>NC_057944.1:4810982-5164149 GCF_018555375.3 Anguilla rostrata
TCAGGCAGATTGACATGCCCACTGGCTGGATTGGCAGAAAAAGCCAGTCACAACCTCCCACAAGAATCTGATTTGAATTAGGTCCACAAAATGTGACGCGAGTGCTTTTCAAACGCATGCACGACCGTACCATAAAATGTTAATTGGTAAATATAAAAACTGCTTGCCAACTTCAAAAAAGTGCTATAAATGTAAATGATAATGATTTGATTCATTCATTCACATGTATATTCCGCACAATGATTTTAGTTACTAATAATAAAAATAAAGCTTCTCAAGTTTTTGACTGTTTTTAAATTGTACCGGTGAAGCTCATGCCCCTTCAGGATCAAAAGAAAGTATGAGAGGTTAGATCTCCATCACTCGCTGTTTTCATATCTTGTTATAACTCCTCTTCAGGGCTAGCCCCAATCTAGCATCACTTTCATGTCACACTTGTATCTTAATCTTCTGCCCCTCTCATGTTGCACTTGTATTTTCATCTTGATGTTGTAGCTCTTCGACTTGTAATCATGCCTCACTTCTAGTTTATGACTTACCGTAACTTTACTGACTTAGCCAATGCTTACCGTGTGAACTGACTGATAATTTATATGAATTGTACCTTATTTGACCTGTGTACTCTAGCTGTTCCAGTGGCCTTCGGTGTGCACTTATTGCACGTTGATTTGGACAAAAGCGTCTGCCAAATAAATTGTACTAATAATGTCAATTCTGCTGTTAAGATGGAGTATAATGGCCAAGTCAGAGCTGGCTTGTTTGCATGTCCTTGAAAGCTCTATGAGGTGTAGCCAACCTGAAAACTCATATAGTTAACTCACTCAAAATAGGGAGAATACTCATATAGTTAACTAATTCAAATTGGGGAAAAAAAACACATAGGAAGTTTTACTATGAGTAACAGGGAGAAACACAAAATAGGGAGAAACTCATATAGTTAACTAACTCAAAACAGGGAGGCTGGTCCTCCTGTGCATGTGTCTCACTGAGGTAACCGTTTGGGCTGAATCCAAAGGGTACAGTGCCAGAATCTACTGGAGCCTACCGGGGGCGTGAGAGTTTGGCCTTGGTGTCAACCGCCACAGATGGAAGGGGGGTCCCCCACCTCATCGCTCATCATGTTACTTGCATAACACTTGCATAAGCCCATAGAAAAAGGTTCAGAAGGATGAAGAGGTGATGTCACTAGAGTCACAAGTAATTACGGTCAAAACTGATAATAGCCGTTGATACATAACTTACCAGTAAGTAAGTGGCGCTTACACGACATGAAGCAACATCATTGGTGCATACCCGTCTGTAATCTACCTGCAGCAGCTGTGGCAGTTGTACCTGTGTCTTAGGTTATCTGTAGCGTTCCAGCAGCCAGGCTGCAAAGTGAAAAAGAGCAACTGCCAGCGTCCATTTTGAAGGACTCGAGCGTGTGCGTGCGTGCATTAAAATGATACAGGATGCTGCGGGTACGAAGAGGCCTGCGGCTGTGTCTGCATTTCCTAACCAATAAAAAAAGAAATAAACATGAAGACTGACGTTTATTGAATTATTTTACTGCTGTCCTTCTGCATAATTGTACATGCAGTGCTTCTAGTTGCTTTGTCCTTCCTGATTACTGCTGCCATCGTTAAAGCTGACAGGAGAGCTAGCGCACATCGCTAGCGTTCGTTAGACGGCATTAAGTTCATCTGATTTGCTTTGAGGTAACCGGCCGCATTGGTATTTCAGTAGTGTCTGCACACAGCCTCGGTCGTGCTGTCTGTATGCCGTTCATAATTCCCTGCAGACCCCTGGGTGGAATGTAATTCACTGATCGACACCTCCGCACACTGCAGGTGCGGTCAAGGTTAAGGCCAAAGTGCACCGAGGTGCAGCGTAATCAAATCAAAAAGAGCTGGCCGCATTATTTTTGAGGTTATTGTTGGAATTGCAATCAGAAATGGCATTTACTTATTTCCTTAGCAACGTCACCTGACTTAAACTCCCTCACATCATGATGAACCCAACTCCAGACATTATGGAAATGTATAATACTTATTATGACCCCTAATTTGCTGATCCGGAGGTAATCAAACATCAAAAGCAATGCTTGTAGCATCGCTCTCATTTCAGTCACACGGTAAACTGGATCATGGTTCTTTCCAAAGTGTTGCTTTACTTTTCTCTTAGTCAACATATTTTTATACCATCTGCTAACAGGTGGCATGCAACCCCTCATGCGCTCTCAATTTGAGTGAAGAATAAAAATAACTTAAACGCTACCTGAGTAAAAACCATCTGGCAAATTGTTAACAAATGTAAATTGTCACTCTAAACTTCACTTCAAACCTTTAGTATGTACAGTGCAGGCCTGGACATACTACTTGGGCTGCAGCAAAAAGCTTTTATATAGCACCAGAGTACAGAAATAGTCATTTGGAATTTATGTTTTTTAAAAGGCAGACTAACACTCCCAAGACGTTAAATGGATTTAAAATTTTTTTTTTTTTTAAACGAGTCAAGGATCCCTAGTCAGCCTCTTTAGAAATCGTCTGCATAACAGATTTCAGACAAAATAGATTCATTCGGAAGCCTGTGACAGGCTGTGCCAGAATGAGGTGTTTTTTTTGTATCAAATATTTTAACAAAAGCCACATTTGAACATGCTCCTTGGATTCCTGAGCTAGTAATGCTTATTATTTCCATATTTGCACAATGCTTCTCCCAGTCCAATAGAGATTGATCAATGTAACATTGCTTGCCTGGCCTTGGAGGGCTAGATTAGTCTAAGCTCTTGCTGTACTGCCAGCAACAACAAAAGCTGATTTTCCATCGGGGGTAGGACCCTCCACACACAAACACGCAAACACTCTCACATTAGCAGAATGGTTACAAAGACCCCCGAGTTGCTGCAAAGGAATACACTTGTGCCCCTTAATTGACAAGGAATAACATGGGACACAATGTCATTTATTGTTCAGTTTCCCCTCATTGGATTTTTGGCAGTAAATTTCATTCCGCCACTGGATTTGCAGTCCTGTGAGGGTGTTTGAAAGCTGTTTGCCGTACACATTTTTATTTATTTTTTTGTTGCTGAAAATTTCATTTTGCATTTTCAACATGAGTAGCAACACACATAGGACAGAAACAAAACCTAAAGAAATACAAAATATAAAACCATGCTCCTATATCCTCACCCACACAAAAAAGGAGGGATTGATAGACCATAAGAAATATTACATTACTGGCATTTAGCAAACAATCTTATCCAGAGCGGCTTACACAACTTTTTACATAGCATCCATTTATACAGGTGGATATATACTGAAGCAATGCAGGTTAAATACCTTGCTCAAGGGTACAATGGCAGTGTCCTACATGGGAATTAAACCTATGACCTTTAGGTTACAAGACCAACTCCTTACCCATTATACTACACTACCACCCCAATATTCACATCATCACATAATGAATTATATTTGTACCCATATCATAATGCAGGAGAGCAATCATTGATTTTATCTGATGGCAGATTCTCCATATAATCAGGAAAATGTTGCCTCGTCTTGTAAAAACTCTTTCTCCACCAGTGTGTTACTTTCTCAAGTGGTGTACAACTCCTAATTTCAGATAACTGCATTTCAATTGGCAGAGGGATGTTAGACTTCCACTTTAAAGGCGTATATTTCTTGGCAAGAACTAACAGGATCTCATGGAGCTTTATGGCACGGGTACTCCTAAGATTTTAATCAGTGAAATTACCCAGTAAACGTATCTCAGGGTCCAGCAGGAAGGTAATGCCATGTAACTCAGATGAAATATCACATGCCCCCAGCCAGAAACTCTGAAGCGTATGGCTCTGCCAAGGGGTGTGTAGGAACACCCCATCCACACCTAAAGCAGAGGAGTTGATACATTGGAGTTATATGGGGTTGGATGGGACGAGGCAGAATTGATTCAGGAAATTGAACGGGATCAACCCATATCTAGAACTGAGCGTGGAGGTCACAACATTTCTCCACAGGTCTCTCCACAACCCCCCATCCAAGCTGATCCCCAAGTCTTTCTTCCAACTGAGTTTGGATTTGTTCAATCCGACAGTATTCAAGTTGATAAAAGAGTGTTGTACATTTCCGAGATGAATTTGAATAATGGTTGGCTTGCAGAGCTTGGCTTTTACACACAGGTGATAAAGGTGCGTCAGTCCCACACCATGCACATTTGACTAGGCTATCTGCCGATCCTTCTGATGTTGACCAGATGTTAAAAAATGGAACTGAGGGAACACAAACACACAAGGTTGTAAGACTGCGGGTTCTACCCAACAAAGGAATTTGAAGTATTAAGTGAGATACTGAGATATTAAGGTATATTCGTAAAATATGTGCAATGGAACAGATTGAAAAGCATGCAATCAGAGGGGAGGGGATAGAGAATTGAAGTTGATGTCACATTAATTTATTTGCCCAATTAATATTTCCATGCACTAGCTGACACCACTAAAAGCTGTTCCCCTTCAGCTTCCATACAAGTCTGAGTGTATAAAAGTAACTGGAGGGCTGCAGGTTAGCAATTTAAAATACACTAATTGTCGCTTTGCATTCATGAGTGAAAAAAACCAGTACTGCTTCACAAAGCACTCATAAACAAGTAGAGTGCTTTATGATGGCTAGCACAAACTAAAACTGTACATTTTATGTCTGAAATTAACAATGTTTTGTATATAAGGAATTCCAGTTTTTGGATACTATTTATTAGTTTTCATACCATTTTCATGCATACAGTGAGCTCCATAATGTTCGGGACAAAGAGGTTTTTTCTTGATTGGCTCCCTACCTTTGGATGTGTAATCAAACAATTCACATGTGGCTAAAGTGCATATTCTCAGTTTTTATTAAAAGGTATTTCTATACATTTTGGTTTCCTCATGTAGACATTATGGTACTTTTTATGCATATCACCCCCATTTCAGGCAAAAAAAATAATACCAAAAAAAGGTGTGGTGGAGGGAGGGGGGATTATACATTTTGAAAGGTATATAATGGTTCCAACACCCTTGGAACCAGATGATTATGCTGTAGTTCCAAAATCCATGTATATGTCTCCTAGAAAACATTTGGCTTGTTTTGTTTAGTAAAAATAGGCCTATATTTTTGGAAATGAGGATTTCAATTTAGAAACAAGGACATATTTTTTTTATAATGGAGGATTTCAATTTGGAAATACCGATTTATTTTTGGAGACAATTATTTATATTTAGAAACAATAATTCATTTTTTAAAAATATGGATTGCACCTCTGGGCCAGTGTACTATACGACATGGAGCTGTTGTTCATTTTATTACATGGACTTTATTCAACGTCCCCCATCACCTGTAATGGGGTTCCACCCAGAGAGCTTCTTCCCTGATGATGATACATGTTCAGTCCTTAAGAAATATCGTTGACAAACTGCAGGGAAATGTTGGTTTGTCAGTGGGATTACAGGGATGCTTGAGTCGTGCTATTGCCATAGACTTGGCTTACAGAGCGGGACGTGGACAATAGCTTGTACAGTAGATGGGTTTGGTAATCCTTTTCACCTTGATAAATAAGTGACCGTGACAAGCAAGATGCAGGGAAGCAACTCTGTGACGGTCGGAGAAGGTGTCTGTCCCCCAGACATGGAGCTTTTATCAGTACCACTCAGTATATTCTAATGGCCATGTAAATTCCCAGAAATATTTATTACAATGGTATTCTGTGAAGTCCGTAAGTATTTGCGCAGAGACACAATTTTCTGTTGTTGTTTTGGCTCTGAACTGCAGTACAATGGATTTAAAATGAAACGATCAATATCATGCCACAGTGCAGACTGGCTTTCACATCCATACTGGGTGACCCGTGTAGTTACTACAGCCCTTTTTTTACACCTAGTTCATCCATTTTATGGGACCAAAAGTAATTGGACAATTAGCTGCTCAGTTGTTTCTTGGCCAGCTGTGTGTTATTGCATCATTAGTTCATGCACGTTATGATGGGACGGGCGCGCGTGTCATTCTTGGTCAGTTAACCAATCAATGCAAAGAATGTGGAAAAAAATGTGCAACACCAAAACAGCTTGTTCAGCTTGAAGGGTAAGAAACTCATTACATTTACATTTTTAAAAATGCATTGCAATATGTTTTTCCCCTTTAAAAACCTTATCAGCATGTGTGGTAGAACTTGTGGAATAATACAGAAATAGAAGGAACCTTTAAGAAGCAAGAATGCGCTGTTGAGCTCAGCTATAGCAAACCACTCAAGGAAGACCGCTGTATTTGATGACCGAAGAATACTTCCAGTTGTGAAGCAAAACCCCTTTTCAATGATTGATCAGATCAAAAACACTCACCGCAATGTAGGTATAGATGTGTGAAAAACTACCATAAAAAGAAAAATACACCTGCATAACCAAAGATGGTTCACCACAAGATGCAAACCACGAATAAACCATAAGAACAGAACGTCCAGGTTAGTTTATTAAAAAGTACACCAAAAAAACCCTGTCAAAATGAGACAAGTGTTAATAAGTGATGGAAAGAGGAAAGTGTGGAGAAAAAAAATAACTACTCATGATCCAAAGCACACCCCTCATCTGGGAAACATGGTGGAGGTAGTGCTATGGTTTGGGCATGTATGGCTGCCAGTGGAACTGGCTCACTTGTCTTTATTGATGTGACTGCTGACAGCAGCAGCAGGATGGATTCTGAAGTGAGCAATAACATTTTGTCTTCTCAGACCCAACCAAATGCCTCAAAACTCATTGGACAGTGCTTCAACTTCCAGCAGGACAAGCATACTACTGAAGCAACCAAAGTTTTTTGACAGCCAAAAAGCGGAATATTCTTCACTGGCCATGTCAAACATCTCAATTTCCAACTGAAAATGTGTTTAACTTGCTGAAGACAAGACTAAAGGTAAAAAGCGCCCGGAACAAACAGGAACTGAAGATGGCTGTAGTACAGGCCTGGCAGAGCATCACCAGGGAAGATACCTAGTGTTTATTGATGTCAATGGGTCACAGACTTCAGGCAGTCATCGAATGCAAAGTATTTGCAACCAAGTACTAAATATGACCAATATATTGATTATTTAAGATGTCCAGTTACACCTTAAAATAGGGGAACTATGTATAAAAAGGCTGCAATTCCTACATGTTTTACCCAATATGAATGTAAACACACACAACAGCTGACAGTCAGCACTTTAACCTCACATTCATTGTTTAATTTCAAATCCAAATGATGGAGTAGAGAGCCAAAGCAACAGAACTGTGCCACCAACCAAATACTTATATACAGTGAATATACAGTGCAGTCCATAAGGGGAATGCCAGCAAGTCAGTCAGAACTATATTTGATGTAGTGAAAAAAACTGCAATCCATTTTTCCTGAAGCACCAAATCTCATACTGGGAGATTTTTTACCTTCTGTCCATTAAAAAAGACTCTAAGACTCTAAATTTATATGTCACTTTTGCTTCCAGGCTTCTGGTTCAATCAAGAGAACCTATAAATCGGTCCCTCTCCCTCCGTTGGGCTTGGCAGACCACAACTGTGTCCTCCTTCTTCCTGCTTACCGAATTGTTTTAAAATCAGAAGTCCAGACCAAAGAGGTAAAGATTTAGTCAGAGGAGTCTGTTCTTCGACTCTAAGGATGCACCAATTAGGAGATTTTCAAGGACTCCTGTACTGACATTGAGTATGTTTACATGCACAGTCCTATTCCGTTATTATTCTGGATAAGAAAATATCCCAAATAAGATATGGGTCATGTAAACAGCATGCTGTGATTAAATACCCTATACGGAATATAGCATATTCCAATTAAGACATTTAGCATATGCCAATATTATTTGGGTGACTGGAGTGCTATTTGGTCATGTACACAGAATATCCATCTCAGTTCACAACATTTGCAGCACAAATGGCTTGAGTGTGTCCTTCACGGTCAGCACTGCTGTTACTAAGGCAACGTTTTTCAAATCAGGTGCCATGGCCTCCGGGGGTGCCTCGTAGGAATGTCAAAAAAAATATTCCAAAAATATTTGAATATCATAACATGCCCGTCACAACTCAAAAAGAAAACAAGCAGACTAAAGTTAGCAGCAGTCAACAAGTTGATCTCATTTTCTTTGGCAATATGAAGTGGATGTGTGTCCAGCACTATGGACAGCTATCATAACTCTCAAACTGCAAGAATGTAGCCAATGTTTAAATTTGCATGTGATTTGCATTTTTTCATAAGGGGGACTGTGGCAGGGCTCGGTTTGCGGGAAGAATTCAGGGCAATTAGAGGACCACGCCTACTGGTTAAGTAGGCACACACCTGGATGATATAACGAATCAATCCGGGATTTAAAAGTGTGCTTCTTTCCGCAGTAGGTGTCTGAGGCCGGGGATCCCCAATGACAGAGAAAGAGAGAGAGAGCCCGAGCCAGACTAGGCCGCAAACTAAAAAGCGAAACATATAATTTCATTCATTTTGTCTTTGTTGTTTTAGTTTATTGTTTTTGCCCAGATCCCGTGAGGGTGACAGGCAAAGTTTTTTTGTTTGTTTTACCAAATACTCTCTCTCTCTTACTTGAAATAAAACGTCAGAGAAATCCGGAATTTCCACATCTCCCTGTGCCCAGCTCTTCTGTCCCTTCCAGGGTAGTCACAACGTGTGACAGGGACTTAATGTATAAAACCAAGCTAGAAAATAAAGAAGCCACAATGAACCTTGGCTCAGCCTGGTCCGTTATGACAACAACAGTTCCCATTAATCAAGGCAGAAACAGTAATGGTAAACATGGATTGTTTTAGATCAGACACCAAACTCACCAGTGTTCTCAATCAGTTTTACCAATGTTTTGGTTGGCATGATTTTAGCAGGGAAATAGATGTACATAAAGATGAATTCAGAGATGTTTAGCACTGTTTCTTTGAACAGAGACATGAAAAAAAAGTCATTCCTGTTTCTCGAGGTAAATAAGACCCTGGGTCCAGACAATATCAGAGGCAGATGACTAGTCTTATGCAGGAAAATTGAGTTCTATCTTTCTGTCTTTTCTCTATCTTGTTCATGATATTTTTTATGACGTCTTTAAATCTACTATGAGTGCCAAATTATGGAAGCAATCTATGGTCATTCCAGTATCCAAATATCATGGTCCCAAGGCTTTAAATGACCTGAGGGCCAGACGCCCTTCCATCTCTGTTAATGAAATCTTTCAAAAGGATGGTAAAGAGCCATCAAAGGAAACTGAGCATGTTCTTGACCCCAGGTAATTTGCTTATAGATCGCATAAAAGAGTAGAGGATGCTACAATTAATGACTTAATATGCTTAATTTCTTATACAAGTATCTAGAAGTGAATAACATCAATACTGAACTCTTATTCATGAACATCTTATCAGCTTTCCACACAATTAACCCCACATCTTACCTGAAGTATTGTAGTTATTTTCATGAGTTGGCATGGATCTGGCGGCATGGATCATTGACTGCTTGACAAATAGGACTCAGAGTGTGTGAGAGTGAATGTATCTAACTGAGTGATCCACCGGCTCACCACAGGGGTGCGTTCTTTCACTTTACATACCGTACACAGACACGTGCCGACAAAAGTAAGAAAACAGGACAATACTCAAATTTGCGGATGATTCAGTCATTGTGAGTCTGTTATCTTAGTCCAGTCAAGGCCCTGTTGATGAATCCCACCTACAGTGAACAAAGCGCATTGAGAATTATAAGTGTCTTGGGACAGTCATAGATTCTGCTTTTGCTTAATATACTGTACACAGACGCGCTGACAAAATTAAGAAAACAGGACAATGCTCAAATTTGCGGATGACTCAGTCATTGTGAGTCTGATAAATGCCTGTTATATGAGACCAGTCAAGGCCCTGTTGATGAATCCCACCTACAGTGAACAAAGAACATTAAGAATTATAAGTGTCTTGGGACAGTCATAGATTCTGATTTCACTTTTTACACTGTACACAGACACATGCTGGCAGAAATGACAAAGCAGGACCGTACTTAAATTTGCGGATGACTCAGTCTTTGTGAGTTTGTTCCATGGCAATGAGTCCAGTCACGGCCATGTTGATGAATCCCACCTACAGTTGAATTTCTCACAGGCACATGAATATCTCACAAGCACGCGAACATTGACCTTCCAAGTTATGGAACCTGTGGAGAATTGGGACAGTCATGGGTTCTGCTGACCTTAGACGACAACTGTAAGGTAGTGTGTAAAATGGGACAGCAGCGTCTATACTGCCTTAGGAAGCTGTCTGTTTTTAGCATAGATAAAACCATGATGACTCATGACTTATATCGTGCTTTTATTGAATCGACTTTGTCCTTTTCTCTTGTGTTATGGTTTGATAATCTGTCTCTGAAAAATAAAAACGGTCTTAATCATACTGTCTTTGGTAAGACTCTCTCAGCAGTATCTCCTCGCATCACAAAGGGGTTTTTTTTTTTTTTTTGGTTTTCTTCCTCCAGCCCAAGATGACCGGCTTCTCCCTGGGCACTGTGCTCAACCTCTTTGATCAGCTGGGCAGAAAGCTTCACTGAACTGTACCGTCCTCACCCAAGGGCTTCTGTCATTCTGACAGTCACAGTCATCAAATGCATAAGCGGTAGTCATGCAATTGCTACACAACAAGGTGCAAGAGAGGAATGTCACTGCTAGTTAGGTAGTAACCATTACACTATTTAACACTGAACAAAACAAAATAAAAAGTTTGGTGTACACAAGTCCTGAATGACAGTAAGGGAAGATATATTTAAATTTTAGCAATTTAGCAGACACACTCCTCCAGAGCAGGTAACAGGCTGTATTTCTTCAGACAATCCATTTATACAGGTGGATATTATTTTACTGCAGCAATTTGGTTTCAGTACCCTCCAGAAGAGTATAACTGCAGTGCCTGAGCTTAGAATCTAAGCCCACAACCACTGAGTTACCAGCCCAGTTCCATAACCGGTATACCATACTACTACACTTAACTCACCGGTATAGTATCAGGAAAGCCAGTCAATAATTATTTTGCTTTTATTGTGTTAATTTATCTTATAACACAATAAAGGGAAAACGACAAAAAAGCCTACTGAATCAATGAACAATTAAAGTACACATTACGCACATCTGTTTGAAGAGTTTCTCGAGTAATATTGCAAGAATTGATCATTTTCACCAGCTTGGTAGATCTTTTATTAGATAAAATTGTAAACTCATTATTCAGGATCATGGAACCACCAGAGGGGGTGGTGGGTAATCAGTCTGGCAGAGGTAACTGAAATACTTTATGCCATAGCTCTACCTTTTCAGCAGGCTAACCCCTGTGGACTGGTTTGGAGTAGCACACATTACATCATTGTGGAAATAAATATAGAGGAGACAATCATAGACAGACTATCAGAAACAGAAACAGGTTTATTGCCAAGTAGGTTTTCACATACAAGGAATTTGCTTTGGTCTGATGATGCATAACAATAAACATAAATAAAATAGACATAAAATAGTGCAATAAACATAGACATAGTGCAAACAATAAACATAGTGCAAGGGAAAAAGTGTTATAAGAATAAGTATCAAGTATTATATGCCTATTTGGTGTCCGTGGGCGTCAGGATAACAGACAGTTTCAGTGGGGGTCCCGGGCCTTGTTGATGAGGCCAGCTACAGTCGGGAAGAAACTGTTCTTGTGCCGTGAGGTTTTGGTCCTGATGGACCACAGCCTCCTGCCGGAGGGGAGTGTTTGAAAGAGTTTGTGTCCAGGGTAGGAGGGGTCGGCCACAATCTTTCCTGCCCGCCTCAGGGCCCTGGAGGTGTGCAGGTCCTGGAGGGATGCCAGGTTGCAGACAATCACCCTCTCAGCAGAGCGAATGATACGCTGCAGTCTGCCCTTGTCCTTGGCAGTGGCAGCAGCGCACCAGATGGTGATGGAGGAGGTGAGGATGGACTTAATGATGGCAGTGCAGAAGTGCACCATCATTGGCATTAGCAGGTTGAACTTCTTCAGCTGCCGCAGGAAGTACATCCTCTGCTGTGCCTTCTTGGTGAGGGAGCTGATGTTCAGCTCCCACTTGAGGTCCTGGGTGATGATGGTGCCCAGGAAGCGGAAGGACTCCACAGTGTCGACTGGGGAGTCACACAGGGTGATGGGAGCGGGTGGGGCTGGGTTCTTTCTGAAGTCCACAACCATCTACACTGTCTTTAGAGCGTTGAGCTCCAAGTTGTTTTGGCCGCACCAGGACACCAGATAGTCAATCTCCCACTTGTAGGTGGACTCATCCCCACCAGAGATTAGCCCAATGAGGGTGGTGTTATCTGCAAACTTCAGGAGCTTGACTGACTGATGACTGGAGGTGCAGCTGTTTGTATACAGGGAGAAGAGTAGAGGGGAAAGGACGCAGCCTTGAGGGGAACCGGTGCTGATGGTCCGGGAGTCAGAGACGTGTTTCCCGTGTTTCCCCAGCTTCACGTGCTGCTTCCTGTCAGACTGGTGGTATCGGTCCCCTTCCACCAGATAGAAGACAGCCCCCTAGATCCAACACTACTGTACCAAATAAGACTCTGACTAAGATGTACTTCAAATTATTACAGGCTATACATCATTCTGAGATTTTAACTGGTTTAACTGGAGCCAACCCATGTCCCCCTGGAATGCTGAGACAGGTTAACAAATTAACAGCTTTTATCAAGCCTTCCTCTCCTAACCAGTCTACTACAGACAAAGTCAAACAAAATACTGCCCAATGGATGGAAGTTAACATGTCCATTCTAAGGGAGCATTACAACACAGTAATAGCGGAAGGGTTGGAGCAGTTGCAGGGCTTGGATGTAGAGGCCTTTAATATGGCTGTTAAGATGTTTAAGATATACTTTTATTGGAGCAAGACTAGATACAAAAACAAATACACTGATTCTTCAGCAGACACATTGTCAACGCTACAGAAAGCAACAACGCTTTCCACAGACCTGGCTCCGGTGACTCTGTCTCCCGAGTCGTTCCCGCCGCTGCCTGTCCGGTCCCAGCCCACAGACATCCAGGGTGGTGCTGGGGTTGGGGGGGCAGACACCGGGGGGAGCGAGGACAAAATTAGCAGAGACCCACCAACATCAGTGTGAAACCAGGTCCACAGGAGCCCCTTGGGCGAAACTCCAGTAGTCCATCCCAAAACGGTGCAGTTTATGTAGCTAACTCTCTTGAAACCAATGTGAACCAGGCATCAGGGGGTAAAAGCATACTCCTAGACCCCTTGACACCACTGTCAAGAGTATGTACGGTACCGGTGCAGGTCTTAGCCCCCTGGGGCCCAGTAAAACAACAGGTGGTAGATGAGTTTGTGGGACAGGAGGCTGTAGTAGAACAAACATATAGTTCTGTCAGGACCACTGTCATCAAGTAGAACTTTATTGACAATAAAGGCAATACAGTTATGTTTGGTGGTATGGCTCTGTTCTGGAGCTCTCCCGCCAACCACGCAGCCCGCGTGGATAAGGCCGGGAGGCCAGCAGCCAAACCCCCCTAGAGGGGTACACACAGAACAGATCCAGCAGCAAAGCAGTTTTTAACACTTATGAATGGAGCAAATGCAATTTCTTAACACATAAGGATGGAGCAATACAACTTCTTAACACATAGGAATGGAGAATGCAAATTCTTGACGCATGGGGATGGAGCTGGGGTGGTGGAGGGGATTTACGAAGCAACGTGCAGCGCTTGCATGCAGGAGGAGCAGCCGAATGAGTAGAGGGAGGCTGTTTAAGTAGACCGCCCTGTTAGTGAATGTACTGTGATAGGCGAACATCACTCAGCTGAGCCATCAGCTGATTCGGCCGGAGCGCTTGACTCTCGTGACCTGCCAGAACTACGCGATGCTCCATTAATGTTGTAGTACCCTGTAGTAATTCTATTACCCTTGCTTTCCCTTCTTCCCCTCTAGGGCCAGAACATCAGGGACCACAGGTGGTGGAGGAACAGGCTCTCAGTGACACAATTGGGATAATACAAACAGGTGGACAGGATATGATGATGGGTAACATGTTTACAAACAGATTATTTTATATATTTGTATATTTTAATAACACAGTCACTGGCCATACCTGCTCCTGCCACATGCCTGAAACCTACTAGACATGCAAATTCAAATAGGAAGATGTTGGATTGGGAAATAGAAATACACAAACCCATAGTCATATTAGGAGACTCAAATCTAGCACGGATTCCATCTTTTTCTAATCCCAGGGTACAGATAGACAGTTTTCCAGGGGCCAAATTCCTCCACCTAAGGGAGGTACTGCGAAAGCAGACACAGAATCTCACAACAGAGAAAGTGGTGTTAGCCGTGGGCCTCAACAACTGTCTTGAGGCGCAAGCACCTTTAACCTCACAGAAACAGCTACAACAGCTAATGAGTATGCAGGAGGTGTTCCCTAATGCAGAGACTTACATACTTTTATTAGTTAGTTTATTAGTTTTCTTATTAACTTTTCAGACAGGTTACCAAGAAAACAGCAGGTCCTGATGCAAACATCAATGATCACATGGAAAGAAAATATCGGATCCTGGCTGACCTTAACAATCTTTCGTTTCGTACAGAGGAACCTGATCCGGGCCACTGGACAGGGGAGGTGGCGACGAAAATTTTAGAATTTTGGTTGGACCAGTTAAACTCCTAGGGGGGGAGCAAGGTACTTCTACAACTCCCCTCCATTCAAACATCACAAACCTCTCCTCTTCCTATAGGCTCAACCAAGCCGAGAGGAGGTGTTGGAGAAAGGTTTAACCTTCATCCCTACTCCCAAACAGGTTGACCGCATGGAACTACGGAGGGATTTACATGTCTACCATAGGAGGCTAAAATTACTTGATCATTTTGAGTACGAGTCTGATTACCCCCGAATGCCATTCACAAAGCCTTCAGGGTGGGAACCTAAAATGGAGTTGGTATCAGGGGCAATTCAGAACCTAATAAGGGAAGATCAAAAATCCTTCTCACAATTTCGGCCTAGACCCCCACGAAAACAAAATCTGACTATGCAACAGTGGCAGGCTCTCAGGGGATCGAGGAACTGCCACTCAATTGTAATCAAACCAGCAGATAAGGGGTCTCAAATAGTCATCATGGACAAAGTACAATATCTGTTGGAAGCAAACAGACAATTGAATAATCCTAAACATTATACCTCATTACCTCATACTATACAGCCTGAAACGCAGGTCCTAATACGGGAAATAATAACAAAACTTTATGAGGATAAATTTATTGAAAAGAAGCAATTGGCTTACCTATTGGGACCTGATATACCTAGGCCTAGACAGTTTTATTTCTTACCCAAAATTCATAAACCTCCTGAAAAATGGACTGTTCCCTTCCGGGTTCCAATCGGTCGCCCAATCGTCAGTGACTGTGGGAGTGAGTCCTACAACATAGCGGAGTACATTGATTACTACATTAATCCTCTATCACAGAAACATGGGAGTTATGTTAAGGATACATATGAGTTTGTTAATAAATTAAAAGAGCTGTGTATTCCTGTTAATGCCCTCCTGTTCTCTATAGATATAAACTCTCTGTACACCAACATAGAGAGTAAATTGGGTCCGCAGGCTGTAGCGGAGGCACTTAAGAAATTTCCGGATCCCACACGACCAGATGGGGCAATTTTGGACCTACTGGAGCTGAGCCTAAACAGAAATGATTTTGAGTTTAATGGTAAATATTATCTACAAATTCATGGTACGGCTATGGGTAAGAAATTTGCACCAACCTTTGCCAATCTCTGGGAGGAAACAGCTTTCCTGAAATGCAAGGTTTTGCCATGGTTGTACCTGAGATATTTAGATGATATTTTTGGCCTCTATTCATGTGAATTGAACAGTGTTTTTAAACAGTGAGTATGGTGTTGTTATGTTTCAGAACATACACTCCAAAATGTCGAGTGCTAATCAATTTTGGTTTTGTCACATGATCTAAACATAATATGTAAAATGTGAATAAAAATAATAAATTGGTTTGGGGTGCACTGTACCAGTTTGGCACTATCATCAGTCTTGATATTGTATGTGCATCCAAAGCAAATAAAAACAACCAGGAGTCTCACAAACATTAGATTGAGCTACATCTTGAGATGTGAAGTGCAGAGCTCGAGTCTTTGAGCCGAGCTTTTCATGAAAGCGATTTTCATGAATTTTCACTCACAGATCGCAATATCTTGTCAAAACGTGTTTCACGAAAATGCATCGATTGCAAATATAAAAGTGCAACACTTGCAGGCCCCTTACAGAACCATTTTTTTTCGTTTCCTCTGATTGTGCAGCAACAGAGGCAGGTTCCAGAAAGAATCTTCTGTGACCATGTGTCCATATCACTATGGCGATAATGAGTTTCCGGACATAAACAACATCAATTTCCATGGAATTAAATATAACGTTCAAGCGACCTTCTTGACAGAGATCACTAACAGGAGCGTGACCTTACCAGTCTCACTTCAATTGCTGACAGCTGTGCACTTCCAAGGAACTGAGAGCTTTCTCAGGGTTTTCAGATAATGCCATGGAATCAGCGATGTCTCTGCATCCATATTAACAAAGGCAGTATGTAAATACTGATTTTATTCAGTTTCTCCAAGCCCCAACAGAGGCACCAAGTGAAAGGAGATTTCTATGCACGATGTGGTCTCCCAAAAGTCCTTCCCTGCCACAGCTCATATTGTACCCCCCGCTGCTTGAAAAACCATCAGGCATGGATTATATTTCCCCCTATACTTGTTTCTCATTCTGAATGTGCATTATGATAAATCCCAAACAACAGAGAAAATGAGTACTTCTAAGTTTATGGTTTAGGCTGGATGTCTGTAATGGAAATTTCAGGTGTCACAGATTCCATGATTTTTGCCTTTTTTTTTTTTTTTGGCAATTTCGTGATTTTCCTCTATTTTTCCATTTCCAGGACTCCCTCCATTTCTAGTGCGTTCTGTGATTTTTCAGAAGTTTTGGATGGCAGCTATCAACCTTAACATAGCCTATAGTGTTATTTGTATAGACATATGCATTTTAACAATATTGCCAAATGCTCAGAGAAACAAAGTGTGTTGGCATGAAGAATCCCATCCTTGTCAGTTGTTGCAATCATTTTAATAATAGATTTTTCAAATCTCTCTTAGAACCTTTCTCTCTCACTCTCTTTCTCTCTCTTCCTCCCTCCCTCCCTCCCTCCACAGGACACACATACGTGGCAGTTTAATGAAATTGCATTTCTACACCCAGACTCACCTCAGGGTATATCCTTCCCAGGAACAGGAAGTAAATGTGAGTGTCACATTACCACAGTATGGATCCCGTTATACTAATCAAAACATAATTGGACAGAGTGCATCCTCTCGCTAGTTTGTTGCTTTATTTGAATGGACTATCACATACCACAAAAAGCAAAATGGTTCTGCATTATCTTGTTTATCTTGTTAAGACAAATACATGCATTTTTAGTCCACTCTCTGAAATAAATAAACAAAATTCACTTGTAACATTGTCAAACAAGTCAAACATTGATTGAATTCTGGCCAATGCCTTTGAGATGTTATCGTTTTAGTTTATTTCTTGATTACATTTTCGGGAACCTGACTGAAATCATATCTGTTTTGCACAAATTCTTTCAGCGAATATACGAGTATACCCTCTGAAGACCCAATAATTCATTTTTATCCCATGTAATGGACATGAGTCTCTGGTCTTAAAAGCTTAACTAGGGACTGGAGTTGGAAACTAGCAATAGCTATAATCTCTGTATGAGGTACATCAGTTACATCAACTTGTTTGTAATGAGTTGAAGTGCTACTATGTTAACTTGCATTGTCCCTACCAAATAAACTATATGAATAAACTATATTATATGGTCTTATATGTTCTACTATGCTGAAACACTACAAGGAACATTCAATAAAATTAAAATAAATAACATTATTAAAAATATTTTTACTGGAAAATGTTTTTACAATCAAATACACTTGTATTATGTAAAAAATGTAATTAAATCAATTAAATAATTAAAATACTTCAACTTGTTTTTATTTTACTGCTGGGAAGATATTACATGTACAAATTAACATCTGCACCCTGGGAGAATGATTGTGGTCAGTGCTTATTATGCATAGTCAAATAAAATAAGCTACAAAGTCACGTAAACATAATTTTTATGAGACAGGTTTAATTTTGGTCACGCAGCACAGCAAATTCCTGCAAAACATACCCAGTGGGACCAGAAGGGATGAAGTTACATGAAAGGGAACACAATTACAAAATCATTTAAAATGAACACTTTGTTCTTTTTTTCACAGCACAGTGAACATTAATCAATCGATAAATCAAACAGTTCCATATGACGGGGAGGTCCGGCAGGCCTAACTTGCACTAAAAGTCCAAGCATGTAATGCACAGGACTCAAAGCCACCAATTCACCAGGCTATCTATCTCAATTAGAAAATGACATTAACATTTAAATGAGGGCGTTGGATAATCTGTGAGATAGCTTATGCGGGAGGCACTTGTGTGAGAATTTAATGTAAAGCTATTTCACAAAGTGCGATATGGGGACATTCTGCACCATACCACACACCACAGAGCAGTTGGAAAGGGAGGGATTATGCTAAATGAAATATGAGATGATTGGTTGGCTAGGTTTAGACAGGTTGGACAACAGGCACTTGAAGCAGTAATAAGGAACATGTGATGAACTCCAGAACATTCCATGTGCCTTTATTCACTCTTTCATAAATTCATAGATTTTCCCCAGCCCTTTGTAATTGTGCATCTTCAATTAACCCATAACTACATCCTACCGAGTGCTTTGGTCTGTACAGGTCTGTCAAACTCTTGAGGCTTCAGTTCAAAGCTCTTCGTGTCAAATAGAGCATTGTTCTATCTCGGTCGGCGCGTTCAAACGAGCGGTCCGACGGGGAACGTCGCTCTTCGGCGGTCTGTGGACGGTTCGTCGTTGCCGGGAGCACACACATCGGCCCGCGGCCTCGCCTCTGGACACCCAGACCGCCGCGCACTCGATCCAATCGCCTCTCTCCTCCGCCCGAGCCTTTGCCCCTCACAGGCAGAGTCATAAAGCGGCCCTAACACCTTTCAGCCCGCGCCGTCAGCACGGATCCCATCGCCGTCTCTCCCATACCGCTAAATACGTGACCATTTTCATAAAAGCCCCATCATTGCTTCCCTCGATTTTCCCCGACCAGATATTTACCAGACACGGTATTACAAATGGATGCGTGGCATTGCACATGCCCTAACTGAACTAAAATTGTAGGTTTGTGTGTGTGGACGGCTAGGATGTTTTTTTTTTTTGCTACCGTAACGAAACACCGTGGTCCTTAATCGCTCTCTCCTGCTATTCTTTGGAAGAATTTTTCACTAAGAACCTGTAGACGCAGCACTGTAACATTCCTAATTGGATGGAATGCATTTATAAATTATGCAATGACAAGCCATTAGGGGACTGTTTAATGCAATACCTATGGAGACTTTGTCAATGCTAATTTATTGTAAGTGGTTAATTACTTCAGGATTGAAACACAGGCCAATTATCAGTAATGGAGGCATTATAAAAGATGAGAAAAACTACATTGTACAATTAATTTTTTCCAAAAAAAAAAAAAAAAAACCAATACGTCCAGTTCTCTACTGCGTTATAGATATGTTCATGACTATTGGTCTGTGAGAAAAGATTTAATCTGTATTTTGATATTCTTAAAGAACTAGAATTGTGGAACATTAAATTTGTGAATTTTCTGCACTGTGTGTGTAATCTGAGTGGGCCCCTCAGATTTTTGGTCTCTCTAGGATATAGAATTGACAGCTTTAAAAAAAAAAAAATTGACATTTGTAGTATTTAACCTGATTTGTATGTACGTCAAAAGTATTCATCTACATGTGTCACAGAACATACTTTGATAAACCCCCAATTCTCTTTTCCTTATGTTGCTTCCCACAAAGTTTATACTGCTGTAAAAGCAATACTTCTTCCCATGAGAAACTTGGCATCAGTAACTTGACAGATGGCATACCTGGCATCCCAATATTCATGCAAAGAAAACTTGTAAACTTTATTTTAAATGGCTGATGGTCACATAATGTCATTACCGTTCCTGGTCCAGAAGATAGGTGTTTCAAACACATTTTTTACAGACAAAAATGGCTCCAAGAAGACAGACAACAACAGGAGAATGGGCACAGATAAAAGTTTTAAGAGAACAAGATATTTCCTTTGCTAATTAGTGACGGAAATACATATTCCAAAACTATATGACCAAACTGTCACTAATGACATTCATTCTGCCACACAAGGTAACCAGGATTACCCTCCTTACATGCGCACACTGCCTTGTGGGCAATATATTATGATGTATCATAATGCAGAACCAAATAATATTTTTTGTCCTTGAATGTCAATTAATACAATAAATTACTCCTTATGTAAAATATATAGATTATATAACCTGTTTTAACTGGTGTAAACTACTCATGACCCAGAAGGGGTTTATATATTTATTTTAACTATTCTCAGTATTTATTAATATTCTTATTCTTCATTAATATTCAGACAATTCTTTGTTTGTATTATTACAATTTTTTCTTGACTGTAATTTCACAAATGTCAGTTTTTCAAACATCTCATAGCTTTTGTAAAGTATCACCTCACAGTGGTTTTTTTTTTTTTTTTTTTTGATAACAAAATATGCAGGTTCTTGTGCAGTTCTTTAGCCTGTCATTGTCCCAGGTTGCAGTGACCTTACAGACTTACATTAGAAAGAGCTGAGGCATTTAATTATTAAAACAGCAAAAGTTAGGTAATGTTTTTGGAGTTAATTTTCCAGTTGCTTGCAATAGAAAAAATAAAGCATTTTCAAGCAACAATTAAAAATTCCAAGCATATTCCTGGCCTTGAACCATCCAAATAGTTAACCCCTTCACGCAAGCAAGTGGCCGGCACACCGACGTGCTGAGATTGCTCAACTCAGACATCCATCGCTCCTGCAAGCACACTGAGTGGGTATAACAAACTTTGTGCTTTACCTTTATTAGTACACAATATACTACAATGATTTGAAATACAAAGTTTCTAAATGACACCATTATCTGTAGGTCATCCATTAATCATATATATATATATATATATATATATATATATATATATATATATTTCTTTTCTTTTTTTAATATATATATATATATATATATATGTGTGTGTGTGTGTGTGTGTGTGTGTGTTTGTTATATTCAATCTGAACGAGAGTTTGGTTTCACCACGGAGTGTAAATTTAGCACAGCCGTACTTTACCCTTCTTAAGGTTCCTTTTTATGTGTGCATAGTGGAGGCTGACTATAGAATCAGAATGACGAGAATCCAATCAGAGGGCTCCTCTGCCTCCCTTTTACGAGAGAGCGGGATGCACGGGCACTGATAGGAAACATGGTGATTACCTCATTTAGATCTTTACAGAGAGGCAGCACTAATGAGACCCGGCCACTTTCAGCAAATTTGCAAATTAATGTGTTCCCGAGCACGACAAAGCAACAAATTAGTCGAAGATAAGGGCCTTCTCCTTAATTTATTTGGGTTGGCGAATTACAGCTGAATACATCTCACTAGATTACTCCAGGTGTTTACTATGAGCTGCAGAGACGTCAGTCCTCTTCTCTTTCATTTTGCTGCATTGCCTTGGACTGTGACAAAAAGCAGATGGTTTAAGCAGTTCTTTGACCAGACCTTTTTTTAAAAAATATATATATATACGTTTCATTCGGTGGAAGTCCTTGAAATTTTGAGTTTTCTAATCCCCTCCTCCAGGCCAGCTGAGTTCTAGGTAGGCTGGGTGCAGTGGGGATGATGAGAGAGTCGTGTCAGATTCGTAGCCATTGTTGCCGAAGTGCAAGTGTTTTCATTGTACTTTCTGAAGTGGGATGCAACAAAGGAGATAGCTCTATTTGTGAGCAGTCCTGGTTCACACTGCATGCACAAACTTTGCTATCTGGCAAAAAGTCAAAGAACCTGCAGTGCTCCAGACACTTAATTGTGTTCAGCCAACAATATTAAAAGCCCTGTAGTAGGAACCCATAAAACCCAATCGCCTCCTCTGCATCCTCCCCTTTCCTTCATTCTGAAGCATTCGAAGGGAGAAACACAGGAACCAGTCCAGTGACTTTCATTTGGAGGGTCAGACAACATATTTGGGGGAGCCAGAATCATTCCCTCATGGGGTTTTCCTACAATGGTAATGGATACCTGTTAAACGTTTGAGTATTATTGCCGTGATTCAGTTTTTGATCTTTATTGTCAATGGTCTATGCTTGGGGGGGGGGGGGGATGCAGTGGGCCACAAATCTAACATTCAAACTAAATAAAGTATAAAGCTTTGAATAGAAAGCTAAGGAGAGAAACAAACTAATGTACAGTTTGGACCGCCCAACCCTGACCATGACCAGTGGTTTGAGACCGCAATGCAGACACAGTTGGCCTGGTTCCATTTTTACTGGAAAGCACGAAAAAGTCTATGGGATTGTTGTAATTGTCCCATAAATCATTACATAAATAATATGGACCTTCCACCAGATCAGGAGTTGCTTGTATGACCTAGCTATCTGGCTAGTAGGTTCTGTATAGCAGTCAACTAAGAACACTTCCATCCGTCTTTTCCGAACGGTGCAAGGACAGAGAAGATATGATATAGTGCCAAGTAATAATATGGGATTCAGTTAGGTATGCAGATCCATGCTGTGCACAGAGTAGCAAAACTGTCACGCTTGTAAAACTTAGGCGAGGTGATTGGTTGAGCATGTACAGTAGGTGGTGTGATTCGTCAGAAAATGTGGCCATTAGCAGAAAGATGTCTAAATATCTGATTGGCTAGAGTAGTGGGGGGGAAAAAAACCTATTTGTGGATAAATGTGCACATCTTGCTGTGAAGAACGTCTCAAAAATCTACAGAACACAAGCAGTTCTACACATGCCAGGTGATGTGTAAATGAACACCATTTTCAAATAAATGCCCATATATTGTGAAATCTTATTTTGGCAAAAAAAATTATGCATGTCAAAAAATGAAAATGTATTATTACATTTGTCTGCTCTGAAAAAGATTGTTTGAGTACAAAAACATATTTGTGAACAAATTGTTTTGTTTGTAAGACATGAAATATATTTGTGAATGTTACTTTGTATTCATGTTATTTACTTGACATTAATGATACAGCAATAACCACATACAGGTCAAGGATAGCCATAAAAATCTACCCTATGAAAAGCAGAAAGAATTTTACATTCGAAGTGGAAATTCAGCTTTAAAGCAGCCATTTTAAGTGTGACCCTCATGACCCACTTGTGTTCGAGGCCTATCACTTGGGTAATTTTACCTTTGATTTCACGTCAGTTTTCCTCTCCTTTGCATTGACGGTAATGATGATGGTTGGACCCTGGATGAGCAATGACAGCTAACTTGTCTAAAACCTCCATGTGTTTCAGTGACCTCCAAAGCACAGCGTATTCCGAGTAATTGCTCATTCTGATGGAGAGGAGAACCTTTTCTAATTGAGTTCACCTTTCAATGTTCCTTTCACCTTGAAAACCTGGATGTCTTTTCTCCAAGACTATGCAAGACACCACCGACAAAGTACCTTTAAAATCACCCTTTCACATTTTGTAATAGTTGACAGCTTTTAAAATTTGAATTCCACACAACTGCTGATGTTCAGACAAAGGGTTTGGTGATTGCCAATAATGAATAAGAAATCTGTACAAGACGAAAGCTTAATAGGTCCATAAATCCTTTATTCAGTTAAGTACAAAGAGCCTTGCAGTTCCATGGCAATCTGCTTTCATACTGACTCAATATCTTTTTGTTTTACACATTTTATGCGCCTCTCGTTGTATTTTAAATAGGGTTGCATAAAAGCTTGCCTGCGAACAAAGATGCAGAATGCTTTTGCATAATGGAATGATACTTTTGTCTACCCCGAGAAAGAGTTCAGTATTCAGGTTTTTTATGAAGTAAAGATTGCGGCATTCATTAATTTCATATTTTAGCGTGAAGGCTGAGCATTGCTTTTCAACGGGCCACCCAGAACTGTAATGTGGTTTACTCCCGATTATTCTTCCGAATTGTACGGAATTGCAGGAGATCTATGCGCTCCGAGTTTAATTTGCTCAGGAGGGTTATTAAATCTGTCAGTGAAAGTGTTTGTTTGTTGTGATAACAGATATGAACAAATAACTTTCCTTGCTTCCTCCATTTTGTCGAAGTGTTTGCAAACAGGAAATTGACTATGAAAAAAGCGTCTGCAATCTGCAGTGTATTGTTCACCCTGCAATACACAGCACAATAACAGGGCGCTCTTGAAAAGGTACAAATGGAAATTGTCTTCCTCGTTCGAAAATAAATTTGTGAAATCAACTTGAAAAAATTGTGGCCAATTCAAGATGTATATCAAGCTTGTGTAGTACTATAGAGTTTAGTTTAATATTATAAGACATGAGGAGGCTCATCTAGGCATAGGAAAAGCCTATAGTTAAAATAAAATACAGTTTTCATGTGTCTATCCATGAAGTGGATTCTAGGAACTATGCTACACATAGACTAGTACACAAGTGTAGTTGAGGGTCCAACCATAAAGGGAAATTATCTCTGAAAATGAAGTCACTGTTGAATCATTTCCAATGTGAAAAAAAATTCCCGCCGGATGTAGAAGTTAATGGTGAGGCAAGGGTCCTTGCTGGAGCCCACTAACAGACAGTGCTTAAATGAACGTCTCAGATCCCAGGAGCACCACACACAGAATCACTCGAATGGCTTTAACTGTAAAATACATGAAATCACATTTTCCCTTTGTACACAGTGTTGGCCCTTGAACTTCCAAATAACAGCAATCCCTGCAAATTTCTTACACAACAGCAAAGATAAGCGAAGTAATTATCTATGCAACATGGCCATGGTATACACACTCTACAGAGTATTGCAAGGATGGACCTGTTCTGTTAAACATGTCTTCCCTTGTCTTCCCTTCCTTCCGAGTCTATGAATATTGGTATTTATAACATATTCCAGTTCCCATCCAAGCAGATAGGGTATCTCCAGATATCTGGTTTCCCATTTGACCAGCCTTCGTTTAAACATCTGAATGCAAAACATTCTGGAAGGTTGAAAGGTAATACGCAATATGGTTTCAAATGACCCAGCATGATGCTTCCTGACTACTGTGCGATAACCCTGCATTTACAGCCCAACAGTAGGCTAATGCACTTCAGCACTCATAAGGGATCTTCATAAAGTGAATAAAAGGCTAATAAAACCGTTGCTGACAATGCCATCTGCACACTTTTGTAGTCTCTGCCATTGCAAACATGGTTTCTTGTTTTAAAACGCAATGACTAAAGGGATATGAATCTGCTCTTTATACACAAGCCATCATATCAGATGTTATAATAAAGGTTTTAAAAAGCTTCAGTGCATTTATCAAACTGCTTTCCCAAGTCTACCCCAGTGGCTGAGCTGCTACTACTAGATTTAACAAACATCTTAATCCACTGATAATTCAGTACATTATGGTATGGTGCATTAAGAGAATGATAATAATAAAGGCATGCACACATCCAAAATTTAGCGCAGGTGCCTGGTAAAAGAGAAGAATAATGCAAGATGAGAAAATACTACCAGCACACCGCTATTATGCTCCCAATTCTTTTTTTTTAACTAAAATCCACGAGCAATGACAATGTTTCGACCATTTCGGTCTTCGTCAGGTAAAGGTGGTCACGTGAGTACACCTGTATAAATAGACAATAGTGACACGTCATCAACTCCTTCTTAACTGATTCTGGAATACGTAACATTACATGTCGGTCACCGCACGGTCATCATGCAAGTAGTCCTGGGAAATACACACAGGTGATTATATATCTGGAATATATTCTGAATATCTGAATATAATCAGATTTTATTTCATGGTATTTAAATGCATATATGTTTTACCATTTTACAGAAGCAGCTGTTTTTGTGTCGAGTCCCCCATTTTCAGCTGTGTAACAGTAAGTTTAATGGATGAATAAAGGATTAACATTCTGTACATTTACATATGACCTCTTTTTCTGTGACTGCATTATCATTTTCCTCTGCCTGATATTCTCAGAGCCGATGTAGGTTAATTACCTTTGTCACGAACACAGTAGCCACACCCCACCAGGGAGTTGAACCTGCAGTCTCCGCACTGGAAGAATAATTTGTTGCCCGGTTTGATACACAGCTGGTCCATTTCTCAAAGTCCCAGCTTTAAGATGTTAAACAGATCCCAGCAATTGATCTGTCTCACACATTGATGGGAATAAATACATTTCTAATATAAAACGAATTGCTCTTCATTGCTCCCATTTAATCATTTAGTTTACAGACAGCGTTTCGACCCTGAGGTCTTAATCAGATCAGGTGTGTGTTTGTATGCTGTATCTATGCATATACATTGAATTTGATGTTGCTGTTAATTGTGAAATTGGACATTAAAAAAAGGTGAAGGGATGTAACGTTAATTCAAAATCGAAAGGATGTTGCTGTTCCGCTGCTTTAAAGTGTTTTGTTGTGCATTGATTTTAGTACCGTTAGAAGACTGTGGTGTCCAGTTATTGAAACTGAATGCTCACCCTTGGACCAATCAGAATCAAGTATTCAGCCAAGCCATTTTTTTTCACAATCGCAAGAAACTAATTATGGGGCTATTATTGTAGCAGAATTATTTGCAAATGTGTACATAAATCTGTGAATGCGTACACATATCTGTAAAGGCATACACAGATCCGTAAATGCATACATAAATTGTAGCATAATTATTTGCAAATGCGTACATAAACCTGTAAATGCGTACACAGATCTGTAATCAATAATAGCCTCATAAATAATGCAGTTCATACAAGTTTCAAATCTGATTCATTCTGCATAATGTGTTTTTTATTCATTCGTGAAAGGCTGGATAAAACTGGATAATGTACAGTATGGTTAGAATTCCTGCACTGGCCTTTCTTTGGAGAAATACTGGATTCTAAAAAATTTTAATAATTCCTAAAAATGATGATTACTCATAATTCACAATTGCTATGAAATGTTACTTTATGGACTTAATGAGCACAGAAAATGCATAGAACAGCAAGACTTCACAATGGATTTACGAAGGTATTTGGTGGAATTGTTGTGCCCCAGGGAGATCAACCCACAGTGTCGTCATGGGGGACCGTTGCCATGGGGGACTGGTAGTGCCAACTCCAGAGGCGCACTCTGACTCATATGGTGTTCTGTATTACTTATAAATCTGCTGGAACTAATAACTAATTAAAGTAAACGGGCTTGTGTAGCCGGGGGCAATGAGACTTCATGGAATTCTGATGCAGTTCAAAGCGCTTGATGCTCTAGTCAAGACAGTCTTTTATTTGTCTCACAGTGCTGCCTGTTCCTGTTGATGTTTTCATTGTCTGATTTTTTTTGAATGCAGATCCCAGTTCTTTTTGTCTAATCTAAGTGCCTAAGTGTCCTGTAGACTGTTGGGTCTGGGTTTTAATTGATTAGGGAACAGACTCAGTGAGATCTAAGGAGGATTTCATGGTTTCACACTTTGTAGCACCATAGAGTCTGTCTAACACTAGCTGACCGTGTTCAATGCCTCTTTAAAGCACTGCAAAGCATTTTATCCATGTCTTAATTTTAAATGTCTACATCATGCTGTAAAGCAAAAGTGGGAACTACACTCCAAACAAACAAACAAAAAAAATAAAATAAATAAACAAACAAATAAATCTAATTTTTCCAAACCCTAGAACAAGAAGTTCTAAACCCCTTAAAATGGTGGCAGTTGTCATCATCTCAAGGTGGTTTCAAAATACTACTGGGTGAATTGCAGTGTGCCCTCTAAATGGACACTAGCAGAAGATGTTCTTGATGCTTTGCACATTCCCCAGATGTAGAAAAAGATCACAAACAAATTTTCTCCATCCCAAATGCAGCCAGCTCTGTGACTCCTTTGTATAGCCCCCATGCTAATCCCGATTGCAGCATGCTAGCTAAATTAGGTTTTTACAAGAAACAATTGACTGTTTATACTGAAAAATGATCAAAGTTCATAACTCTGTATAGCCTACTTCATCCATGTCTTTTGCTACCCACCTTCTTTTACATTAAGTATTCACATAAAAATATTTTTTTTTTGCATTGAAAAAATATTCTGCATATGATATTTATGCCTGTGTCTCCAACAGTGCTGCCATTAAATTCAGAACTGTTCTTCCATTAACACCTTTGTGCAGATGCCAAATCTGGCCTACCCTCATCAATTTACAGTAGGGGGTGTTCTATTTAAGGCTTTATAACTCCAGATGTGAGCACCACAGAGACTTGGAAAATGGCTGTTTTAATTGACAGTAGACAGTTTAGCGAATTCATTCTTTTTATTATTATTATTATTTTAAAAAAAACGCATCATCTTTAGACATCTAAAATCACAATCGTATGTGCATCATGCAGTGACTGGTAAATGTGTAGTTCACTTAACAGGCAGTTAACTGGCAGTTGATGGACATGTTTGAACATACTGTATGCGATTCAGCAGAGATGTGAAGCAGGAGGTCCAGTTCATGGCCACAGTTCAGTGTGTTTCCACACCACAGCTTTTCTCCCATTTTATGCTTCCTTCAACAGCCCCCCTCCCTCCTATTGGTTGTTGAGAGGACTTGCCCAATTGCACCATATTCAATTTATTGTTATGAAACCTCAGATTGAAGAAAACAGAACTAAAAAATGTGTTGGATTGTTCTGATGTGATGCAACCTCATGCTAATAGATCTGTTGGCTAAATTCACTAATTCAAAGGTATCTTCTGTGGAGGGCAGCTCTGGAAGTGTTACACTGACATTACAGCGACCTCCGGATATTTGACCATAGACGGCTTTAAATCCCCCACAGAGGGATGACACGATAAGCACGTAGCCAGTTCAGCCACGGGAATCAGCAGGTCTTGTGGAATGAGAATTTAGCCTCCAAACAATCCATACATTATAAATGGAGAAGGAACACCTGGAGACACCTGCAGGCCCGAAAATGGTCACAACTGCACGCAGAGTGCAGTTCTGCTGATAATGTGTCACCCCGAGCCTCAAATCGCATGTGAAAAAAAAAGCCATTAAAACTACTGTGAGCCGTAGAATGCTAATCCTTCCTACTTTTTTTAAGAGTGCAACATCACTAGCTAAACTGAGAAACCTATGAAAGGCTGTAGACATATTGCTGTCATCATTTGACCACATATTCACAGGAAGAATGAAAAACACACATTCTCAGGTAAAACAATGCTTCATTCCACTTACCAAATGCACAAAAACTCAGATCCCTTATCCATCTTTTATCCAAAGGTTTAGCTTTGTAATTGCACCTGCGATTAGACACGATTAGACACAAGCCGGCCACCATGCTGTAGTCTTTGATTGATTACAGGAACTCTCTTGTATGGTTTCTCTTTTTCCGGGATGAGGTTGGCTGCCACAGCTTTAAATAAACCCTTCATCTGGATATTGAACAGAACAAATGCACTTCACAACAGGACATATTGATTGTGATTGATGTTCTTGCTGCCACAGAGGCCTCAGTGTCACCCTCCCTGATGCACTCAAGGAGTGGCATCGCATCAGAATGTTTCCATTAGAAGATCAAAGCCATGCTTGTCAGAGGTGCATGTATGCCGGCTTTCAGTCTTTTGACTCCCTAAAATGTGAGGAAACTAAAGCAGTTAGTCATTATCATCGACCTACACAGACGCAGCACTGTAATTGAGACTAAATTAAACTATTTAATTTGCTAGGAAGCAATGAAAGCTATAATGCAGTAAGCTATAAAAACCTATTTAAAAAATAATGACTTACAGACTGTGGCAGTATGGCAGTAGCATCCCTGTACTTGCATCTTGAGCCAGATCAGGTGTCTACCTTGTGTGGAAATCCCCATCACACTGTGATACTGACCATTTGGGAATATCCACATCAAATAATTTCCGTAATCCAAAATGGGTCCATTTTAATTCAAGCTCAAGGTAGTTTTCTTTCGATCATGGAACTATAAGAAAAGCAACCACTCTCACGTGTCAAGAAAAATGTTTAATGAGTTGACATACATTTTTTATTTATTTTTTAATCTAAGCAGCGATTGGTTTTCATACTAGCCAATCGAGAAGTAGGACGACATGCTGTGATCTTTTGAAGCCAGTTCAGTATTGTCTTGTAAAAAGCAGTCTCTAAATGAATTACGGTGGATATTTCAAGAAAAAATGTTTTTCACCTTTTCCAAGTTGGAGAACTTGTCACATGTGAATCTTCAACGTGAAAGTCTTTCCTTGGAAACCCTTGTTGAATTTGACAGCTTCTAGATTTATGCCCAATTTTACCCCCCAGTGGTGAAAAATATGTTGATGATGAACTGTACAGTTATTTTACTGCCACTAGCAGATTTTTCCTAATAAACAGTAGAGCAAGTGGATTATAACGGGTTTGTAGGGTTCATAGTTTTTGATACTTTGGTCTTGATGGTACACATGTGCCCTTAATACTTCCATCGACCATGTGTCTGCTGTATGTTGGCGTATTTACTTTAAGAGTAGTGCAAACCAACACGAAAATAGACTTGAGTACTTGGAGGCATAGGATTAAGAAAGAAAAGGTCGGTAATTTTGCAATGGCTTTAAAATTGTTCCATTTCAATCGATATGTAAGTGCTGATGTTCTGTTGAATAAGGGGCACTTAAGATCAGGATCGATCCGTGTTATTAATAATTGAAATTTAAACAACAATGTCAACAAGATTATTCAGCTCTTCCTATGCATCAATTGACCTGGGTAAGCTTGTATCTGTTTTGTAGTGGACAACCATCTGCCAACAGAAAAAACAGCACAATGCAGTTAATTTGTGATCTATCGGCAGTTTAATCCTGCAGTGAGGCCTTCTTGTCTTTTTACGGATTATCCTTGTGATGTTTCCCCATAAAATTTAATCAGCCTTGACACCACAGAATTTCTTCTGACCCATTTTCCACCGCATCACATGACATGCTCTTACACAGGCCCCTTCCTGTCTGATGGACGGCCCGCCTGTTCATTTAAATTAGACCAATTACATTTTAATTCAATTTAATGTGTCCAGAATCAAGGGCACATCATGTCTTTAAAAAACAATACCAAGTTACGCATACATTGGTCTGGCAATCACTTCTGTATAGAAAAGGCTTCAAGGGCACTATATGAAATATTGAGATGCTTTTTCAATCTAAATATTCCACTGAGAATGAGAGTGTCAGAAGCAATTACAGATGGAGTAACATTACAAGGAATGTGCTGGTTTCCAGTCCTCGCAATCTGTAACACCATATTCAATGGGTCCAGAAACCCGTAGACAACACATGATGAATTTTGTAGACTATGAAAAAAAAATACCTCAGAACATTTGTGTAGTAGATGTAGACTGCTTTCACTGGTCATGATTATGATGTGAAACGAATGGATGCATACTCTGGATGTATCTTGAATTCTGTCCCATGAATGCTCAATATAGCAACAAAAACAAACCGCACTCAGAACAGCACTGCTAACAGTCATATGGATGGTGAAATTATAAAGACCTTCAATCCCCTAACGGAAGGAAAACATGTACTTCTATTAGCAGAACGACAATAATCATCCTTTGAGGCACAATACAATATGCCACAAGCAGAGAGACACTCTGTGACCACCTACATCTGTCCACCATTTTCCGGTCATTTTCCATGTACTTTGTGTACTTCTTATGCATTTGTTAATTTGCTCATTCATTCACTTCTTTATCCATTCATTATTCATTTATTCTATTTTATTTTTTTATTGTATTTCATTGTATGTAATGATACATCTGCAGGAATACTAAATTGATTTCTGTGGGTTGTGGCAATGCCTGAGAATCTATTCCCTGCCAGTGAAGCAGCTTGAATTTGAATTGCTGAGAGACAGGTTCACAGTCAAACACAAACAAAATAATGTAACATACAAATAAATAAACAAAAATACAAGTAAATAGCCTGAAATATCATGCCGTGACCAAAGCACAGACAAAGCACAAGGCCCTTAAAGCGATATTTCACTTTGCTATAACACAAGTAATGTGTTATACAATTAATGTGTATTACACATGTAACCTGTGACCATTTGACGTTAGCACTTTCTTTTATTGACCTATTATCCTCCATAGTTAGTTTGTGTTTTAAAACAAGTCATTTTGGTGAGGTCATGAAAATGAATGGGAGTGGCTTGGGAACCAGAAACCCACCAACGGTCAACAGGGACATCCGATGTTGCTAGCATTCACGCTACGCAAATACAGTGGGGTAATCTCCACAAAATTACTTGTGTTATACCAAAGTGAAATATCCCTTTCAGGGTTTTGTGTTTTGTGCTTTAACCACCCCAATGCCTATATTTATTTGACAACCACACGCTGCCGTACTCAGGGTATATTTGCCTTGGTCAGCTTTCCAACATAAAAGAGTAATTTTTGAACCTTGATAAATCAATCCTAATCACATTTCACAGGTGGACTGCCACCACCATTGGCTCCCCAAATACAGATTTTGGTATACCAACATCCCGCTGTTACTGTGTTGTAGACATCGCCTCAAAATAAAATAAAAAATGCAAACTTTTTTGTGCAAACATAACTCAATTTGAATGCAACGGATAACAATACAAGGCCCCTCATTCTGTTGGTCATTTTGAGTCATGCATACTTTCAATACTTTAATGGCAGTGCACCTTATTATACTTCTACAAGACCTCAAAATGCATCTGATCTGCTCTCATTTCCTACCGTAAGTCCCCAAACATCTTAGGTGTAGGTGGCTTGAACAGGACCCTTCACTTATAGTCAGACAGATGCAGTGTGCCACATCAGTCTGTCGCTGGTTTTATCCTGTCCCAGTTAAGGCCTCAATGTTCCCCACTTTTTGCTGGTATGCTACATACCCCCCAGGTCTCCATTCCTGTAGGCAGTGCATACTTTATGCAGGTGTGTTGAATGTCAATGCAGATTAATTTATTACAGGTTCCCTTAATCACTGAAATTGAACAATGTCTGTTTATGGCACTGTGCATTATGTATCACCAATATCATTACTTAACTTGCACAAGCACAAAACAACAAAGAATGTTTGGAATTACTCACCGGCTTTATGAACATGATGTTCCTGTAATTTTAAACCGACTGTCGTAAGGGAAGCAAGGTGAAGACTTGCAGGCTGTTTTCAAAGTCACACTGGAGGACTGGGGTATCAACTGGTTTGAGTTCTAGTGAGGAAGTCAAGGGAGATAAGGAAGCCATGCAAGCAGTTAAACTTGAGTGATTATTCCAAAATAATCACAGAAGAACGGGTATGATTATTCTTTGAAACAAAATGTCATGCAATTATGCACTTGTTTGAGTATCTGCTTCCCTTGTCGACACTTAAATGGCATCGCAAATTGCAGACAAGAATGTTTATAAGACGGTTTTTGTGTATCAGTAAATTTATCACTTAATTTTCTTGTGAAATGTCTTGATGTGAAGGGATCAGGGATTGTTTGAACTGATGATGTAGATTGCGGTTCTTCCACTTGCCTTGTCTCTGAAATAATTTGCCATGTAAAAGAAAAAGTTGCTGTGAGTAACGTGAATTAATGAAACACGACGCAGCTGCACAATTCTGTATAATTGCGATACTCCTCGTGTGGCGGAAATGCATTAAATTACCACGGCGACAATGAAGCTGATAATAAGGAAATCACACTTAATTTGGAACCTCTAATTTCATTTTTTGTCTCCTGTTTAAATTCTTTTTTTTTTTTTTGTTTGCGCAAAAGGATGTGCATGATTCAATTACAAATTGCTAAAAGCATAATGATCACATAAAGCAATTTTCCATGTTCAGTTGGGTGTTCTTGATATCCCAGAAATGACATGGCAGTATTATCTTTCAATGAATGCACATCAGCAACCTTCAAACACTTACCCACACATTATGAATGGGAAATGATTGTCGCGCAACTGGATTTTCATATTTGGGCACTTGAGGCTATGTCACAATGCCAGCCAATTTACATATCTATCATGTCGTCTGAAGGAGCCTGGTAGACAGAAATGGCAGAAATGTATAAAATGTGTAAAGAATGCATTTCATTTACACAACAGGACTGGCATGCTTATGCATAGTAAAGGGTGATCCTTTAACTGGGAATTTTTTATTTTTTATTTCACATGCACACACAAGCGCACATATGTATGTATTTGGGACAAAAACATTTCTTCCATGATTTGACTCTGTACTCCACAATTAGATTTTTATTACAGCAATTGTTATGCATAGCCCCCCAATTCAGGGCATTATAATGTTTGGGACAGATTAATGTTATGTAAACGAAAGTAGTCTTTAGTTTTGTTAAGTCATGTTTTTTTTTTTACTTTGTTGCAATATCGTTTGCATGCAATGACCCGTATACATCACCAAATTATAACTGAAATTATAGATTACCGAGTCAGATCCAGAAAAAATATGTCTTTGTCCCAAATATTAAACATTACATAGTCCCCCCATGACTTGAATTTTTTTTTTTTTTTATGGAATGCTTTCTGATCAAATTCTGAAGTTTGTTTTAAACTGGTACACCTCATAACTACATGCTGAATGAATTGCCAAGTCTTGATCATTTTTGGCATGCATATTTGTATGCTTTCACGTTGATTGATGTATATAATTATGGAGACAACAGGCTATGGTTTTGATTCCAGCAGGGTGACACACGAGTGGCTGTAACATCGTCCATACAGGAAGAGTTCAAGTTATTCTTTTGCTCATTGCTCCTCATGACTCCTCAGACTAACAGCCAGGTCCCCCGATGCAGTATTCCAGTTCCCAGTCCCCCGATGCAGTCTCCCTGTTCCCAGTCCCCCGATGCAGTCTCCCAGTTCCCAGGTCCCCCGATGCAGTATTCCAGTTCCCAGTCCCCCGATGCAGTCTCCCAGTTCCCAGTCCCCCGATGCAGTCTCCCTGTTCCCAGTCCCCTAATGCAGTCTCCCAGTTCCCAGTTCCCTGATGCAGTCTCCCAGTTCTCAGTCCCCCGATGCAGTCTCCCAGTTCAGTAACAATGCTGGCCAGCTGGGGGACTCCAGGGTGAAGGGGGTCCATGCATTAGAGGCTCACAGTTCCATATATCATCCTTATTACTGGGAGAAAACAGAAATGGTGAGTTCAGAACAGTTGGTAAAAATGCATTACACGCATATATTTCTATACATATAAATCAATTTCAAAGCATAATGCGTCCAGCAGCAAAAAGCTGCGGAATTAAAATAAAAGCCCAGTCATTGTTTTTAAAATGACTAATGTGTACAGTTGGGCTTACTTACTTCCCCGAAGTGCAAGGCACTCTCATAGATGGCAGGATGGGAGGAGATATCTTGTAGTTTAAAACAGCTTTAGTACATTAAAACTATATCCAAAAGGAAGTATAGAAACTCAAAATGCATAAATAAGGTTTTGTCAGGCCATTGGGTGTGTCCATAGATTAATTCGTCCTTCAGTGTGTACGGTTGTACCCCGGTAGCACGTCGCCCCCAGTTTAATATGACCCCTGCACCACCTCTCTTTTTCAGCCAGTTGTCGCCTCTCTCCCCGATAAACGCCACGATGACGGACAGCGAGTACAGGCCACAGGGAATTCTGGGAAACAGAGAACACTCCAACAATTCAACAACTGTTTGCCAGCCTGTGTCAATAACAGGCTTCGGCTCATCAACTCACCATCAAAGCTATAAGAAGGCACTCGACCACTCCTCAGGGGGTTTAACAGAGCTTCTAGCTGTGGCTAACGTGTCGGTATAGTCTTTGCGGAAACTGAGAGCTAGAGAGCCAGTAGTTTCCTTGACTCCTGTTACATTTATCCCATTTCTGCTCCATAAATGCTCCCAGAGAGAGGAAAGTGTGTCGCATTATAAATAATTGTCACTCTCCAAGATGTCCGTCCAGTGAACAAGTAACTTGTCGCTGCGGGACGCGATGCTGCAAGCTTTTTAAATTGGCGTAGTGAGGATGTTGGAGGATGTAAGGCTATACTTAAGAGAGAAGAAACAGTCTCGGGCTGAGAAAAGTTATCCACGTGAAAACCTGAAGGATTTCCTGGGTGTAGATGGTTGTTACAGGTTAAAGGAAGAAATTTTGAGCCTGAAAAAAAGACTTCTTTTCCTATTCTGAGGGGATGCCCCCACTTCCTTGGGGGGAGTGGAAGACTGCACTGAAAGAGGAAGACTACAAAGAACAAAAAAAGACTACAGAAATGCCCAAAAGTTTGGTTGTGAACTGCACAGCCAATGTATTGAAATACCCCGATTTGCGTTTAGCATGTTTGCCATGTCCGATTTAAGCTCGGAATCTTTTATGACAGTATGATGCTCTGTAGGGTCCAGTACAAGAAGAAAAGGCTCACCACTTCAAGGTAAGACTTGATGTGATGAAACCAGAAAGACAGATGATGCACAATGTAAAGGGCAAAAAAAGACTTCCTCCATCTTCATCATATGGTAATGGGCTGGTTTAGTGAGACAACACCGTGTAACATGGGTCCATTCCGTCACAGAACGTTTTGATTGATGGTCTTTCTAAAATATGATAGAGATCATGTTCTCTTCTTGCTGATGCATTTCTGATGAGGATTAGCATCAATTAATTTTTGCAATCCCGAAGCTAGGGATGATGTAGATGGCTGGTGCTCTCTAGTCCCTGCATGGATGGCTGTGGAATGCTTTCTCTGAAAATGTAAAAATAAGTTATAAGTTATTACATTCATTAGTGAACAGCTTTACATTGATTTGCACAGTAAATAATATTCACTGCCTGCACACACTTGTAAATAAATACACCTCAATGTCATCCATTTATCAAGTTTTTTCTCCTTTGGCCCGGCAAAAAGTTACATCTTTCACGTCCTTTTATGAAAAATATCAGAAAATATGTGGTTTGATGGTGGAGGCAAAACATTAACTCTACCTGCCTAGTAATTGAAGGCTCCCGTTATACCCTTGACTGGCTTCAGAAGAATTGTTGATTGGATGCAAATTGTAATATCCAGCACTGATGTTGCCCTGAATACTTGAAAGATGAAAGAATTATAATCATTCGCGCTGTGATAAATAAAGATGTTGAGTTCTTGCTTCACTCTTTTACAATTTATCTGAGGGACTGCAATCTGAGGGACTGCCAACATTAAAAGCAGTAATAAATAAATAAAGTTTTCATATACTATTTAGATGGTCACTGAGGAGTGGATTGGGTAACTGCAGCCTTTCACCTCCATGCATCGATATTCAAGCCTTGACTCCACTTTCAACCACCATTTCATTTATTTTTGTACTGTGAAAAACCTGTTTTAACCCCCCAGTAATGAGTTAACAAACTATTAACTATTAATTTCAATACAAGACATTATCCAAAAAAAAGTAAAATAAAAGTATTAGTTGACCTTGTGGCTGTTGTGGTGCGGCTGATCCAGTCCATCCAGAACCAAACTTTTCAAACTTGTTATTGTGAACATGCTACACTAACTTGGTTGCAAATAGCCCTGTGTCCCTCACAATATAATCTAAACATTGTGATTGAAGCATGTATGTTCAGTATAAGCTGCAAGGACTCTTTACCTCCAAGTGTACAGGAATCTATATGAGCTCAAATGAGTGAAAAACATAGCATCAATATGTTAGCATGCTCACATGATTTTTCTATGGGCCTCTGATTTACTGCAGTACAAAACAATGCAATGCATGTTATGCTAGTTTTACAGGGAATTATCAGTCATTGCTGCACACCACTTAACTTAACTGTCTCTCAAAAAGAAAACGTTTTAACATCAATTAGATGTTATGTGTTATATGTGGAAGTTCAGCAGCAAGACAGCAGCAATTTTTCAATCATTTGAACTTGTACAGGCTGCATTAATAATAAAATGACAATCCGTGTTACAAACAGCAGCCAGGCCGCCAAACACCACTGTGTCTCTTAATTGGTACTTAACTTGAGAGCACTTGAATAAGTCCAATCATTCAGAGATTGAATTAATTTAAAGTAAATAAAAAAATAAATAAACTCATTACTTTTACACCTGTATTTCAATTTTTAATCAGGGAGAATGTATGACATTAGTGTACATAAACAAACAAGCAAGCAAATTAAATTTATTAGGCTGAACAAAAAAAAAAAAAAACTGTTGCTTGACACTGTCACATTAAGAGACCAGAGTGGAGCACACAATTTTTGATTTTTTGGCTCTGTATTCGAGCATATTGGATTTGAAATGAAACAATGCATGTTCAAAGTTTAGATTCTTAACTTATATTTTCAGGAATTTATATCCACATTATGTGTGTGTGTACTGTATATATACAATGAGCGCCATAATGTTTGGGGCAAATGCATATTGTTCATTGATTTGGCTCTGTACTCAACAATTTTAGATTTGTACTCAAACAATTCACATGCGATTAAAGTGCACATTCTCTGCTTTTATTTGTATTCATTTTGGTTTCACCATATATAAATTGTCTTTATTCATAAATAGTCCGCCCATTTCGGGGGGTCATGTTCTGGACAAATTATGTCACAGGTGTTTCTGATAAGTCAAGTGTGTTCAATTGCTTCCTTAGTGCAGGTATGCGAGTTTTGATTCTAACTTTTTGATTGGCTTTTATAGTCTGTTATTGAAAGTGGTCGACATGAGGACCAGAGTTGTGCCAATGAAAGTGAAGGAAGCCATAATGAGTTTGAGAAATAAGAAGAAGAAGAAGAAGAAGAAGAAGAAGAAAACGGAGACATAGGCCAAACCTTAATCTAACCTAAATCAAATGTTTGGAACATTATTAAGAAGAAAGAGACCCAGCAGTGAAGGATTCTGGGAGTTCCATAATGGTGTACAGTGCATAAGTATATATAATACTCACAAGAATATGTAAGCATTTTCAATTAAGTCGTTTTTTTTTCTTTACATGTGTATTTTAAGCCTATAATCTGAGAGCCTGTGTGTGTTTTAATGTAATTGTATTGATTTTTCTCAATTATTTTTAGTTTCTGTTACTTACTGTAAATATCCAATGCTTTTACCTCATGTAGTTCAGGATGTCCAGGCCTATGTGTTCCAATCATTATTAAAACATTGCATACATTCTAAAATATATTATTAAATGATAATATGAATTTAATTATTCATGCCAAATGGTACAATACAATTTTACAAGGAAAACACATTTTTAGATAGCTCATGGAAAAATATATTAAATAATTTTAACTAAAATCTCCATTACTGAATAAGTACATGTCAGGGATATCTGTGCACATTTTCAAGCAAACTGGAGAAAACTATATTAATTCTGTGAGATCAGAAATGAAGAACTTGGCAAAGATTATAGTGGAATACTGTATTTGCGACAAAACATATTTTCACAGACTCATGAAAATATATTTTAATGCATTTCAATTGTTCAGATATGTACATATCATTATGAAGAATGTATTTAGAAAATATTGTACAAATATTATTAGTTACCTGTTGTGAATAAATATGGTGTGGAATGTGGGATATTGTCTATCTTGTTGCTATAATTCTGGAGTCACGATTCAAAAGCAATAATGATAACTAAAGGTTTCAGGTACACTATGAATGAAAATGGAACAATAGGTTTTAACTGCAGAGTCATATGCAAATATGTCACGACATTTGTGACATCAGTGGGACTGTGAGTGTTCATATTTATTTGAGGTAAGCAGCCGTGGTACATACAAGTGGAGCAAACTGCCCAAACCCATGTTTGTCTAGGCCCTTCTTGAGTGGGTCCAGCAAGAGGCCTCAACAACCTACCCGCTACCAGTCAGACCATCCATGGTATGGTCACGTCTGTGCGATGCCTCCAGCCAAATGTATGCTTCTCCGCATGACACTTTCAGCAAGTGTCGTTCCACCAAAATGATGTATTTTCAACTGAGAAAGTCACGTGAAAATTTCTCAAGGTCACGCACCACTAGACTGTCGAGTAACACTTTTCGAAAGTATAAATTAGGCTTTTAATCTCCACATTGTCCTGCATGTGTTCACATTGTAAAAGTAATGAGGATACACCTTTCTTTATGCTAGTTTGTGTCTTTATAAATAGAGCCCATTAAGTTTAACTGACCTTGCATTTACAGATAAGTCTACATGGCTTTAGTTAATGAAAAATAACTTGGAAGAATTGCATAAGGGGAAAAAAAGTTGCTTCCTTTAATCTGTGGAATAAATTTAAGCAGATGTTATCGACACAAATCAAACATAAACGTGCAAGGATACCGAGAAGCTTCCGTGGTGACACTGCAAATGTGAGTCGTGACAGGAACAATTTAGCCGGGCCCGAAGCTAGAGCCTGTTTTCACATACACGCTTCGCCCAGTGACATTTACGGAGGTTAATCTCCGGGGCCCTCTGGAATCGGTCGGCGTCCGACTGAAAGGGAACGAGAGGAGGGGCTATTTTTACCCCCCGTGTTTTCGGAACCGTTACACGCGCAAGTTACAACTGATTAAGAAGAATAATCCGTGACGAATAGGCGGAGGCTGGCTGACAACCGAAATCCTCGCGTCAGGAAATGATAATGCGTGTCACGTCGCCTTCGGATTCAAGCAAGACAGGGGACAAGGAAACAAGGAAATCAAATAAGGGCGTCAGTGACATTTACAGTATGTAACACGAGCGTACAATACATGTTTGGAGGTTTGACTGGATGGTGCAGCCTTCAGAAAAAAAATGTGTTGGCTTTGATTTTATATCACGTGGGGTTTGAGTATAAACATTAAAATGGACTAGATGTAGGTAAGTAACCACAGCTGTCTCTATACCAGCCATTGCAAGGCTGCCAGGACAAAAACTTCTACAAATATATAAAATATCTTTCTTCGCACACAAAAACTGTCTGGGCCAGTCAAGAACATACACTGACTTAATATTTTTCAAACTCCAGTAAGTGAACCGTCCCTTTAGAAACTTTAATTTCTAGTGAAAAATACATCGTGTGCTGCCTTTAAATTCGACAAAATAAAGAGACTACAGCTGACAGGATTCTGTGATGCCTGAATCGGAATAAATGTGCAGTTTTATATATCATCCTTTACATGTCTGCCTCATAAGAAAGACAGAATTTTGGAAATTGAATGCAGCACATCTGTGCATAACCATGCCAACGATATATTTATTCATTCATTCATTGACCTGTGTGTGCTGCACTTGGCTCCCATGAATTACAATAGTTGATTCAAATATGTTGCTTTTTCTTGAACCACGTGTTTACCAATGTAAAGAATCTAAATAGCAGGACATGGAGGCTGGAATATTTTTGTCTGAATTGTGTGTTTACATGAGGTCAGAGCGTACAGGCATTAGTGTTAATGAGGGAAACCTTAAAAGTGGCAACCTTGGTGACTTTTATGGAGAATGCACCAACAAGGTTTATCTTAGCAGGGAGCACATTTCCCATTACACTGGTCTATCTGAATGTTACAGGGGCTATGCAATGAAAACCATGTTTTAGGCCTAAATTCAGGTAGGAGTCCGATGGTAAATGGCGTAAGTGCCTCTGAAGTCTGCCTTGTGACTTGTGAACACCCCCGCCCACCGCCGCAGGAACACCTGCACCTAGTGAACCAGTGGTGGGGGGTGGGGGGTGGGGGGTGGGACTTCCCACCCCCAACGTCACCTCACACCCACCTCCACTTCTCCAGGACAGGGGGTCCACAGCACCAGGTCACGCCCACCCTGTACCTGGGAGGGTCTATGTGAGACACGGTCACCAGGGGGCACCACTGGGGCAAAACAAGGGGGTATGGGTGCACATTGATAATGCAGGAGGTACTCTGGCATGCAACAAAAGCCTGCTCCCCCCCCGCCCCTTTGGGAGGCAGAAAACGTCATGGCCCCTGGCTGTACATCCTGCGACACGTCCTCCATCACGCAACCTCACTATTATTACCCTCTTTCCAGGCACTCTCACACACCGACCACAAACTCCATTACCACATACCCACAAAAGGAATTTTTCAACCAAATGTCAGCCACTGGAGGCCGGCTACATCTGGACGCTGCCATTAGCTTGACAAAGCAGCTAGCGGATGACAATTTGTGATGATAGCTCACGTTCTATAATAATTTGCATTGACAAGTACCTAACGCGGAGTAACATCTCGACCAAGCTGTTTACGATCTTCCACAGTATATCTTCATCACCAAATGGCAACACTGGAGCTGCATTACTCACAAGCTCAAACTAATAAGGAACAATATCTCATATTTCTGCCATAGCTGATCAGCTGTACCAGCTAACCCAGCACTCAAAGCATGCTGACACACAACTGGTTAGCTATCTGTCAATCAAAACAGTCTTGTTAATAGTCACATAGGGCGGGACTGTCTGCTAAAAGAAGAATAAGGCGAGAAAGTAATTGCTTAAAAAAAGCTTATAAAACCACAAAATGACAAATAAAAGTGAGATAATTTACATAGTCATGATATTTAAAAAATAACAATCTTATCTTAGTTATTGATAAATCAAATCCCTTACATCCCTTTTTTATTCTGAAAAACACAGGAAAGTGAATTTCATAAAGGCTTGCAAAATAATCACATTTTCTGAATGACTACAAAATTATCAATGTAATCCATGTAAAAAATTCAATTATTATAATTCACCAACTTGCCTTAGAAATCTTCCCACACATCAATCCGATGATTAATTAATCTTATGGGACCATTATGTAAAACCCAGCCCTGGAAACATTTCAGAATGTCATGTGGAGGTGTTTGTGTGCGTGTGTGCGTGTGTGCGTGCGTGTGTGTGAGTGTATGCGTGCGTGTGTGGGTAGGTAGGGTGGGGGGTTCAAGCTAGAAACAAAATCCCTTGATTTGGGTCACTCTTGGAAGTGTTATAGGTAATGTGTATTTATGCATGGCATATGAGCTTACTGCAATGATTTAAATCACTGCCAGTTAGTACTGTAATATACTACGAGGTGTGTCATGTTGAGGTATAGGATACTTAAATCTTTAATTATGATACAACATGAGTAGATGCAGGAAAAAGGCTTGGTTCAGAATCTTTGAAAATCAGTTTAAAATATGTGTGGTCCAGTCCTGTCGAGTTCATGTCGTTTTCAACCTCCTTTTCAGCTGAGACATTTCTCCTGGGGAGCAGCTGCCCAAATTGGGTCACATCTCCACAGAACAGCGTTCCCTGGTGTCCGTGGGATTACCTATTTCCCGCTTTCGAGCTGTGCCGAGATCTCGTACCGTTACAGATCTCTTACAGAAGCACAATGGATCTTGAATTAGGATGCTGGTGAGAACGCCACTTTGTATGTAGCAAGGCTTTAGCACTGATGTCCCCATTTATCTGTGATATATGGAGTAAGGAATGCTCAAAGGTGGGGGGTGGCTATAGATTATTAAATAGCATGACATTTTTTGAGTGTGTGCATGAAAATTACCCTTGATAATGCTAATCAAAATAATGGGACGTGTGTCAGTACCCCTCCTGGACGCCCCCACGTTTAACCTCTAATTTCACTCTCACTTGGGCTGTTCAGAAAAATACAAATGCTCTAATACTCTAATGCGCAGGCCACTGCCTGGCTGGATTCCTGTTGAAAAAGCATCGTAATAAACGTTCCGCTCGTGTGTCATATTCGAACGCTGCACTGCGTAAACGAGTAAAAGGCAGCGCGTCATTCCTTTACGGAGGTCTGTTAGCGTACTCCCAGGCTCCCAGCAGCGGACGGCATGTGGGCGGGCGGGGGGATGAGCAAACAGCGGCTTTATTTTCCCAGCCAAACAGGGCAGGAACGCCGAGTGAAAACACCACAAGCGGGAAAACATAATAGAATGAGAACAGAATACTAGACGGGAGCAGCTCTCTCACCTTCCCAGTGTGGTATAATACACTTCAGTGCTTTACTAAAGAAGTCTCCCGATAAGCCAAAAAAAAGGCAAAAAAAAAATTTAATAAATAAAATAATAAAAAATGATAATAATTCTGTGAAGTTCTGGTACAGCTGATGAACGCACAGAGGAATGGATTTGAGGGGCTCAGATAAAAGAGCTTGTTATCGCGGCGACGTGTTTCATTTGAAACTTCATTTAGCCAGTGTAATATCTTTAACCCACCCAGGATCACTCGCTTTATTCCGGGGGGAGAACCACCCTTGCTGCGCTTTGAAGATTAGGCGTCTTCGCAAAACGCCCAAAGTCATACAGTTAATGGGGAGTTAAAAAGTGAGATCATGTGACTGCGCCCGGGATGAAAGGGAATGTCTGGAGCTCCTCCACTTAGTCATCCTGTTTGTCACACGGCCTCGCTTCTAAGTCTGCCTTATTTCTCCACCCTCTTACTGACCTCTCGGATAAGATGTCCATTTACTGACCACACGGAGCCCTGAGGGAGGTCAGCATCCAACCCTTTCTCCAATATCTCGCCACGCACACACTCAGAGTTATTTGTGATGCCATCTTTTCTTCTTCCACATTCAAAGGAGGCCCAGCCTATTTAGGTAAACATTTTTTGCCCGTAACTTTGTTTTCAACTTTTACAGATATCAAATTGTGTGCTGCTGTTCAAAACGCACATAGGTGAATACGCATAACTAACAGATGGTTTGCATAATGAAGGTTTTTCTATAAAAAAAAATGTACTAGGCTCCATATAAACACAACATGCCCTTTACAAAATAGCATAAAGACAACCAATTCAACAATATGCCTTGAAACTATGTATTATAAATAATACAGGGACTCGCATTTTTACTTTGCCACCCATTGGTTACTTAGAAAGTGTGTAGATGTATTAGTGCAGTTCAGCAGTTATAACCTTGTGTCAGACAGCGCAGTATGAACTAACATTTTATTCAGTGATAGTAGGTGCTGGAGATGCAGTATTTGAAACTGCAATAGAGTTGATACTGCAAAATAAAATAAACTCATGAACTTGGCCAGATCACTGAAAATGTCCGGTCTTACCACATAGCATCTCTGATGCATCTCAAACTTTATCACCAATTTAACTGTTCAAATCAGCAGGTACCATTCATAGAAAAAGGTAATTTTGTAGACAATTTATAACACCACAGCATTAAACAGTTATGGGAAGCCATGTTCTAAGAACCAATTAAAGAGAGCCCTGGACTAGCCTGAAAATCTATGTGTTTAGTTAAGGGGTTTTCAAACTTGGTCCTGAGGACCCTTGTGTACCCTGGATTTGGCTGCAGCCAGTCTCTTAATGAAATTAAGTCCGTTGGTTGCACACCGTTCTTTCAGAATTCCTTCCTTGTAATTATATACATGCACTGCTGGTTTGGCTGGTTCCACATTTTCAGCATTGAGGATCCCACTAATTTCAGCTGTCTGTTCCTTTCATTTCTTTATTAATTTCTTTACCCTATAGCACATTGCAAAATAAAATAAATGCATGCCTTAGCTTATTTGGCTATAGGTCTTCAAATGTGAATACAGCACATTATTTCACAGCTACATGAAGGCCATTTATAACATAGTGTGGCCTTAAGATAGCAAAATATCCCTCAGTAGACATTGAAGGAGTTCCATTAAGAACAATAACCAGCTTGCTAAAAAAAATATCTCTGGTTTAAGTGCTGTCATATTTAACTCCTGTACGCGACATTTGGCCAATCAGGTGTTAGAAAACAAGCAGAGTGATAGCCAGATCCATTTTAAGACATCTCACTCCCTCTTCTCCACTTCTTGCTCTCTCATAACAGTGTCAATCGACATTCCTTACTACCTAGCCAAACAGGTGCCTCAGTCAGCAGACCTATCTGGTACCCAAACTGCTTTTGAAACAGATGAAAGACATAGAAGTAAAATGTCTGAGGTAGATTCGTCTAAAGGAGGGAATTGATCAACAATGAGACAAAACACTGTTGACGGAGAAGAGCAAGGGACCAGGGAATGATTTAGGCAGGACTCAGAAAGACAGCTTGTTCACCTCTTCCTTTATTCGCGCTTGTCCAGAAAGATATTGCCCACCAACTCACTCACAGCAGTTTATGCCGAGACACAAATCCAATTTCTTTTATCTCAACCAAGATAAATGAATGACCCTTTAAACAAGCAAGGATAAACACAATCTATGTCATATATTCATCACATGAAAAGATGTAGACTACTCACTTCAGGCAACAAAACTGTCAATAGTAGGCTAGGCTATGTTTTTGCAGAATTCTTATTATGATTATCAATAACTTGTTGATGAATAAAGATGACTTTGTCAAATGGATTTACTCATATTTGTGATTTTCATTTATTCACACATAAACTTGGCTAAATGCGCAGTTAAATGCTTGATTAGTTAAAATGGGTATTAATCAATGCATAATGTTGCTAGGTGAAATCATACATTAGTGGTTGTCTATTTTATCATTAAAATATACAAATAAACTAGTTTTTGTATCAGTTATTTCTGTATATGGTGGACTTTGTTTCATTATAATATCCTACCACACACTGAAAAAAAAATTTAATCGTTGGATTTACTTTAAATTATGGACAGTGTAGTGAGATTTGGTCAGGTTTATTCATAACAATGGAGTTCAACAACCAATCAGAATGATGTACATCTGTAGAGCCCAACTTTGTGAAATAACAGACATGACAACGGTTTGGAAATACAGGCTAAATATGTACTGGCTATGATTATGAATATGTCAATAGGCTAACTGAAAACAATAATTTGCATAATATGAGGAATAATATTATACAATTCTAATCAGAGGAAATGATAATTCTGCGACAGTGAAACAGAGGTTAACAGCACTACCATTTAACAAAGGTTAATTCATGTTCCGAGTTAGTGACACTCTACTCTATATTAGATGGTTAGTTTGTTTAATCAGCCTCATAAAATGCAGTTTTAACAATGTAAAACAATGTCATGGAATTTGCTATTCCAGACCAACCCATGCATAGCAAAACAGAACATAACACAACAAACAGCAGGTTACAGGTTTTCTCTATCCTATAGTTTTGATGTCAGTGTCAAATGAAATGCGTTTCAGTACTTAACGGCAATAAAAGGGGAGGCGAGTCATTAATTCCGTTAGGTGATGTGTCAGCTCGTCAGTCCAGGGTCCATGGCAGGTGCGCAGGGACTTGGAAGCTTGTTCTTTGAAGTCGGGGTTGTGACAGGTTCCAGTCAAGATGACCTGGAATGTGCACAGATCTTCCACTTGGGACTCAGGCAGGTCTCCAGCAAGGTGTGAGTTGGGGAGTGCAGCAAAGTTCGGCACTGTCCTTAAGGAGATGCGTCTGCTCAGTTATACAATGTCTTTACCCTCAGAGCGAAGCTGTTAAGTTTTGGTGAGTTTTTATGCTCACAAAGTCTCACGTGGGGGAACCCCATGTTTGCTCACCGGAACCTGGTTGGTGGATTATTTTTGGCACACAAACAATTGATTGGCTCAAAGTATTGGAGCTGTCAATCAAACACTGACAGATAAAACCATTGCATTAATGTTTAAGCGTGTAGAATCGAGCTCCCCATTTTCCTCCGGAAAGGGGGTGTTCCTTGCCCGATGCTGATGCCTAATTGATAAAGCAGAGAGTTTTTTTTCAGAGCCACAAGAGGAAGGGGACAGGCACATCATTTTGCCTTGGTTGAATAGAAATTTTAATGATAAATGACTCAGCTGAGGGCCAGTCTCGTGGTCAGGGAGCCAAAGGCCAACAATATCCTGTGTATAATTATACCTCATTACAACAGCAATTGCACACAGTATTATTAGGTATAGCTCAACGTGAACTGATTAATCCCTTGCTACAAGTTTAGTTTAAGATTTTAGACATTTACCTTGTGAAACAAATGCATTATTAGAGTGACAGTTTTTTTTTGCAGCACAAAATCGATGTGCGGATGGCAGTAGTAGACCACGAAAAATGTCAGTCCACCAGGGTGGGGGCCCTGCTCTTGAGGGGAATGAAAAGAGCTCATTTGATTGGCCACGAGTGAATTCAGCTGCAATTCACTCACTGATAATATATCCATCATAATCATTTCCACCTGAGCCACGTGCTGTGAGCTGTGCGCTCCTCGCCTCTAGTCACGAAAATACTAACATTCAGTAGCCACGCCCAGTGTGGCCATATGCCGTGCCATTAACCACAACCTTGTGACATTGATTATAGAAAATAAAGCCCAAAACCACATTTGATTGACAGTAATGTCCTTTAGAAAAAATAAAAGAAAAAAAAATAACCACCCAGAGATACGCACTTTTTTCATTTCCATTTTCAAATGTGTATTTTCTGAAAAAAGTATACAAACCATGATTGATGGCATTAGCTTTGCTATTTATTTTGAGTAAAACGATTTACACAAATGGACATGCAATTTTGCTGTTCTACATGTACAAAAGAAAAATAAAACAAAGGTTACAGCAGATTGTAGTTGGCTTAAAGTATCCAAGAGATTTGTTTTAGGGCACTGTGTGATGAAAAGTCTTAACAGGTCATTATCAGGGTCATTTAGCAGTGCGTTGAGTGTTTTGTAGAATTGATTGTGAGCAATCATTTTATTTAGGTCGTTCTTCCACAGTGAGGAAGTCGACAGCCTCGGATGGCCTAGGGACACATCATAGGAATCAGAAAAATAAAAAATGGCCATGGAGCCTACGTGTTATATGATAAGACCATGAATTAATTTCAAACATTACAACTTTAGTCAGGACTCAGGAATTTATATCATGTTTCACAAACATGGATAATATGCTGCATATGTTTTCAAACTAATACAACTTCCTTTTTATTTTGAAAAAAAAAATAGTTGTCAAAATTATTGACAACTACTGTCTCCTGGCAGTACTTTTTCCACCTTCCATTTTCTTATAATGTTTTATGAGACTGGTGAACATGCTGCAGGGATCTTTGACCATTACTTCTCACAGAATCATTCAAGACCCTTCAGGCTGTGCTTGTGGACTGCCCTCTTCAATTAAAATCGGATTTTGATCGGATCAAGCCTGGAGAGTTAGATGCCCGTTGCAAAAATCTTTGCGGCTAGTTGGTATGTTTGGGATCACTGTCTGCCTGAAAGATTCTTCTGTGGTCTATCTGAACTTCCTGTAACCCGTTTTTTTGCCTGAATATCGTAGCCTTTGCTGGAGTTCATTGTTCTGTTGACATTAACGAGGGTCCCATGATGTGTAGATAAGAAAGACCCCCATAACATCAAAGAGCTGCCATATTTCACCATAGATATAACCAGGCTTGGGTAGTAACGGATTACCTCTACTGTATATTATAATATATATATATACTCTGTGTGTGTATATATATATATATATATATATATATATATATATATATATATGTATATATAATACTGATGTTTGAAAATATGAACAGATGACTACATTATTTTTACCTGCTTCCTCAGGTAGTTTCAGTCATACAGTATTAGCCGCTAATTCATAAAAGTAACAGGTGTGATAGAAATGAGTCTGTATGCAGTACATTCTGCAGAAGTGTGAATAATAAATACATTTTTAGAAAAAGACTCCACACCTCTGTTCATTTACTCTGAGGTGCTGATGCTTTGGATGACAGGTGCCTGGGTCAGGTGTCTGCTTCGAGACATGTTCCAATTGTCCTGTTCTGTTGTTAACGAACAAAAATACGAAAAACCATTTTTCAGTCGTATACACTGGCTTTTAAAATGAAATGTCATTGTAATTTAAACATAAAAATAGATTTCACAAGGCACAGGAAATTAAAAATAGATTCATTTTTAGATTCAACTAGGCTCATGAAGCAGTCCTGAGTCATTAACCTCATGGCACATCCTTTTGACTACATTTTTAAAATGGTAATGGTTAAAATCCCCATTGTTAAATCATCTTTTAAATGAACAGCCTCACCATCACTGTGCATTGTCCAGCAGTCTAAGGAATCACACTAAGAGTAATTCTGTATTCATTTATGCACCCAGGACATTTGGGTAAGCTCAAAAAGAAATCATCTTTCTTCAGCAATGTAGGAGGACAATGCCGTGGGATCAAGTTTGACAATTAAATTTCCATGTGTGGGATCAATTACTGCAAGTGTGACTCATCTCTCCATTAATCAACCCTGGGATGATTTCACTGACATAAACACCATCCTGATTCCACTGACAGCTCGTGACACAGCGACGGCAACGTTGGGATGCAAAGTGACAAACTTGTGCGTCAAAGTCCTGATCCTCAACCGCTAGACCAGTGTGTCAAGTGTGCCGAGAGGTGAATGGGATTGTACGGGGCGGAGTGTCCAACATAGTTATAATATTTTTTCTGAAGCAGTCAACATAGCTTGTTCTGTGGACTGCTTCAGAAAAAAATAATAGAACTTTATTAGGGCCTTTCATCAGTCAATTAAAAAAAACTTCAGACATCTTCTTGAGAGGCCAGACATCACAATTTTCTTTAGTTTGATGAAGATTGATCTGTGTATATTGAAAGTTTCACATTGTCAATTCATCTGACTAATTGCAGCAGGACATTTTGGGCTAATGTACGCCTAGCTTTCGATATCATTATACATTTTGTGTATATTTCCCAATGAATTTGTGAAGATTTCAAAATTGTGTTGGTTTTTACCTGTGGCCTATGGCTTAGGAGGACAACACTGTGGGATCACAGTAAATAGAGTGGGTCAACTTCAGAATCAGTGGCAGGTACTAGTGTATGAAAGATTTGTCTCAATTTGTCTTTAGGCCAAATTGTGAAGATATTATACACATTTTATCCATTTTGAACATGGAAGGCATTGATAACTTTTGACAAACTATAGTCTAAGGAAGTTATATGGTGTTACGTCATGCATGTTTGTTGTATGTCACATTTCAGTACATTAGTTTTAATGAGCTAATAGGAGAAAAAAAGACTTGTCTGTTCCAAATGAAATGTCAGCATATAAATTAAACCAAGAAATTCTGGCCAATGTGGGGGCGACATAGCTCAGGAGGTAAGACCAATTGTCTGGCAGCCGGAGGGTTGCCGGTTCAAACCCCGCTCTGGGCGTGTCGAAGTGTCCTTGAGCAAGACACCTAACCCCTAACCCCTAACTGCTCTGGCGAATGAGAGGCATCAATTGTAAAGCGCTTTGGATAAAAGCACTATATAAATGCAGTCCATTTACCATTTATTTACCAATGTTACCACAGTTTGTTTGATTTAGTCTCCTGAAGCTCTATATCAACTTTGATGCAAATAGGACCAATACTAAAAAAGCCTTAGGGAAAATCTATTTTACTTCTAAAAAAAATGGCGGTAAATCAGGATGGCAGACATGAGTAGTCGCTAAGGCAAAGATGTAGATCTGGAATACCCAAATGTGTGTATGAAGTTTGGCATCATTCGGACTTGTGGTATGGGCTAAAATGTAAATATGTGTTATTGGGCCAATTTGTGTGTGATACCTGGCATGAGTAGGAGACGGAAATATAGATCAAGAACTGTTACTCCCAGATATTATTAGCTGAAGTACCAAAAATACACGTCAAAAATAGATGCAAATATAATAGCGCAATCATATTCTTATGACCATATTATTTTCTGACAATAACAATCATGGTGCCCACATCTGAAACAGTTACACAATTATAGCTTCCAAAAATATAACTTTAGCAATCCCATTTTTGTGCCAAAGATGGCAATGTTGGTCTAATGCAGATTAAAGGAATGTAAACTATTAATAGCGGATTAACAGTTCGGGCCAGGGAGTATCACTATGTGTGCATGTGCTTACAAATGAGATCAACTGCACGGTAGGGAAGGTGTTCTGTCAGGGAGGTGTTAGAACGCGGATCCCTATTTTGCACTTGGTGCCATAGGGCATGACAGCAGGGGTTGAGGCTCGTGGAGACTGTAAAATGTGAGGCCATTTTGCGTATGTATGTACTGGGGTCTTTCAGACATGGTTTTCTACATTGTAGAGGAGATTTATGTCTCCTTAGAGGGGGAGAAAGGTTAAAAAAAAAGACCAGAGAAAACAGTAAAAGAAGTGAATAGGGAATATCAATATACATACTGTATATTTGAGGTATAATAATATCTTAAACCAAAACAAGTACCTTTAAATACAATCACCAACTGCTCAATATCACTTTATACAACTAGATTTTGGGTAGTACAGGGCTATATCCCTTATGTAGCAGTTTATTTTTTTGTAATTGTAGAGTTAAATGCTTTATCAGTCCTATTTTTGTGTACTTTATATAGTTATAAATTATATTTATATCCTGAGGTATAGCATCCCACAAGTATGATGACCTATACAACTGTGAGACATGCAATATCCCTGTTTTTTTTGGTGTAGTTTGCAAATGCTCATTTTCAGTAATATACAAGTAGTGAAGAAATGGTGTCTTGCTTTAGAGGTCTTTGAATGAGAAACATGTAATGCTTTAGATTATGCCCTACAAGGCCCTATTTGAGTTTAGAACATTTACATTATGCATAACATATTTATTTCTGTTTATGTATATGCATTTTTGTGAGCCATATCAGTTATCATTCTAGTTTTTAGAATGGATCCACTGGGAATGGAAGCATGTTTATTTAATGGAAGCCTGCTTGCTTGAACCTACTGAGGTTTTTTCAACACGGAGGAACATCAAGCTTCACCTTGCAATCCTTGTTCAAGGTTCTTGGAGCCTGAGGGAGGACTTCTGGGAGGAGAGGATGTCTGAGAATGCGGGCACCGTTGACCCCGCGCACAGAGTGCAACGCTGACCCAAAAAACGGCAGATGTTCAGAGACCGCAACCGTGTCCGCGCGGGCGCGTCTCAGGAGCCAAAATGCCGCCGGTCACTCTTCCTGTAGAACGGGAATGTGCGTGTGGGCGCCAATGAATTAGCTTCAGATTTCACATCCAGATTTTCATTAGCATCCTTGTAAGATTTAATTAATCCAATGGTTCAGGCAGAAAAAACCCAGACAAAAATAGGATGAACAATGGAAATAATTCAAATTTACATATATTGTGGAAAATCCACTTGCTTTAAATAATGCATCACTTCCAAGGGTAATATGGTAATGCAATATACTATTTATGACTTTAGAGAAACCTTTGTTGCAACAGAAATTGCATTTCTAAAAAAGACTTAAATCTTAAGTTGACAACAGCAATGCCCTCAAGTTAAACATAATTTTACAAAAATGCAGTTATTTTTGGTAATTGAGAGAACCGTACAACATATCTGCAGAACTGAATGGAAAAGTAGCAGGTATCAGAGATGTTTTTATTGTCAGTGGTTGACGAGACCACATTTATCAAACAGAAGCCATACGCCCCAAAGAACGAGGAAGAGCGTGTACTTTCCATGACAATTCTTCATTTTTGTTCTGAATATCTTGGAGATGGATTTTTTTTTTAAATTGTTAACAGTAGAAAATGTGGGTGAAATTAATAAGAAGAAATATTTAAGGATATATCTGCATAATTTTAACTATTGCTAATTACTGTTTCTGTAGGAATTAGCCTTTTCTAAATATATGTTAATTTAGTGGTGATCCTCATTTGTGGTAGTCCACTAATTAATTGGCACTTGTGCATGGTCTTCATTTGAACAGAGTTCACCTTTGCTCACATTGAAAAGTAGCTTACAGGATAATTACGCAGATCTTCGTGGTGTAGATAGAGCAGTGTTTCTTATTTTGCTCTGCTCTGTTCTGGTTCTGGTTTATTATTAATTACAAACCTATACGTGAATTATTCCAAACATACAGAGATGCATTACTTTGGTTCATATTTGCATATTTACAATATTCTACAAATAACACATCCACTTAGTAAAGTTCAGTATGTACTCTATATGTACGAGGAGCTCAGACACAAGCCCCCACCACAAGGTTAAGGCTTCTGTATTCAAATCCACTTCCCTACATAAACAGATCCTAGAGTACATAGATAAGCACAGCCTGTGCAATTGATTTATAGGTAAAAGTTTATCACACTGCCTTACGAGAAACTGTGTGTGTGCGTGTGTGTGGTTGCCTGTGTGTGTGTGTGCGTGTGTGTGAGTTTTTGTGTGGTTGCCTGTGCATATGCGTGTGTGTTTATGATTGTGTAGGTGCTTGGTGTTGGGGTTGTAATTCTAGTGGATTCTACCCATTGCTTTGTCATATCATTAAATCGCTGCTTGCTCAATTCGTTATGCCTCAGTTCCAAATAGCAAATAGCCATTTGGAACTGAGGCATACATGGCTGGTAAGCTAGCAATGGCTGAAAACTTGGAGATTTTTAAATATGGAAATTGTGCATCTCAGTTCAGTGAGTCACTTATGAGGTGCAGTGATTCTCAAAACAGGAGGGAAAAAAACTCACTTTGATCTACAAGATGACAAAGGTAAATGAAGGAAGGTCACTGAAAAAAATATTAAAGCATAATGTGACAAAAGGACTTGCAGTTTGGTGACAGAATAACAAATTGATTGAAATTGCACTTTCTGCTTCGGAAAGTGGTCTGAATAATAAAAAGATGATGACATTTTGCTGCCCATGTGAACCAGCCATAGACTAGACAACCTGCACACTGTCCCTCATTTTTCTCAGACTGAGGAACTTGTCTACACCAGTCATTTAGTTTGCGAGCATACACACACACACACTGACACACTCAGGATCAGTTATATGGAATCTTGCCTGTACATCTTACACAACTGCATTAGGAATGCCAATACATTTTAAAGTAATTTACAAATGGCATACTTGAATATATTTCTCTGATGAAAGAATGACATTTTCCTTTTGAACCCTGATCAGAAATGTGATTGTTATTGTGTCTTTTATAAATTATTATTATTATTGTGTTAATATTAACTGGCATCCCCTGTGACCATGCTCTAGACTATCATCTGATCCCATGTAACTACTGTAAGCCAAAACATCCTTAATACACAACTGCGCAAGGTGCAATTTCAGACACTGTTGCAGCCACAGTCTCCTAAAAGAGATCATCAGCTGGAAGGCCAATCAGCACTACAATACGATGAAATGACAAAGGAAGTGGCGGCCCCTCTGGCAAATTGCTTTAATAGCAATGCCAGTGGTGTGCTTCCTAAACCACAAAGTCAGTGGTGTACTTCCCAAACCGGGAACGATCTTGCAACCCTTTTTAATGGAACAAAATAACCTCTACCAGCACCCCTTTCAGTGGAAGAGCCAGAACCTGGGATCTGTCACAGGTGTAAAGAGAAGACAAGGACAAGGTCCACTTACATGAGACGAAGCACCAGCAGGCACCTCTGGGTCTGGCCTCCTTAAGACTGGAGCCGGAATAAAATCCAACATCTACATTCCAAACTGAAAGAGGCCATTACAGTATATGTGCATGTAAATAACTGGGGATTTGATAAATGTGGTGGACTTGGAAAAAAAATATTATCTGATGACGCATTGTGAAATGTGGAGAAATGTGATATGTTCAGAGAGAATCTGCTGAGCAGTTCTCCTGGTACCACAGTCATTTCCATGTGGAATCGTACTTTGTTGGTAAACTTTGTTCATTAGCCTTAGCCAGCATGTCATCTTTTGTTAAGCTAGGTAGCGCATTACATTATATTTGTTTGGCAGATGCTTTTATCCAAAGTGATGTACAATGAGTACAATACATGATCATATTTGCTTCCACAGACTTAACTTATTTATTAATCAACTACCATGTTTTCACCTCATCTGCATCTTCCAACTCTACAGCTTCCATACAGGTGATTATAACAAATCCAGTGTTTTGGCTATATCTCTGATCATTATACTCTTATTTTTTCACCTCATGATGGCCTGCTTTACTGGCATGAACACATCTCTGGCCCTCATGTTGAGAGACAGCCATAACAGATTACAAATGCAAAAGCCACACCTATAATAACTGTAGACCCTTTGTTTGCTTTCTTGTGCATGAGCTAATGATGCAACAACACACAGCTGGTCAAGAAACAGCCAATTGTCCAATTACTTTTGGTCCCCCAAAATAGGGGCACTATGTATAAAAGGTCTACATAGTTCACCTGATATGGATGTAAATAATGAAAAATGAAAGCTGACAGTCTGCATTTTGACCTCATATTCATTGTTTTATTTCAAAATCCATCGTGCCAGAGTACAGAGCCAAAACAGCAAAAATTGTGTCATTGTCTCAATACTTACAGACTACATTGTATATTCAAACCCATACTCAAACATTCTCATTCAGGTTACAGGTTTTTTTTTTTTTTAAATCAATGGAGTCAGATAGACTTGTTTTCTTCCCTACAACAAATTCCGAATCCGTACGACTGCATTAAGCAGCGAGGGAGTGATTGCTATAATGCGATGTGAAATGCACTATGTCAGTCTTGTGAAAGGTGTGACGGAACAGCGAAAGCGTGGGCATGACGACCGTCTCCCGGCGATGTGACCGGAGCTCGATGCCGATAAAACTGAGCGGTGGTTCCCTCTGGGTTGTGCAATTTAAGGGCCTGTTCACATGCTTTGTTAATGTGTTCCAGAGTCAATGCGTCACTACAGCCAAGAAACATGCTGTAACCTTTTACAGGGTCAGGCTAGTGTTGTGCATTTTATGCCATAGATGCTCGTGGACATACAGCATGTGAGGATGTTTTTGAAGACAAAAATAGTAAAAATTATTTTCACAAAGATAATTATCTCTGAAGATATGGACACTTGCAGACATGCACATACAATATGAAAACAAATTATTGTAAATCCTAAAAAGACGATGCCAGGTCTTAAATATTGAGGTAAATGTTAAGAGACTCTCTTGGAATAAGGAACTATCTGTGGAAACTCATTTGGGCCTTCTCTCTACCTTCAAAGACATAATAAAACCAAAATGGAAAAACATCCCTCTTTAAAACCACACTCGCAAGCTGTTGGCTGGCTAATTCTGCAGAGACACTGTTCTTTCAGACCTGGTATCGAATCCGAACTGTGCCAGTGCCGACTGTGACTTGGGCCAGTTGGTCAGAGTGACCTCATCGAACCAGGAACCGCCGGTCAGTTCCGTGCCTGTCTGTCTGCCAAGCTTCACATGGAACACCTTCCTCTCGTTCAGTTCCGTGCAAGCCTCACTTAACAGACTACATCACATGCTTCAGAGGAGTGCACCAGCTTGCCTCCATAGCAAATGCTGCAACAATGAGCGCTGAGATCGTTTTCCAGAGTTCAAACAATCTTCTGCTGATTAATTAGACCAATAATTCAAGTGAACTGATATCTTAGCTGTATTTCTTTATAAGCTTATGAATGGATACTGAAGACAGTTGTAGTGTCTTTATAGGAAACATTTCACTTTGGTCGTATCTATGAGAGGATCAGCGTTGACCTAATTAGCTAATTGAGTCAGGGTAACTGCTGGATATAAAATCCTGCATATACACCAGCCTCCAGGAACTGTGTTGCCAGCCCCTGACATTTCTGAAATTTAAATTAAATTAAATTTAGTATTCAGTTGAACTTCAGGATCTGAAATGAATAGCGTCACAGAGTGTGTTGCAGTATTTTAAACAGAACATTAATTGACAGAATGAGGTATTTTGCACACTACAGGCTACACTACACCACTTGCCTCAGATGAGAGCACACGCTTTCCTCGAAGTAAGCAAACGTTACAGCAAAGAATGCTGGGATTGTTTTTTAGATTTCACACAAACTCATACCGATTAATTAGACCAATAATTTATGTGGTCTAATGTCTAAGTTGATTTAATGTCCAAGCCCTACAGCTCAACTAGCGACCGAAGCAAAGCTGTTTTCCCCGCAAATGACAAACATTAACCAGTGGCCATTAACCTCATCATTTAATTTTTGTGCAAAACTGCAGGAACAATAGCAGACTTACCTCCAGCCCTCCCTCCCGTAAGCACAGACCAAATTAGGGGCTGCTGTCGCGGACCCCCGGTCAGTTTTCCAATGACACGGTTTAAGCTTGATCTTGTAATGCCTTTGCTCTAGGGCCCAGCACAGACCACCTTTACCGACTCTGCTGTACCTCTCTGGAGCCCTGGCTGAGAGGGCGGCAAAGTCCTGAAAGTTCCTCCTGAAATAGAAACTGAAATAGATTTAAAAGCCTTGGCTGTTGAATACTGGAGGGGGGAAAAGATGAATAGAAGAATGGGGACGTGGCGCATGTACCAGGACTAATAAGTAGTTTGAAAGAGCATATGGAAATGAGTTGTTCCTGTATACTGAGAGAAGAAAAAAAAAATCTCAACATATGCCCGCCTAATCATCCCCTTCCTCTGATTGGCTACAAAATCCCTTGCATTGCCTGCCTGCTTCGATTCCCCGAGTTATCACTGCAGAAGAGAACTGTTTTCTCAGCTGACCTACCTGGTTAAATAAAGGCTAGAAAATGAAATGAGACCGAAGGCTGGATTGGAGGAACAGAGGAAGAGTCATATATTTGCATGCCAGAGAGAGGTCGCCCTTGTAGAATATCCGTGACGACGTTAACATCAGCTGGGTTGGAAGAGGTCTTAGAACTTGGCTGGGATTATTACACCGGCCAAGTGCCAAAAAACTGTTACAGTAACTGCACACCACAGGCAGAAAACTCCAGAGATAATACCAGAGAAAGTATTACTGCAAGCTCATTATCCCTCACTGTAAATGAGATAACTGGGCTGGTACAGAGGCTAAAGAGCCAGAAAATTACACAATATCGAGCACCGATAGTGTTAAGTGGGCAGTTTTAAAATCAGTCTGATTAGAGGAAATTCTCAAGATTCTGCATTGGGTACCGCTCCCATTGACTGCTCAGTGATGTCACTGCAAACCAGTGTGGCTTAGTGTCAAAAAATGATTTGATTGCATTTTTATTATTTTTTAAAATTTTAAATCTACTCAGGCCACATCTAAACTGGTGCTCTGTGCTTTTTTTTTTTTTTTTAATTAATGGGCTAAAGTTTTTATTCACAGTGTCTGAATGACAGAACAGGTGAGAGCACATTTCTACAGTATGCTCGTCAAAGTGCATAAGATATGAGTTTAATAAATATATGCACCAGTATGTACAGTACAACCACAAAGGTATATAAGCACAGGGAACTAAGATTATTTGAAACTTTAAAAATGTCCTCAACTTTGAAAATTATATCAAAATTCCCACATTTAAAAAAATGATATTACTGAATTTAATTGAAATTGTTCCATTATTGTCGCCTGAAATAGATTGCTGATTTTGCAGCTGTAAGCTAATCAAACCAGCTGTCTTCGGGATAATGTTTGAATGTTTTTCAACATAAGTTCTCTAAACAATACATAAAAAAATAAAATACCACCTGGCTCTGCAAGCAGTTTTTGTTCTGGTATACATTGTATAAAACAATGTTGATAGTGCTGTGACATACCCCTTGTTCTAACTGCAATTGTATTTCAGTTTTTTCCCTTTTTTTTTTTCAATCGACATAAAGTTTAATTTACTTTTTGCATGAGAGCTTTATATTTATAACGTATCACTGTTTTGCTGGGTTTCATAGTGGGTTCATACTGTGTGTATGCACAAGGAGTATGGTGTTAAATATTATTAACAGCAAACCAACTTAAAATGAAAACTATAAAAATATAACAAAAACAAACATAAATTGACAGTCACATTTCATGCCTAAAAGCAACTAAGATGACAATGGAACATTAAACTAATGTGTGTCTTCCTTTTCCTCCAGTGGTTTGCATGCTGTCTTGACATCATTTGCCTGAAGAGACTTGTTTGAGGTGCCGCGGATGCGCATGTGGTGACATCCAGGGGTGTCACTGAATTCAAGTGCATCCGTTTCCCCGTGAGATAATCTGTCAAAGCTTCAACAGATATGACAAAATTTCCAATACACTATGAAGTGGAACTGCACCAATGTTAAAAGGGGGAAAGCAGCTGATCTGAATGGTCATTTTGAAGCCAAGTCCTCACTGTTCCTGCAGGTAACAAAATACACTATACATACATATAACATACACTGTATTGCCAAAAGTAGCTGGACATCCTTTGATCTGGGGCTGTATTTCATGGTTTGGGCTAGGCCCCTTTATTCCAGTGGAGGGAAATTTTAATACTAGATCATACAATCATATTCTAGACGTTTTGGTTCTTTCCCAACAATTTGGGGAATGCCCTTTCCTGTTTCAACAAGACAATAGCCCCAGGGACATAGCAAGGTCCATGCAGACATGGTCTTGTTAAGAAAGGAGTGGAAGAACTTGACTGGCCTACACAAAGCCCTGATCTCAACCCCATCCAACACCTTTGGGATCAATTGGAAAGTCAATTGTGGCCCGGCCTTGTCGCCCAATCAGTACCTGACCTCACTAATGCTTTTCTGGCTGAATGGAGCAAATCCCTGCAGCGATGCTCCAGCATCTAGTATAAAGCCTACCCAGAAGAGTGGAGGTTGTTACAGCAGCAGAGGGTGGACCAACTCTATATTAATGCCCAGAATTGTGGATCAGATGTTGGATGTCAGATTTCCACATAATTTTGTCCATATGGTGTATATTCAGTGTTACATGTGCGCCACAATTCAGGGTTTCTAGTCAGGAAATTAATGGAATTGAGCTGGACTTTTAATTCGTTACAGACCTGAATTAGCATTAGCATCGAAGGCTGCTTTTCCACAGGAAGGACAATGCAGAAGAACCCTTTTGGGCACAACTCATTGGCTTCCATGTTAGTGAATGCTGCTGTTACCACCAGCTGCAAAGTGACACTAAGGGAAGAGTCTCATAGGCATCCTAAAGCAGAGCAGCATGCATAGAAGCATTCATTTTCACTTCTGGATCAAAAAGCATTAGCATCCTGAAGCAGATTCAGCATAGTAGTTACAGTAAAAATGTTTGTTCGCCACACGGTGGCTGCTAAGCAACTAACTGAGCATCTCACCGTGATAATGTTTGGTGCTGAGCAAAATCTGAACCGCTTAATGTCCTGCTCACGGTGTGCAGAGCAATTTTAAGTTAAATACAGCAAGACAAAGAATTAGGCAATACTGACAGCATTTTTAAACACATTGAGTGGAGATGCAGCGTCCATTTTGAAATGACAAAATGTAACATTAGCCTAGCAATGATGTGACTACTGATGTAGCTAAATGACGTAGCGTCCAATGAGGTGGCTAACGTTCATTATCAGACACTTCCTGATTATTCACCGGCCAGTGATTATAGTTTTATTATCCCAGGTCATTCACTCTGATCCAGCTTATGGGTCAGGAATGCTCTGAGCAGCTCAGAATGAGTAAAACTGGGAAAAGCGCTAAGTATGCGCGGAGTGGCGATGAGCCGCTCGGTTGCTTAATGCACCCATTATAACAGTACAAGCCTGCTAACTGCAGACAGGCCAGCTGCATAATCTAACAGCAGAGAAAGACAGGGACCGTTTGTCATGGCCTTTCTTCTTCATCTTCCATCGTGTGGTGCATTGTGGGCAAGCTGTGTAATTTCTCGCCGTGGCTTCGTGGATTGTGACATATCTGTAACACCCCGTGCAATGTTCTGACATTGCGTTGTTGTTGACGCCACAGAAAAGAACATTTTTTTTCCAACATAACTTGAGCCGTGCACTGCACAGCCGAAACAGGACGTGATATATGATTAAGGACACAACTTTATCTGGAGTGGTTTTTTCACCTGTGGTGCAGCTTTTTCTTTGATAAAGCCTTCTTGTCAGCCAATTAAGACATCGCCCTTCCCCCGCAATCTACGTATATCAATTGCTGCTAATTAATGACAGACACTGATGTCACACTCTGCTTTCAGTGTACAGAAACACAGATGTGCAGCTGACATTTTTTGAGTTTTGAGCCATAACTTTTTTCTTTTTCCAAAGCCATGCACAAAAAGTGCAATTATATAACTTACATAAATGTAAAATAAGAATAATCATAACAGTGAAAAGGTTTGCAGCACAGTATAAGTGTAAAAATGAAATAAATAACAGATGAAATTTAAAAAATGCACAATTTAAATTCTTTGTTATTAAACGCGGTCACGATCCATTGTTTAACAGTCTTCTATCAGTCTTTCGTGGTGCTCAGAGCAAACCTGTCCGTATTAAGAGATGTATCTTTATGTTTCAATGGAGTTTGTTGAAATGGACCAGTATCATTTTTCCTTCTGTGCAGTATCTGGAACATAATTTTTTATTTTATTTTGCCTCTGCCTAGAACTCCTTGAATATCAATGCAGAGCCTTGTTTGTTTGCCAATAATTTGGTTGAAAGAACTGCAGCTTATTTGGAGAGCATGTTGTCAGTTTTTCAGCAATTTATTTGAATGATTTCAACATGTAGTTTGTATTTTGCGGGTCAAATGCAGTTACATTGTCGAAATCAGCCGCAAAGTGTAATAGGCATTGTTTGATGCTACCTGTGGCCGTGCTGTAATTCACTACATCAAGGTACACAGTGTCAGCAACACTAACTTTAAAATCGTATGCAACTGATTTTCCTTGCTAGGTGAATACAGTTTGCAATACTTTGCTCAAATACTTTTTTTTGTGTTTGGCATTCTGTCCATGTTACAGTCCTTCCTCTACCTGGTGTATTACGTAAACTAACTGCATTTATGAGTGTCACAATTGTTCACTAACTGAATATGTAGTCGGCAGACCTGGGCCAAACATGTTTTTGTTTTGAATTCAAATACTTTTCTACGCATTACTGATCTTGTCTGGTGTATTGGAACCAATGAAATATCTCAAAGTGCAAACCCGCCTTCTGGGCATATTGTCAGGCTCAGTTACACCAGGCAAGATCAATAGAGCACAGAAAAGTATTTGAATCCAAAACAAATACGTATTTAACCCAGGTCTGGTAGTCTGCTTATTGTGACAATCTCAATGCCTAGAGTGCTTCATGGAGAATCAGATAGTTATGCAAGTTAAGATCATTTCTGGTCACATGGCCTAGATTAACTGGTGTCCCTACTAAGGTTGCCAGACATTCGGTTTTTGACCGGAATGTCCAGTTTTCAAAAATGTTTTCGAAATTTTTGTTCAGGTTGGGTTTGTTGCCCCAACCGGACAGTGCCTAGCAGTTCACAGCACTTGGAAATGACATTGGTCATTCCGATTACACTTCCAGCTGTGCTGTCCAATTCAGCAAGCCTAGTCCCTACATACTGTAGGACATGCGCGATATTCATAGAGCAAATGTGGTATATCTGTTTTCATTCATGTCTTAATTCATTATTTTGCCAAAACTTCACATAGATTGCTCTGGGAGTATGTATATTCTTTCTGAAATAAGATACCTCTCATGTCGTTTAAAAAGACATAACTAATATTGAATTAATGTTTTCAAAATGTTCATATATGGCACACAGATACCACACATTTGTATCTATTTCTCTCTTGGAAATGATCCAATTGATGATGGCATCGAGGGTCACAAAAGACAAATAATTTGACCTCAAGTGACTTGCCTTGGTGATGGAACTGATGATAATTACAAAGTCAAAAAATATGTGGTGTTCCTGTGCCGTTTTATATTTATATCTGCTTTCTTTCAGCCTTAAATGTCACCCTGTATCTTTATTTATGTCTTTGTTTTTATTTTATTTTTTTTTTCCTCCAAGACCAATTTCTTGAAGGGCTGAACAGAGCTCACCATTAATATAAAAGCAGTTTGGAGGTCTCGTTCCCTTGATATTTTCGTTTTGGAGATGTCAGTCACAAGTCTGCAAAGGCATTTTGGCGGTCAGAATAACTGGCTGCATTCTACTGACTATATTTACAATATTTAGTTATGGTTGTTATTTTAGGTGGGTATGCATGTGTGTGTTTGTTCTTCTTCTGGTTATGCTTTTGTTCTGTGCTTTTGTTCCATGTTTAAATAATGTTTCTCACAATAAAGAACCCTCTAGACCACAGGTATCAAACTCCGGTCTTGGGTGGCCGTGGCATCCGCTGGTTTTCTGGGTGTCCTCAGCACCAGTTGTCAGCTCTCTGCACCATTTAAGTATCTGGTTCGATAAAGAATCAAGACACCTTGTTCTCGACGCCGTAATCAGCAGCTGATTGAAAGGAAACCACAAACACTAGCATACGTTGCAGCCCCCATTTAGTTTATACACCCCTGTTCTAGTCTAGACCATGTATAGACAAATCTGGCCCCCTAATCCACTTACGGCCCCGGTTTTCTTTTCTCCCAGGTAATTAACTGAAGTTAGTGCTATTGATCAATTAGTGCCAGACTGTCTTCACACCTGACTCCCAGGTAAAGGTTGTTTTTTATTTGTCTGTTTTTACTTTTGTCTTTTTTATATATAAAGAGCATTTAATGCCACTGTGTGTTCAAAATGTGCTATATAAATAAAGTGTTATTATTATTATGTATTTTTTAATTTATTATTTTTTTTTAGGGAGGGTGGGTAGCCAGCTGTACTCAGGCCTTGAGGACTATGATTTGAGTTTCCGGGCTCTTGATAAATGTTCAGTTCCATGAATGGGTTCTTTACAATGAAAGGGACATTTGTAATAATGGATAAAGCAAAGCCATTTGTATCATTTTGAATCTTCTTTGTATCCCTTTAGAAAAAAAAAAACTGTTGTTCAATTATTATGTCTTATTGTCCATGCTTATGTTGTACCCACAAATAGCCTTTGGTCTTCACTCTTATTCTCTATATGACTAGCATGGCCTAGTTAATCCACGGTCGAAGAACTGTGTAGATCTCACTTACTTACCGTGGTGTTGAACCAGCCTAAGCATGATACATGTGTCTAGGGCTTCTTGCCCTCTTGAGATTTCTTTACTGCTGATTTCAGCAATACAGACATTGAAACCGAGACACTTTTATCCTCATAGGCAGTAATTCCAGGGCAATACCCCAGCAATACAAGCTCAGTGCAGCAGCAGACTAAAAGCACATTTATCTCATTTCAGTCTTAAAATTTAGACTTAATTTTCATATAAATTTATGGTAATGCTGCTGATATTAAGCCGTCCGTATGTTTCTTTTTGTCAAAGTTGACCCTAATAAGCGTAGATTTAGCCAGTATTTAACGTTATTGGGCAGAACTCTTTGCCCATAGTTTTCTGCAGCCAATTCAAAAATGGCCAAAATTCTCCGCAAGTCATGGTGCCCAACCGAACTAAGCTCATATCTGGGGCACATGAATGCCAAACTGACACACAAAACACATTGTAGCCTATTTAGTAACATAGATAAGGAACACTCCTCACACACATGGACACCTACATATGTGTGGAGCATATATCCCAGCTTTCTGATAGGTCTGAATACTGTAAACAGCAAAAACTATAAAATACAATGTCAGGGGTCAGTCTGAAACACACTACATTCGGGATCAATATAAAACACACTGCATTTGAGGTCAATATAAAACACATTACATTTGGGGTCAATCTAAAACATACTACCTTTGGTGTCAATAAAAGATACACAATGTTTGGGGTTAACGTAAAGCACATGACATGGTGTCAATGTAAAACAGTACGTTTGGGGTCAAACTAAACCCTGCTGCTTTTGGTGGATTGGCAAAGACAGGCCTATGTGACACTCACATTATGCATTCAGAGTGAAAAGTAGAAACGGTGAATCTGAAGCTGGTAATGAGATGGGATTGAGTCGGTCTAAAAATAAATTGTCTGGGTCTGCTTTCTGAGAGGTGTTACAAGGAGATGGAAGGAGGCCGGGGGGTAGAGGGGGTGGGGGGTGGTATTTCACAGGGACAGCCTGGTATGAAAAGGGGGTGGGGGGGGGGGGGAGAATTCTTCCCACAGAGGTCCCAGAACTCCTGCCTGGGTTAAATCTGGGAACTTCACATTCATGGGTCGTTGCTAGGTTAGGGTTATAGATCTGACTTATTGAGCCTTCCTTTTCTCCCCCTCCCCCCTTTTGGTTTTCTCAAATGAAATCAATGGTCTCTCGGGCCCGAAACCCCAGGAACGAAGGTTCCCGGAGACGCACGATGCATATTTCATGCTACATTAACCTCTGGTGCATCAATATTTTAATTCCCTCACCCCCGTTGCAGGAAAGTGTTCCTAGAAGCATGCCACTTTTGCTGATTCCAGCTCATTTATTCTTCATCTGTCCTAATAAAGGGCCAACAGGAGGCTTTTTATGGATTGGTGGTAATGTGGAAAAGTGACCCGTAAGGATTAGAAACCTGGTACCTTTCACCCTTTCCTTGTGTAATGAGGAAAAACGGTGAGACCAGTGACATTGCTCTGAAACCGTGGCTGGGGAGTCATCTTGTTGTCTGTCCATCCCCAGCCTCCCATCCCATCCCATCACATGCACTCTCACAAAAACGTTTTCTTTGGCTTGTCTTGATAGGGGCACCCTTTTTAATTATTTATAGAACCCTCCATGGTAGGCGTGAAAAATGTGACAGCTCCCAGATTGAACCATTTTCCCCAACAAAGAACCTTTGAACTAGACAGGGTTCCTCCATGGAGGCATAGAGGAGCCTTTTGAAGCCCTTTCTTCTCAGACTGAATCAACCATCAGGTTTTAATGGCAAGGCAGTTTCAGTTGTTAGATGTGTCTAGGGCATCTTGCCCTCCTGAGATTGCTCTACTGCCGATTTAAGCAATGCAGAGATTGGAGCAGACACACATTTGTTGTCATAGGCAAAACGTCTGAAATTCGACGACATTGTGCATGCAATAAAGAAGGTGCATAAGTAAGGAATAAACCACGACGGGCTGTCCCGTTATTGGAAAACAGACGGGGGTGGTGATGCGGCCGAGGCGAAGCCTTATACAACGCTTACCTACAGTGACTATATATTAGTTACTTTTATCTTTATTGATTTTTATCGACTTAATCACCTGAAATTGAAATATTCTTCCGCGACCGTTTGGGCATATTATTTTACCGTTGTCAAGCAAAACTCTCGTTGGTAGTTCTATTTGCACCATTGCTAAAGCTTCTGGTTGTTAATTCTATGAATACAATAATTATATCAGGAAAAATAGTTACTTCTCATTTTTATACCATACAATTAGCACCAGTTTTAGTTATTTTGTAATTACATTATTTAAGAAAATTTGAGGAAACCATAACTCAATCAAATTTATCTCCCTAGCTCTGTCTTGCTTTTAAAATGCTGGTCACACAGTGTAGACATAGCATCTTTCCAAGACCCTTTGAAATCGGGTTAGAATGTAAGCAAGCTCTATGCTTGGTTTGCTGTCAGTTGTCACCGAGCCAATATTAAAATTCAGCTGGGTTTTAGGTCAAAATGGTCTCATGGCATACTGAATTATATTCAAAACAGTGGTTACTACAAATCCTGTCATTCACAAAGATACAGAAGAAAATGCGTCCCATAGCCATGACTTAAATATGGAACGCTTATTCTATTGTCCAAATAAGGGATGATTCCATGTTTTGCAGGATGGTTGGCAACCCTAAATGAAGCCAGCTACAGTAACTAGAACTGTGATTCAACATTGCCATCAATTGTGAAATTGAACATTGAAAAAAGGGGAGGGTATGTAACAATAATTCAAAATCGAAAGAATGATGTTGCTGTTTAACTGCTTTAGAATGTTGGATTTTGTAGCGCATTGATTTTAGAAGTGTTAAAAGGCTGAGGTATCCAGTTATTGAACATTAATGCACACCCTTGGACCAATCAGATTTGAGTATTCAGCCAAGCCGTTGCATAATATCAAAAGAAGAGGGGAAAATTAGCCACAAATAATGCCCTGAATAATTTTATTACAGTTTATAGAGATAAATTCCAGGGCAATACCCCAGCAGTATTTACAATACAAGCTAAGTGCAGCAGCAGACTAAAAGCACATTTAGCTCATTTCAGTCTTTACATTTTGACTTAATTTTCATATAAATTTATGGTAATGCTGTTGATATTAAGCTGTTTGTATGTTTCTTTTTTTATCAGAGTTGACCTGGATAAGCATAGATTTAGCCAGTATTTAAGAACCTTTGAACTAGATAGGGCTCCTCTATGGAGACACAGAGGAGCCTTTTGGAACCCTTCCTTCTCACAGTAAATCAGCCACCAGGTTTTAATTTTATGAGTAGGCAACTCAGAGACAGCAATTAAAAAGCAAATACAAGTGTCACAGTATCCTTCACACTTTCTGGGAATCAGCTCTGCACAGCAATGAGTATCATTTTGACATTTTCGTCTCTGTTAGATTCAGGTTTATATAAATTTCCCTCGAACTGAAGCCTTCAGGCCTTCAGCTCGGACAAATATCAGCAGGAAGTCCTCAAATGTTCCTGTTCCACACTGATAAAAGAACTGTTATAACCAACAAAATCAGCATATCTTTTTTTAGTAACCGCGGCAACGCCTGACGTGCTTGCAGGCTGGCCTAAGAGTATCTGTCTGAAGGCTCTGAGAGGTGCAAAAGCACAGCCTGCAGAGCATATGAATGCATGACGGGGAAATGAAGCATGCCTCCATTTGCATAAACATTTGGGCTAACATTTTGTGCTGCTGTCTGACCATGTTCGCACCTTGCCACTGAGTCATTTGCACCTCTGTATTCCTGCCTTGTTCAACTGGGTCAGAACGTGGTAATGCCACACACACACACACACACACATTTGGGTAGATAGTCCTTTCCACATATTACACTGGACATGGCTGTGTGTAATGTGCATGTGTATGCTTTAGCTGCAAACAAGTATACCTTTCCTAAATACTAAACAAGCTCAGGATATTTGCCAATGTGCAGTATGGGATTTGTCCAACAAAATAAACATGTGTGTTTGCAAATGGCAGCAGCAACTATTCGCAGGTGGTAATGTATAAAACAGCAGATTGGTTATTAACAGGGAAGGATGATGACTTGTTGAAACTGATAATCCATCCCTTATCTATACCCGTTTATCCTGGTCTGGGTCGCTGGGGTGCTGGAGCCTATCCCAGCATGCATTGGGTGAGAGGCAGGAATACACTCTGGATCTATCGTCAACCTATCGCAGGGCACACACACTATTCACTCACCAGTCACTCACACACTCATACCTATGGGCAATTTAGAGTCTCCAATTAGCCTTCCTGCATAGACTGTGGGAGAAAACCGGATGACCGAAGGAAACCCATGTGGGCACAGGGAGAACATGAAACTGATGATAATTTGTATATTTGCCCCTATATTGTCAAGTATAATACATTTCCTCATGTATATGTTATTCTGTTTCAGTATATTCCACTTTTCAAAGGGCAAGTTCGACATTACCCATGGTCTATATTCAAATACTGGCCAAGACTGTACCAACTGTGACAGTACCAACAGAGCATCAGCCAGTGAGTGAGGGATTTGGTCCGTGGCATTTGACCTTGTGTGAGAATTCAGAGCTCACCAGGGTTCTCCTTCAAAATTATGTTACAAACTGATTTTGGTAAGCCTAAGGGTTGGCCTATGTCACTTGACAGTTTTTTTTCTTATTTCCCAATGGCTTCATAGACCTTCACTGGCACAACTTTGGTCCTCATGTTGACAGACGCCAATAACAGACCATCAAAAGCCTAGAATCAAGGTGTTACGACCTCCAGGCTGAATCCAAAAGAATAGCATACCCCCAATTTGGATTTGAAATTTCACCCAGAGTCACCTTTAAAAATAATAAAGGAAAAATAACAAACCAGAAAAAAGGCGAGCAGATCTGCAAAACGAGAGTTGAAGTCGAATAGAATGAGTCAATGGTCAAACACACAATCCAATCAGGAAACCAACCATAAGGGCTATACAAGAATCAGAATCGAACAGAACGAGTCAATGGTCAAACACAAAATCCAATCAAGAAACAAACCAAAAAGGGCTATACACGAATCAGAATCAAACAGAACAAGTCAATGGTCAAACACGAAATACAATCAGGAAACAAGCCATAAGGGCTAGACGAGAATCAAAAGTCAGTCTGCAGGAAAGTTCCCTAAAACACAATTCACTACATTCAATATTCCTGACATTACCTCACATACAAAGAAGGCACTTAACAATGATTCAGTTAAGCGATCCATGACTTCGCTTCTCGGGATTTACATCTGTTATGTAACGACCATTTGCAAGCGCACTTAGTCATGCATAGTTGCAACATGTGATTCAAGCACTTAATCATGGAGGAAAGGCAGCCAATCTAAATGTAATTATGATGTCTGTGAGGGTAGCTGAGAAAACAGCTCTATCGCCTAAGCCTGATCGAGCTTTCTCTGGCAACCACCCAAGCAACGTGCTCCACTGAGCCGCAAACTGGAATCTCACCCTAACATCACAAGATAATCAGCCACACTGCTGGAATTTATTTATGTATTTATTTTTAGTGTTGGTGTGCCGGGGACAGTGTTGTTGACTGGACATGTTATATGGGAAAGGGGGATTTGGGGGGTCAAAAATTCCAACTGATGAACTTCAGAGTGGCAGTCAAAAAAAAAAGTAGTATCAGGTCCTCATATTTTTCTTTGCATTTTTTTCTATTTCTATTCCTTCACCATCACAACACAGTTTCTTTCTCCAGAAGGGATAATAGTGGGTTTTTTCTGAGACTTATATAGGAAATTGTCCCACAAATAACTTGCAAATAATATGCTATTCAGTGAAATTATTACATGGGCAATCATCAAAAAATAGTCTGGCAAAGTCAAAAGCAATGTAAAAATGAAACACCGGTTCTGCATGATTCCAAGTGTTTGCTGTATAAGTGGACAAAATACATTGACAATACCAGTGCAATAGTTGTCACCACTACCACTGACATAATAAACATTGCATTACAAATTATATTTACAATGGGTACAATTTTCTGTTATGTTTGGGGAAGTTACTTTCTCCATTCCTGAGTGAAAGGAGCCTCAAGCACCAGTCCAGAGAGGGGTGCTATTACACCCATAGTTTCCGTGTCTGTGCTTCTATCTGTACACTTCCGATTTTCAATATAGTCTAAACAGGGTGGCCATTTTCCCAGCAGGAGCTAGGAAAGTTGTAGTTGGTCACCATCACACATCTTGTCCTTTGAAACAGTTACCTTCCAATTACATCAATGATAAATTAGTAGGTATGCATCATTTTATTTTTAGCATTTATTTATTTTTATTTTATTATTCATTTAGCTTTTCTTAAGGCCAGGGTCAGGTGCAAGAGCTTGACGTTAATATTGGTCATTAAAGATCCCATGACACTATTTGCAAAGAGTAGGGGGTTCCCCACTGTCCTGGCTAAAATCCCAGATCTGGCTCTCGCAAAAACTTGCCACCTAATCATCCCCTGATTTAATTGGCAAAGAAATGTTCTCTCCCTCCAGTGGAGCTGCTCAGTGGCCAACAATAGAGGATTGTGGTTGTACTGGGCAGCTCCCAGGTGTGAATGTGTATGAGTGTGAAGCAGGGCGTTGCTGCAAATGAGCACCGTGCTCAGCGAACCTACCCTGGGTAAATAAAGGTTAAATAAAATAAAAAAATTAAATATAAAAAAATGTGCTTATTTAATATTACTAAGACTGACTGGCTACTGGCCTAGTCTTTTCCTTGCCTTACCACTCACTGATGCCAGGTGCAATATATTACAATAACATATTCACATCGATCATTTAACAACTTTCAGAAGCATGTAGCCAGCTTTGCAATGCATTTTTGGGAATTTGAGACAGATAGGAATGAAACAATGCTTGCATCATATATTATCAACTGCAATACAAATGAATGGCTTACATGGATTAGGGATGCCACTAGTCCCTGCATGTTTATGTTGTTTAGGTTGTTGGAGAGACTCAGAAACTCCATAAGTCTTTCTTTAGAGAGGTGACATGCCCCCTACCATCAGCCTAAATACCAGGGATGGGCACGGGTACTCCAGGATGAATTCATTATTAATTAATTATTGCAGCCAAGCAGTAATGGCTTTTTGGTATTTGTCACGGAAGATATTGTCAAAGAGAAGTCGCAGAAAAATTGGTAAAAATCACAGAAAACTGAAAAAAGAAGCAGAAATCACATAGACTTTAGCAAGTCAAGCTCCTTGCAACATTACGCTATTTGACATCTGAAGTCATTTGGCGATTGTGCCGCAGCTGGAATACACACATTTTGTTTTGCGCTGTCCGTAGTGCTAGATAACCTATGATATTAGGTGGCACCAGAAGATACATCAAGCAGACAGTGTTTGGTTCTACTGAAAGGCAAACTCACTCCTATGACTCTCTTAATTTCCCTTCCCCTTCTTAAAAACAAAATAAAAAAGAGAAAGACTCAACGTCAACAATGAAGCAGACAGTTTCTGTGTTAAGAAAATTACAACACTGCAGATTTGACTATCTGGTTCACACTTTAAATAGACAATCTGTGTTCTGACCTCTGTAGACTTTACTTCAAACAAACACACTTCACTGAAACACACAAATGCATGATTAAAGCTTTGCAGAACCAAAGAAAGTAAGCTCATAAGCTGTCAGTGGAAGGATTGAATTTAACCTACAGAGTACGCATCATCTAAAAAAATAGAAACCAATGGGTCAGGGCCAATGGACCGCAAGCTGTCTAACTACGTTGTGAGGACTCTGTGCTGAAGAATAAAGTCATTATTGTAAATCATTGACTATATCCTGCAGTGAATGTGCACATTATAGCATATTCTCTGACAATAATAAAAGTCTTCTGGCTTCAGGGGGACACATTAGAATCTGCCTTGACCATAATTGCGCGTGTTAGTGGGCGTTGGGGGCTGGAGAAACAATAATCTAAAGCACACATCTGAACCGTGTGGGCTATTTGACTGATCACCAGATTCAAAATATCTCCATACAGTAATCCCTAAATACATAAAACGTTTTACTTTCACCGACAAATAAAAGTGATGCATTCATTTCACAGTACAATTACAAGAAAAAATTGCTTCCTGGAAACCATAAAACATCAACTAAAGCTCAGAAAAAAGACAGCAATTACACAGTTCAAAGTTCTGCTAAGGATGACAGTTGTCTGGAAGATGGCGTAAGTTAGAGGGGGGTTTTATACTAATTCTGATAATATATAGATTCTATTACTGTAGTTGGTCTGGATGGCATTGGTGTAGATTGCAATGCTCAGTTGCATGTCTGGTTGCTAGATATTTATACATAATTAATATTACTTTGCCAACATCTTATGTTCAGAAAATCTCGTAATGTAGAATAAAGTCTTCACTGACCACCTGCCTCCTACACTCCATGTCCGTCCTGTTGAAGACCAGGAGAGGTGGAATATAGGGCCAAAAAAGTGATGGGCATGACTGAAAGAGGAAGAGAGTGGATAAGAAAGGGCACAACAGGACTGTCTACCCCTGCTATGAAAGCTTTAAAGTGATTGTAAAGTGGCTGAAAATAGTTGAAATAACCATACGTTATCAGAGAGGGATGTATCCACTACACATGCACTAAATATTTGTTCAAAGTAATGTCAATAACCATAATAACACAGGTTTCAAATCAGCCATAAAATCTGTATTGAAAAAACCTCAGGATTGTACGGGCGTGGTCGGGACCACCTCCCCACTGAACTCCTCCCAAACGGTTCCACCCACAAGTAAACAAACACATGTGGCTAAACAAACACACATCAGACATAGACAAACAGTATCCCCGATGCTCAACAGCACCAAATGCAATTAGTCAAATTTGCAAAAAGATCGCACAGGTATATGCCATTCCGGTTTATGTGTAAATTCTGCCTTTTAACCCAGATTCTGTGATTCTGTGTGCGATTTCCACAAAACGGGAAATAGGCCCCCAGGATAAGCGGGTACAGATAATGGATGGCTAGATGGATGGATAGTCATTCGTGAATTTATTGGTTTGTCATTGATGCTTATAGTACACATTGGCCAATTATTTGGAAAATCTTGTTTGATTTTCATGTATATTTTTTGATATACAGTGCATACTGTATGTATTGGTTTGTAATTTGCACATATATTGGTCAGTCATTAACGCATCTATTGGTTTGTCATTGATTATTTTGTCATAATAGTTGTGATTTACGAATCTATTGGTTTGATTGTCGTGTATATATTGGTTTGCTTCACATATATTAGCTTGATATACTGTATGTTTGTATTTGTGATTCAATTGTGCATTTATTGGTTTGTTTTTGATGCATATATTTTGGTTTGTTGTTTATGCATCTATTGGTTTGATTCTCATGTATATGCATTTGCTTCAATATATATTGGTTTGATATATGCATGTATTGGATAGTTATTTTTGAATATATTAGTTTGCCATTGATGCTTATATATCTGTTTCTCATTTACACTTCTTATTAGTTTGATGTTATGTATATTGGTTTGCTTCATATATATTGGTTTGATATACACATTCATTGGTTTAATTTGCGCATATATTAGTCTCTCATTTGCATTTCTATTGGGTTGTTATTTATGCACCCATTGGTTGTATTTATATTTACACTGGTTTAGTATCCATATGTATTGATTCATCAATGACATGTCAATTGGTTTGTCATTCATGCCAGTTTTGCTTTATATTGGTTTCTGTGATTTTCTATCTAGGAGACATATCCATGTGTCAATAGCAGGGCTTATGGGTTGGCTTATCCCATTATTAAACTCCTGTGTGTACATAGAACACTGTATCAATTCCAGTCAACACAGGTTCATGGTTTAGGCCACTGAGGTGGAGATGATTAACAAGTACATTTAAGCAGTTTTTCAGGTAATGTAATGTCAATTTAAAATGAATCGACTGATAAAGGTTTTAAAACTAGAGTAGTTTTTCCTTTTAAGCAAATTAATTCTTGTGTGTTTACAAAGCAAGTATAATATCACATACTTTCAAATTAACAGTGTTCTTGAACTTGGATTGAATTTAACTGGAAGTGCAAGGATACTGTTCATCCAAATTCTATACCAGGGGTCCTCAATCTTACCCAGAAAGGGCCGGAGTGGGTGCGGGCTTTTGTTCCAACCTAGCAGCTACACACCTGATTCTACTAATCAACCACTAGAGTCTTTGCAAAGGATCTTTATTAGTAGAATCAGGTGTGTGACTGCTTGGTTGGAACAAAAGCCTGCACCCACACCTTTCTGAATAAGATTGAAGACCCCTGCTCTATACAATATAAGGGCACAGCTGGGATTTCTGGCACGTGGACTATTAGCTCTAGTACTAATGAAGAGCTTGACTCCTTGATTCTTCAAGCACTTCTACACCTAATGTTGGCAAGACATGCATCTCTGGTAGCATCTGTAGCTGAGGTTTAAGGGTTCAGTGAAAAGGAATACGGGAAAGACTTCATATAACAGATCCAGTTGGCAGACCTATTAAAAGACGACAGGCCATTCAACTGAGAACTTGTGATATTACAATTCCATATCAACTGTGGTAAGTTTACACTCGTCCGTTCCAAATAAATTGATAGATCATTGTAAGCGAACAACAAAATGGCAATGATATGGTATAGCAAAAGATCTCTTGTGGCAGACACATAAAAACATGTTTTTATAACATAAGGAATCAGACAATCCCAGATCAAGTTGAAACAACAGCCACTTCCCAAATTACAGCTAAAATGTATGTAAAACAGCACTGTTGCCTCACAGTAAGAAGGACCCCAGTTTGAATCCCATCCAGGCCCTTTCTGAGTGGACTTTGTATGTTATCCTCGTGTCCGCGTGGGTTTCCTCTGGGTACTTCGGTTTCCTCCCACAGTCCAAAGCCATGTAGGTTAGGCTAATTGGAGAGTCTAAATTGCTCATAGTGTGTAAGTGAATGGTGTGCATGCTTTGGAATTGATTGGAGACCTGTCCAGGGTGTATTCCTGCCTCTCGCAATGCATGCTGGGATAAGCTACAGCCACCCAAGAACCCGACCAGGAACAACTGGGCTAGATAATGGACGGATAGATTTATGTAACACAACTGACTTGATTTCATAATGTGCTACATGAATTACATGAGACAAAGGGGCAAAATAGAACATCCAAAGATGCACAGAAAATAATCAGCAAATTGTCTTTTCTTCACCAGGCACATAGATGGAAATGGTCAAACTACAAACTGGAGATTTTATTTTCACGAATGTGTGCATGGCTATAGTCATTGCATAATATATATTGCTGCAATAACAAAAATGCATATAATGTCCTTGTCTTGTTTCTGGAGGGAATGAACAACTTTGGTGTTCCATGTCAGGTGGCTGGAGATGTATGGCGGCAGTGTAGTACAATGGGTAAGGAGCTGATTTTGTAACCCAAAGGTCACAGGTTTCAATCCCAGGTCAGACACATTGTCGTTGTATCCTTGGGCAAGGTACTTAACTTGCACTGCTTCAGTATATATCCTGCTGTATAAATGGATGCAGAAGTTGTGTAAGTCGCTCTGGATAAGATCGTCTGCTAAATGTAATGAGATGCAGCACTTGAAGGACACACGGTGTGACAGCGAGGTTCAGGAAAGGGGCAGTTTCTCTGTTGGGTGCAGCGCACACAACCAAGGGACAGAAATACTCTGGGCTGAACTCAACAGCGCACCGGCATGTCATTTCAAAGTCTAGTTCCAATTCATTCAATATTCATTCCATGTCAAGAATATTGTGTGCGTTGCACGGGGCAAAAATCAGTGCATCGCACCGTGCGTCCTGCGACTGTTTTCAAGTGCTGCATCTCATTACATTACATCTCATTACATTACATTACCGGCATTTAGCAGACGCTTTTACCCAGAGCAACTTACACAACTTCTGCATCCATTTATACAGCTGGACGTATACTGAAGCAAAGCCGGTTAAGTGAGGTTATTCAACAATGCGATAGCCACCGTCTCAGCACAGAACATAATGAGACCCCCACCGCGGTTGTGGACATCAGGAGTTCATCTGCATCATGAATACACTGGTTACATTCCATTCCAATGATTCAAGCAGCGCAGGACTGGAATACCCTGCCACAGTGCATGACCACGGTACTGAGAATGTGCTGCACAACAACATACAGGACTGAGTGCTGAAGAGGTGGGTACATCTGACTGAAAACATTGATCTGGTGCAAGATGATGGTAACCATGGCATTGATGTCTTTCTCCATGAACACAGCTATCTGCTAAATCACAGACACTAAGAGAATTCTACTACCAGCCCCTTTCAGTGAACCAATTATGTTTTTGCTTTTACCCTGAGCATAGAGAGGTTTCTTTGCATCATGGAATCTAGTGTTGCGTAAACGGTAGACTGTGGCATGTTTTGAATTTTTGTTCATCTGCATTCTCGGGTAGTGACTATTATGGTTGGACACCTGAAATTGCTTTGTCAGAAACAAAACAAGGCTACTGGATTGTAAATGTTTGCATCCAATTACTTGGATAAGCAAGTATACTTTTCTCAGTAAGGGGTACGTGTTTGATTAAAATATTGATGAAAGTATTCATTTTACAGGCCTTTGTGCAGGAGAGACTAGTGACTGGATCTGTAAATGTGGTAAAGATTTACCCTGACACCCCTTTAAATACCAGTAATAAAACTTCAAGTGAGACATCGACCGGAAAATGTAGCTTTTATTGACAAAAACATCTGATACAGAAACAAGCCATAAGTTTCCTTTATTCTCAGTGCTTACTGTCATATGTTACTTTAAGTCCAGAACTGCACACACAAAGCCTCAAATACTTATGGACTGAAACAACATGATACAGGTAAGTAACATTCTACCTTTTCAACCAATATACACTGAATCAAATCAATAGATGCTTGGGCCAGGCCCCTTAGTTCCAGTGAGGCAAATCTTAATGCTACAGCATACAATCACATTCTAGACGATTCTGTGCTTCCCCAACAGTTTGGAGAATGGCCTTTCCTGTTTTAGCATGACAATGCTTCCGGGCACACAGCGAAGGTCCTAATAAAAATGGTTTTGTCAAGAATGTTGTGGAAGAACTTGACTGACCTGCACAAAGCCCTGACCTCAACTCCATCCAACACCTTCGGGGTCAATTGGAAAGCCAACTGCGAGCCATGCCTCACAAATGAACTTCTGGCTGAATGGAAGCAAATCCCTGCAGCAGTGCTCCAACATCTAATATAAAGCCTTCCCAGAAGATGGAGGTTGTTATAGCAGAAAAGGGTGGACCAACTCCATATTAATGCCCATAATTTTGGATGAGATGTTTAATGTCAGGTGTCCATATACTTTTAGCCATATAGTGTATATCAAATGAATATACATGTGGAACTAAGTTTGGTGAGGTTGTCTCTTTCCTCTTAACTCATCAATTCTGCAGAACGCACAGCTTTGGTTTGTCTGAGCAGGGACTGCACACAAATTGGTTATATTTCACGCAGTTGCCATGTAGTCTATTCAGTTTGGTCAAAGTCTCAATGGCCATTTTCCCTGTAGCTCCCACAACTCTGTGGAATTCTCCTGAATTTCAATTGCCTGGTGTTGCTAGGATTGCTGCAGAGAATTATATAAACCATAGACATGCATTTTTAACTAGACAGGCCAGCACACCTTCAGATAACCTAAGCATGTGAAGCCCCGGAAGTAAGCCTGTACTATGCATGTTGAGGGAAAAACATTGGAGCTCCCATTAAAGTGAATGAGGAATATCATACTTTTTAAGGTAGACTAAAACGCCCTCGGTGGAAGATTGAAAAATATGCATTATTTAATAAAATATGCCCAATAAAATATTTTACCAAGACTTCTGGACCAAAACAACTTTTCAAAAACTGCTGCACATATTGAAATTTATGATCACAAAAAAACAACCAATTAGATTTTCTATGGTTGTTAAATCACCTTGGATTTCTACATTGAATTAATTTGGGCAGAAATTGCTTGTGCCCCAAGCACACACAGTAGAGGCTGTTTCCCGTTACTTCCTAGGCTTCACCACCTGGCCCCTCCTGGCTCTATGATATAAACACACAGAGCAAGTTGCTTTCCACAGCAGCTATGTGCTGCCAGCTAAGCTCACCTCATGGTGGCTACATCTTACGTCATCCTACGTGGAACCTAGCGTACGCCCAATGCTACGCTAACTGACCGCAAGAAATTGCAGCAAAACTAAAGTTTTCTGAACAGCGAAAAAGACTCCTTCAGATGACCGGATGAGATGAGACAATATGGCCACCCATATGGCAACAGGACCCCGCTGGAAAACCTCTAAAATTCACAACTTCCTGTCTGTGTGCTCCCAATTAGAGTCAACAATGCGCATGGAAGGATTACATTACTTTACAGGCATTTAGTAGGCGCTCTTATCCAGAGCAACTTACACAACTTTTTACATAGCATTTTTACATTGTATCCATTTATACAGCTGGATATATACTGAAGCAATTTTTGTTAAGTACCTTGCTCAAGGGTACAACAGCAGTGTCCTTACCCGGGAATTGAACCTGCGACCTTTCGGTTACAAGCCCAGTTCCTTACCCACTGTGCTACACTCCGCACCGATGGATGTCAGTAAGACTATCTAACCATCCCAGGCATTAGCAACATTTTAGCGTAGTCTTAACATGAATCTGTGTTTATATGTGTCTGTTTACTGATCACTTTGTAGGGTGGGTATCAGAGGTGTGCCCCTTATCGGACCCCAGAGGAAAACAGACTGTGTTTACTGAGCTGACTGGGATTCAGCAGTTTGATAAAAAAAGTCAGTGTAGTCGCCAAACATTTTACTGGATCAGCATTATGTAAACCTTAAGTTTAGGTGTATTTGATGGTGTGGTCAGCTACAAAAGTTAACCCGGTGTGATAGGCTTACAGAGATTGGACAGGCAGGATCAATAATGTTACTGTTTTGTTATGATTGTGTTTTTGATGACTCTGGGTTTTTCCTTTGATTCATGGTATGTATCGAGGAAATTGGAATGGTTCTAGGAGACTCGTCAACACAGTTCCCTGCGCGTCATACACATATATCCATTCAGCTACACACCATTGTATATTTCCATTATTGTATATATCCATTATTACACTGTACAATAAACTGCACTCACTTTAACCTGGCATTCCTCTTTGACTCTTACCACTGCACACCTAGCAGTTTAAGGCCCTAACATACTCATAGAACTCACAATATCAGCACTCCATAGTCACTCGCCTATACACTAGTGCCGTAGCAAGATACACAATTGTGTCTATGCAGGCTACTCAAGCCAGATGCACATCCGCATCTACCAAGATAGATAGCAATCTGTATAGGCCTACACTACTGGCAGAATGCTGTCTCCTCCTTCAATGCATACTGTTAACACAGAAGAAAGGTTTTAACACTGTTTTGGAGGCAGATAATCAAGATATCATTAAATTAATCATGTTCCAGTTGCACCAGGTAAGACTAGACATTCAATACACCACTCAAATACTTCTACTGTTTGGTGTATTTGAAGGGATTCTTACTGTTTGAATGCATTCTGTTCACTGTGTAACTAATTGGTTAGCCACCTATACCTAGAGTAGCTCCACGCATGGTCTCTCCTTCCTTCTGGCTAACTCTTCAACTTTGCATAACTAACAACATTATTATAGTCAATAGTCTGTGAACAACCAGCTATCCATTAGCTAATTGTATTGCCTATGAGGTGAAGCTACTCTTTGGCACTGGCATTAGCGATACTCACTTGTAGCTAAACTCTGTCATTCGGCCACTCTGCCATCACTATGTATAAAACATAAACGTAGGCAACACCTGGAGTTTGTCTTTCCTCTTTGTTCAGAGACAAAGGGTATGTGCCTAAACCTGGTATCACATGAACATGAGGGCTGTGACAGAATAGTCTATCCACCAACTCCAGCCTTCAGGTTACCTATTCAATCTTTGATCTAAATATATTTGACTATAAATACTGGTCATTTTAATCATTCATTTGAGTTCCAAATGTATGGTTAGATATTTTAGATAACAGTAATTTTATGAGACTGATTACTGATTGCGTTTATACGACTACACCTACATAGTGTAAGTGGTTCCTCACAGGAAGATATAGAGGTATACCTCCTCCGCCATTGTCTGCAGCTATTTGTGCATAATTTCGATCAGTAGCCAGTAATGGCCTTGAGAACAAGATGTGTGTTTTCGAAACACACACTGAACACCAGCAGACAATATGGCCCCCAGGACTGGATTCTAACACTTGTGCTGAAGTTCCCATAGATTCAGACCGGCATCTGAGATACACCTTCCTCGTTTAATACTGAACCGAATGTGCAGAAGAGCTAGAAAGTATTTAGGGAGGCATGCTGGGATTATGAGCATCACATGCACTGATGGACATGGCAGTAAGGAAACTGCGGTTGCGATACTTTCATTTATTTCCGAATTTTGGCGTGTTTCATGTCCTTTTAATGTCGCTGCCTGTGCATGACTTGCAAAAATAAGTCCCAGTCACAGTGTAATATTTTGGCTGAGTTGTATTATTCAATAGTTTGAAAAAAGTTTATAGAAGTGGTTTTGTGGTGGTTTGTATTTAAAGTACAATGTGGTGTTATGCTGTTTTCCTAGATTTTTTTTCCCAGCTTTGTTATTCTTGATATGAATTCTGGAAATTCATACACGAGAATTTCCCCACTCAAATTATTAATGTAAAAAAGAAAGGCAATAGCCCACCATAATACCCTCTCTGTGAAACAGCATTTGACTATTCTGTTTTATTATGTCCTATTCTGTTTGTCCTAAAAAGATAAAACCTGATAATGGATTATGGCTACGAACACCTGCCCACAATTACCGTATATTTGGGTTACAGGCCTTGGTGGGGTAGTGTTTATTAAACATGCGCAATGGTGTTTGTATGTATTATATCAGAGATGTGTGTGCATGCTGTATCTGTCTTCATGCATATTTTACTGCAGTATACTGGGAGTTATGACAGAGGGCACAAAGTATGAGAGAAAATTGAAATGCTAATCATAACCTAATGTGACCTAATGAGGTTTAGCAAACATTCCAAATAAGATCTGGGAAGTGTGGTTCTGCAATCTGCATACCATTGGAGGCATTTAAAAATGTAAACAATGTATCAGGAGGATAGAATTAGTGACTGCCAAATGACCATTGCTGTCAGGAGATCAAAGCAATATTTTACATTGAAAAGCCTTTGTTGAACATTCCTGAAGAACAAAGCAAATGAACAAGCTTGCAAGCCATTCTCTCACCAAAGCAAAGAACCTTAGGCAACACAGTTATGATGTATAATAATGATAGCTTTGTTTGTATTTTAATTATGTTGCTTGTATTTTCATTATATTATATAATTATAGTATTATACTATGCACAAACAGAATGGTATACTGTACATGTAAACACAATTTCTCTCTCTCTCTCTCTCTCACACACACACACACACACGCACACACATCACCCTTAATACTCCCCAAGTTTGGGATTAACTGGGAAGTTTGCCCCATGTGACTAATGGTTAGCCACCCACTAGAAAGGACAACTAAAGCACGGAGTCTCTAAAGAACCAGTGGAGGTTTATTACATTTAAAAAAACCTGGATAGAAGCTCATACACAGAGCCAATCAGGGCCTTACTGAGCAGGCCTGGGAAATAAATCTGATGGGGCGAAGAGATTCAACTGAGCAGAAAGCTCAAAGAAACAATGTATTCTGCAAGCTTACGGCTTCAACTGTCCTAAACTCTCAGCCAATAACAAACTTAGCCAACTAAGAGGCTTAGACATCACACATTAAACCCAGGGCCAACATCACACAAGCATTCTCTCATCCACACACCAGGAATCCTCCTCTTTGGCAGGAGTGCAGCTCCTGTAGGGTCACAGACAAGTGGAAGCAATCAGGCTGTCGTCAGCTGATCACAGCTGGCCTCCAAATCACTGAAAGTAGCACAGGACCACCAGCAGGGGGCAGAAAACCCACCACATAACACAGGTAAATTGGTTACATAAGTTTAGCAGTTATATGTTATATAAGTGGGGTTTAAAATGAGTTTTTAAAGTATACGCAGTCAGGTATCCTGCAAAATCTGGCAGGCTATTTCAACTGGAGCCCTCACAACAAATGTTGCCTCCTCTCTTGTTTTAAATTTTGTAACACATTAATAATATATAACACAGAAATTGCTAACTGTACTGAGAGTATATGCTACATTTCCCAAGTTCAAAGACTAAGTAAAATTAGACAATGCTTTGACATCATTGCACTAAGAGGAATTGATCATTCCCATACTATATAGGTCTGCCAAAAATAAGCAGTGTACAGGGTAAACCATGCACACACTGAATGCGCAGGTTTTGTCTGACAACAAGAATATTTCTATGTAAGCACGGTTCTTTCATCTTAACTTAATTTCATGGACACGGAATTAATGCCAGTAAATCAAGGGCACAAGCATCCTATGTTAGCCCCACATTTATAGGAATTTTCTGATCTTGGTAATTAGGCATGTTTCTTATTGGTTCCATCCTTATTTTATTTAGGTTTCTCAGCAGTTGGCAGTCATGATATTTGTAACTGCTTCCATTTTTTCCAGAAATTCTGATAAATAGGGCTATTTTTCTTAAGCACATATCCAGATTTATGTCCCCAGTAAACAAGGAGCTTAAATAAAAATTTAAAATGTGCTACCGTATGATAGTTTTGTAACAGGAAACATGCTTGGAGTAAACCGTCCTAATTTTGCGAATCACTAGGCTTCCTTGATGGCTCATATTTATCACAAGCGTGTTGCCTGTTTGCCTGGCCTTTGACATGCTACTCATGTTTATTCACAGACTGACATTTCTGCAGGGAACACGCTGTAATGTCAGGGTGCTTTCAGTATGCAGACCTCCGAATGAGATCATTCACAAATGGTACAGATTTACATATGGGTGGCGGCCATTTTGTGACTTCCTCCCAGAGCAGTGCGATAAAGTCGGCCTCGGTCTGATCTTAATCGACCTCTACAGCTTCGGCTGCGGCTGCCTACCGCGGGTGGTTAGGACACCTGCCGATTTCATTTCAGAGATACCAAGGTGAGATGCTTGACCCTCATACCTATGCACACTTTCCTATCTGTTGGGCCGTAGGCTTGGTTATAGATATCTTTATTCAGTATCTGGGATATGCCATTTTCCATCCCCATATATAGTGGAGATCAAAAGTCTGAGAACATTGATACGTCATTGTTATTTTCATTATTTATCAAGAAATAACCCAATTCTGATACTACAATTACACACCTTATTCAAGTAAACATGAATGGAACTTGTTAGAAAGGCATTCCCACCACAGTCACTGGACTTGAATACAATCAAACATCTGTGAGAACAGCTGAAGAGGGAAAGTCCAAACATTAAGTAACATCAGCAGATCATGCATGCAAAGTGTTGAGAAAGTTCTGGGATAAAATGGAAGATGAGGTGTGTAGTGTTGAGAAAGTGCTGGGGTGAAATGGAAGATGAGGTGTGTAGTGTTGAGAAAGTGCTGGGGTGAAATAGAAGATGGGGTGTGTGGTGTTGAGAAAGTGCTGGGGTGAAATGGAAGTTGAGGTGCAGCATAAGCTGGTGGAATCAATGCCAAGCAGAGTCAAAGCATTAATCACTGTCAAAAGTGAACACACTTAGTACTAACAAGTTTTGACCTTCAAGAAATACATACACAATTCCTAATAAAAAACAACAATATGTTTGAATAGAAAGGAGTATCATAATTGTATTATCCATTGATAAATAATGAAAACCAAGTTTCTTGGTATCGTCTTCAGTCATTTTGTCTGCAATGTACTGTATGTGCCCTTCTTTCTACAGCTCTTACAATATGCTCCACACGCATCTTGCCACGAAAGCCCATAAGGTGTTCTGAATGAGTGCCTCTTCACTGAGTGGATGCATAATTTCAATGCCCCCCCCCCCACTATAATTACAAATGTAATTTTAAATGTCAAATATTCCGCATCACAGGCATTTATGTGATGCGGAATTAGATCACATTAATACAAGAGCAGACATGCAATTCTGTGTCATATCTGTGTACAGATTTATTACAGATCTTTATCTACAATAAATCCATGCTCACACAAACACAGGCCCGCACAAGCTAACAAGACAAACACACACTGGCCCACACAAGTACACATACACACAAAACACACAAACGGACACATGTACACACCAACACACATACCCACACCCACACATGCACACACATTCACTCACACAAACATGCATATTCAGATTCTCTCTCTTACTCTCTCTCTCTCTCTCTCTCTCTCACACACACACAAAGTCAAACTTGGATTATGTGATGGCATGAAAAAGTCTCCAACATCCCAATTCAAGCTTTAAAAAGATGAAAAAGTACAAAAATGCTTACACAAATATATGAATGAGCAAAGTATATTGTACAGGTACTGTGAAACAAAGATCTTTTATTTATTTGTTTTTTCACACAAACATCGACTTTACAGTATGCAAAACATTGGGAATTTCAAATAATCACTTATAGGACCACATACGCCTGGACAAAACTGAAAAGTAGGAACATCTAATAACAGCATGAAGCTTTCTTCACCCATAGCCTGCTTCTTATATTTCAGAAAAAAAGGTTCTGAGGTTGATGGAATAGTGGGAAGTCTTAAGGAAGATTTAAATGTTCTGTTGCACAGCCAGACAGATTATCATCAAAAATGTGCTGGTACCACTTATAAACATACATAGCATGAATTCACTTGTCACATGAACAATTCCCATTCGAGGCCTGTGCTTAAACCGTAACACAAAATCACTAGCAAAGCTAGATTACCATGTATTAATCATTCTTGGATATGTTTCCGCACCATAAACATTTCACCATCATAATCATTCAAGTGGACCAGAGTTGTGTAGTAATATATCTTTTCTTCTCTCAGATCCCCCCCCACCCCACCCCCCCAATAAATACACTATGCTCAGGATAGGTCGTGTTGGTTTCTCATACCATTTTACATAGCAGTTCCATGCACCGCATCTCCAATGTGACATACGCCACAGAGTTGGAGCTAAAATGTTCAAGTGTCTAATATTGGGTTCCTCCTAAATCCAAGCTTCTGAATGTAAATTAAATCTTTCAAGACAGTGACAGGATTAAATCACTCTACCAAGACAATGACAGGATTAAAGCACTCTATCAAGACCATGCCAGGATTTTAAAAATATTCCTAGGCAAGCTGGTGTAGCACTCTCTGAGTGAGTATGTCTATTGATTATTTCATGGTTATCTTATAGAAAATGTATGGAATACCTGAACCTCAGTATAATCATTATTTAACATGTATGATAATAGTTAGCTCTTAATGTTAACATTTCCATCCTGGATGCATCACTAGATAGGTTATTTGTGAACCAACCTTAGCTAAGTCTGTAGATTAGTTTGCTTCATGTACATTTTTTTCATACTGGCTGTAACTTAATATATATTTTATTAAGTTATTCATTGTCAGTCATCAGAAGGATGGCTAATGTGGTGCCCAGTCTGGTGTGATTTGATGTATCGTCTTTGCAGTGATGCCAGTCATTTTTTCCCTGTTCACATCTGAATTTCTGCACATTTCCCTTTTTTTTAAGTTGATGAAATAATCAACAGGGCTGTATGTCACAAAAGACAAACTTTTCAAAGCTGAGACAAACTCTCTCCAGTCCAATTGATTAGGAGTGTCCAGGTAGCTTCCAGGTAGCTGGAAGTCCACCTTAGTGCTGAGCTGGAGATAGCCATCTATACCAGGACAGAGGAGTACGCGATTAACAGTACTGCACAACCAGCACAGAGACAGAGATATTATAGGAAGATGGCGATGGTGCAGTGGTGATGTCTGGTTTTCAAGTCAGCTTAGGGTCTGTTTGCCAGATGAAATAGCTCTGTGGTTTAAATACTGCCCAATCATGAGTTCACAGGGTAAGAGAAGGTAGAAAGACCAATAGAGTGCAATGGAGTATGGCCTCTCGAGTGAGTGTAACACAGCTCTGATTGAAAGCTGTAGAAGCATGGACAGTATTCACATAAAACTGCCCGGAGGATGTAAGAAGGCACTGGACACAGTGGGCTATTGAGTGGGCCATGGAACTCAAGAGGCCTCAGGAAGAAATGAGAATGCCAAGGGACAGGCCAGGCCAGTTGGTGGGAGTTTGAGAGACCGCAATAAAAGTTACTTTTTAGAAAAGTTTTAGTTTGTCTTTCATTTCAAAGAAGCAAAGTTATCTGCAGTGAGGTCAGAGGGTGGAGGGGAGTAGAGAATAGTTTAGAATGATGAAGGGAGCAATTCAATCTGGAAAAAAAGTTTTACATGCATGCAGTAGGTAAGAGGCTCAAATAGCTAAATGCTAATCTCAGCCCTAATTGATTAATGGATGTATTTTTCCATCACCAGCTGCATATGTATAAACCTATACTGCCACTGGAAATGATTTTGGTGCTGCAAAGCATGCATGTCTTGATGTGAAAAATATAATTTCCCGTGATGGAAAAATTGACTTGTCACTCCAGCTCACACCAAGCTGTACAAGGTGCACTCTTCCGAGAATGATACGTTTTGTTGTGACACCCTGAGCCACTGGCCCTCCCCTGTGCATGACAGACAGTGGACTGATCTGTCTGTCAGTAATGGACCCAGCTGATACCTAGACGAGGATTACAGACATTACAGGAGTTTAGCAGATGCTCTTATCCAGAGCGACTTACACAACTTTTACATAGCATTTACGTTGCATCCATTTTTACAGCTGGATATATACTGAAGCAATGCAAGTTAAGTACCATGTTCAAGGGTACAACGACAGTGTCCTACCCAGGAATCAAACCTATGACCTTTCGATTACAAGCCCAGTTCCTTACCCACTGTGCTACACTGCCGCCAGTAGGAAGATTATTTTAGCCAAATAATTGCAGCCAAGGGTACTCCACTTTAATTCAGAGGCATGTGGAGTTAGCAGAGTGCAGTTTATTTAGAATTAGGTGAGGTGCCAAACGTTTTATTTTTTAATGACTACCCAAAAGCTGTGTGAAGCAAAAACCTTTCACGAAAGCATATATCCCTTGTGGTTTGAATCACTGCCTTAACATTGCCATTCTGTGCATTTGCAAAGAGAAACGGGGGTTATTGGCACACTTTGCACTCGAGAAATGTTGATAGTAAGCTTTAGTCACACACTTCAAAACGGCTGCTATTGCTGGTCTACCTGCAGGAATGTGAAATGAGCTAAGGGATGGGATATAGAAACCTACTCTGAGCCACACCATTTCCATGACTTACAATAATTAATTATGCACTTTACAACTTTTCAAATGGTAGATCCCAGTGAATTAGCTACACCATATTCCCAGTACTGGCCCAGAAAAGGTTTTTTTTTATTTTTTTTATTTATTTTTTTTATAGCAATTTGAGGTAATTTAATGTCTGGTGAAATTAACACCATGAAAAGCCAACATTCTTGTTCATGACTGACCTGTCTTTCTACGGAATTATAACCACAGAGGAAATATCTGGATTATATTGTAATTTAGATTTTCCTTTATGCCCCTTTGTGGAGGCAATTCCCAAGTTTCACACAGTCTTTAGCTTGGAAAATCACTCAATGACCTGAATCATGCCATTTCCCCCACAGCGAATATGCCATTTTCTGTACTTGTTCTGCAGTGATGGACATGGCCCATACTGGAGATAAATAAAATTAATCCCTTGTTGCTCACTGCCCTGAATTAGCAGATTTCTTTTTATTTATTTACTTTTTGATCTAAAACTCATATTCAGTGTAAAGCAATTACACTCTGGGATTTTGGTTCAGTCTTCTTTTTTATAAATAATTATTTTGGCTAGCATAAACCTCATTATGCAAATGGCTGCACATGAGCTCCAAACTGAAACTTGGAAAGGGAATAATTATAATTATTTAATTATATATATTTATATATATATATATATTTTTTTTTTAGCTGTACAATCTGTCAGTTTTTTAACCAATAGATAGTGAAGACCTGCATTGGGAGTCTGCTGCCCCCCCCCCCTCCATGTTCTCCTCAGTTTGGAGTGCATATACAACCGTTCCCACAATGCATTCCAGGCATTTAAGCAGACGCTTTTATCCGGAGCGCCTTACACAACTTTTTACACAGCATTTACATTGCATCCATTATTACAGCGGGATATATACTGAAGCAATGCATGTTAAGTACCATGTTCAAGGGAACAACGCCTATGTCCTACCCAGGAATTGAACCTGCAGCCTTTAGGTTACAAGACAAGTTCCTTAGCCATTATACTACATTGCCAATGCAGTCTCAGCATCTGATGTGGGAGAGTGTAGACTCTCCTCATAAGCAGGAGATGGGCGATGATGTCACCAGCCGCTTCTTTCACACTGCAGTCCACGAGCCAAGTTCACACTGACATGAGTCAGAGCAAGACGGCTCGTGTGCAGCTTCAGCTATCAAACCACCTAATTGTCTAATTTACCAGTGGGGAACACTAGAGAACAACATTACGTGGATCCTGACCAACCCCCCACCCTACCCTCATAAACCCTGGGGGGGACACTCACGTTACCTATGCATTGCCCTGTGGGACCGTCGGCCAGTCGGCCCCAATCTAGCATGGTCAGGACTCAGTCCCAGACCATAGGGCCTGCCCATGCACTAGAAAAGAGCCTCAGCTGGATGAGCAACCCGACAACAGTTTTTGTTAATTTACCATAACCCCTGCTAACGGAACTGACTGTGTCTGGACAAGTCATGAGAGTCAGAATCCAGTGTGTGCCGCCTGCCAGGGTGTTGCCGCGCCAGCGATTCCGATTCCTTTGTCGATTGACTAAATAATCCACACACCTTGTTCTGAAGACCCAGTTGAAAGGAAAGCATGAATATCTGTAGACACTCCTTTGATAGCCATGGAGTCAGTGATGTACACATACACCGCACGTGAGTGTACAGAGATGATAAAATGGTGTCCGTTGGCGGCAGACACTTTGATGGCAGTGTGTATGAGGAACACAGTCGTACACGGAGCTACCCTACTTCAGCGAGGACGGCTCTGCAGTTGGGCGCTTTGCTGCTAATTATATGCGCCCAACTGCAGTCCTGTGTATATTACAGAGCCTCCAGGAAGTCAATTTACTCTCCAGAGTTGAATATTTAGTTCTCTAAATAGACTCTGCAGCCAGTTTCGCGTTCCACCACGCTTGCCAGTTCTACTGGCACAATGTGGCATGTTTTATTGAACATGCTGTTCATTATGACTGAGCCACGGGAGGATGGTCACTAGTACATTTATGATTTCAGAATTGAATATCCGCAGTATGTATGATCTGCATACAACCATTACTTGATACCACACAGGGTACAAGTATATTATGCAATGCATCACTATCTATGGTGTCCAAAAATGTTACTGTATTTATTATGTCAAAATAATATTCAGAACTTTACTGCTAACAACTAGAAAATGATAACCAAACAAAATCTTGGTATTTAAATGTAAGCCACAATAAGCATACTGAGTAAGCATACTGTTTTTTCAAAAGAACTCCAGCACGCAGCCTGATCACTACCATTTCCTGATTCTTTGATAGTTCAGTCGCCATCATGATTAGAATATGTTCGATTAAAAACTGAAATCTGGTTTGGGTGAACTGTGTATATGCTTAAACGGGGGTGTGTCTCACCATTTTTCTCTCCTCACCTCCTTATCCCCACTTCCCCACTACCACTCATCTCCTACCCAGAAGTATGAGGAGTAAAGGAGCTGAAGGAGGCGAGTGGAGGAAAGGAGAGAAGGAGGAGGCGTGGAGGCATTTTGGACAGCTTATCTGCTTCACTGTCATCAAAGTTGATGAAGTTTGGTGAAGTAGCCCTATCATAACGTTGACTGAAACCAAGCTCACAAATAGTCCCATAGCCAAGCACAGATCTTACTCATGGTCATCCCATTTAAAGCTGCAAAATAACTGGTAAGTTTCAAGTAGGCCTACAAGTTGATTCATATACAGTATATACCTGCGTTGAGATTCTAATTAATATGTAATCAGCAACATTAGCTCAAAGTAAACATTTCCTAGTGTACACAAACATAACAGTTTACTGCAATTCCAGAACGCCAACATGCCCAAAATACCGACAGAGCATTAATTCACCTCATACTGTGACAGCCTATTTCGAGTTCATGAATTAATCTAACATATGCTAATTCAGAAACATTTCCAGAGAAAGGAGTTTGTTGCTTCATTTTATCTGAGTTATTGTTTCCAATGGTCGTTATTATGGCAGCGTGCACACTGAAAATCAATTATTGTGGTAAAAAATATGTCCCTTGGAAATAGTTGGTTGAATAAATGAATTCATGCATATTCACATACTGAAACAATAATAGCTGCCTTGCTTATCTGCATATATGTTATGTTATGAGTCATGTACATTTAAGCAACTGTCATGTACAAGGAAATAAATTCTTCCCCTTCAAAAATGAACATTGTCGGCAATCTAGCCTTTGCGCAGGATGCTATGTGTGTGAAAAGCAACTGAAACACACATAATTTAGGCTTGTATTTTTTGGGGAAATTCATGTAAGGTATGAAATCATATTACATTACATTACAGGCATTTGGCAGACGCTCTTATAAGGCAAACACATCACCATTGCTGAAACCATCAGGATCCATCACTTAAACTCAATCATTGATGCATTAGTAATTCTCCGCCATTTCTGCTTTGGATCGTGCCAGATTCTGTGAGATGGTCTTTCAATCTCTGTGGGCATGGGCATGATCATGTGACCCAGAAATGTTGAAAAGACCTCCACAGTGCATCGATGTACCCTGGGTCGTTGGAGGGAGGGAGGGACACAAAAAGGCATGGAGGAGACCAGGAGGTAGTGAAGAAAAGGAGAACACATTTTTAAAGCATTGGGGATGCACCCCCTGTGGTTTGATTGCACCTCAAGGAAGGTCTTTAAATGTAGCTTTTACCCTTAAACTGGCGTTTTATTGAATCTAGGGTAAGATTTTTAAAGGTAGTTTTTGAAGTGAGTGTCAGTTTGCCTCCGAGGCCCGAGGATGCCTCTTCCTGAGCCGGTGTGTGTTCGAGCCTGAAATATGCCGCTTTTTTTCCAGTGGTGTCCCTCGCTGCGGATATTGACATCCCCGTCACTCTCCCGCAAGCCCGACTGATGTGCTCTGAGACGTTCCCCCGCTCCTGCTCCCTGCTCTCTCTTTCCCCCCTGAAGTCAATCACACGGGGTCTCGGTGTGCCTCTACGCATCGAAGGCACACCCGATTTAACGGTCCCAGGTGACAGGTGCGTTTTTTCGGGGTGAGGATGGGTGGTTTCTCCCAGCTATAAACCGCGCTCTGGGGATACCGAATCGTCCTCAGCTAGAGCTAGTCAAGCTGAGCAGGTTCTGACCACATTTAAGTTGGCAGATACCGTTGTTTTCAGCCAAAATTACATTCTCGAGTCTCATTTTACAGCAGTGTTGTAAGCAATTGAGTTACTCAATTGCAGCACTGCAGATTGAATTGTACGCACAATTTCAAGTCGGCTGCTTCTGTAATTCTGTGTGCTACACTTTTAAACTCTCCATGAACACCTGCATTTATTTATTCATTCATTCATTTATTTACTCAAATACAGCATGTACATTTTGTTAGCATGGTGATGTTAGAAGCCTGTTAAACACTTCAGCCAAAAATCCATCAAATCTCATTTGTGGAGCAGAACAATGTGGCAGGGGTAGCATGCTTTGGTTAGTCCAAACCCCTGCTTCCCCCTCAACTCCATTCCTGATTGAATATGCAGAACTTCAAAAACAGTGGCTCTTTTGTGAACCTGCTTCTCAATGAGCTATACTTTTCTTTTTTATGTTATGGGATATGCTGACTGGAAAAAAAGATGGTGTCCCAACTTTGAAGTAGTGTAATCCTCTGTGGGGCAAGAGCTTTGTGCCCTTCCTTGTGTAGGTGGACATCTTAATTTTTACCCTGCAGTGTATGCGTAAAGTGCAGAGTGAATTACATTTCCTCGGATGAAAACTGTAGTTTGATCATGGGGTAGCACATTTACACAGGGCATATATTTGCATTTGTATTGTTAATTAACTGATGCAGCAGTACACACATGCATGGTCGTAACACTAGAAAGACATTTTAAATCGCCCTGTTACCACCAAGCCATGTTTTGCGATGTCAGACCTGTCTGGTATTACAGCACCGATTTACAGCACAGTGACCCGGTAACATGAAGATTATAAAAGCGTGTGTTGCAAAACTATTTTCTTGAAATAAACAAGGACACAACTGAATCAGTTTCTAAATTTTTTATTTCTGAAGTATACCGGTTTTGTTATATGAGGGAAAATGCATTGAGGCATATTACAGGCACATTGAGAAAAGCACTAAAATCTACAGAACAAGGCAAAACAGAATGGGAAAACTACTTAAAGAAATACAAAGTGCAAGATTTTTAAAAAAAAACGTTATTTCTTCAGTCATAATGAATTCAGTATGCTCGGTGTTACAGTCATAAGTGCCAGTGGTGGTGCAAGCATGAGAATTCTGGTGGGGCCCAGTCAAATATAACCTCAACCAGAAATATCAATATTTTTACACACGCAACATATAAACTGAGAGGACACGCTGTGTTGTTGTATGGTTTTTAGTCAGAGTAATCAGTAGAACGTATAATATCCAATTCTATGCTAGTGTCACTAGCAGAAATAAATACATCCATCAGACCGTTATTACACCATAGACAATTGCCCAATGGCAGCATCTATGCAGTGAGCAACCAACTGCTCATCTCCCATTGCCTAGCAACTTGTATGCAACAATAATTCTACATAGGCTACACACACAACTTAGTTTCTAACTTCTAAATAATTGACTAGCTCACACATTTTTTCTCACATCTTGAAGAGGAAGCTGACTTGGCAGTCCTTCTTGGGGGCAAACGTTTCAGTCACTCTGTCGTTAAAGTTTGTCAGTACCAGAGTTAATTAATTTTCAATCAGCAGCATTGGTAGCGCATTCAGCCTCGATCGTCTCATCATGTAATGATGAACTGTTTTGATTCTTTTTAGCATGGAAAAGATAGGGATTCCTGTAAATTGTTATAAATGGTTCTGGCAAGCTATGTTTTAAGATTTTGTTTGCTTGTTTTAGGTCACAGCTGCACAGCAGTCAAAATCAGCATGAGGGAATGATTTTACAACCTGGGGAAAAGTGAGCAGTCCAGAAGCTTTGCTGCAATTAAATTCTCTTTTGAGAACCTTTCTTGCACCTGCATCACCATGATGTCACAGGGCTCCTCCTTAACTTTATCTGTGTTGGTTCTCCTTCTCTTGTTCCCAGCCCCTTCATGTTCTCTTTGAACAATCTCATCTGCTCGATACGTAATTAGTTTGATTTTCTTCTCAATTTCAGGATGTATCGTTGCAGCGTCAATTACGCATTTCTGAAGAACACTGTATAGAATGTATTACATTACATTTATTTGGCAGACGCTTTTATCCAAAGCAATGTACCATAAGTGCATAGCGAAGGTCATTGGAACAACTACAAAACACAGGTCCGATAAGGTACAATACTCATTTTGTAACAGTTATTCATGGCCATGAACACATTAAATCCAGTTCACACAGTGAACATTACTCCCTAACCTAACCTATGCTAAGTCAAACTAGGAGGTATGACAAGCTACAACATAAAGATAATGATACAAAGTACAATATGTACTGGATGGAGGTACATGTAACATGAAACTGGCACAGGAGGTACATGTGTAGCATGAAAGAAGGGGATTTAAGCAACAGTTAGCTATACAGTTGATATACCTCACCTCGTTCCGTGGGTCTGGATTGGTTGAAAAGGTGAAAATAAAAGAAAAAAAAACCTCACATTCTGTGGTCCTCTAGGACCTGGCTCACAGTACCCTGCCTTAGGCTATTATTTGCTTTGACCTTTTTGGAAACAACCTCAGTGGATGAGCCATTCTAAAAATACCCATTTGAGATTTCGACTGTCAGTTATTTTTTTCTCTATATTAACTCTAATACAGACCTGGAATGGTATGCGAGCAATGCAAATTTCATCCCATTCAATAAAGCCTTTGGGATGATCCTGTTCAAAGCAGCTGCTGTGGAAACATCAGTGATTAAAACAGATGAGGCATATTGGCTTGGTTTGTGTTGCACGGCAGTTTTTAATATCTGCATGCACCAAAGGTATTGGCGTGCAAAGCTCAGTAATCCTACAGACACACTTTCCCAGTATATGATCTGATGTGATTATGTATACATGCTATGGATGTTTTTTGTTAAGTATAAATGGCTGCCTCTTCCGGTGGCCCAGACGTGCAATCCATCCAAGAAATCAGTGTTTCTAATAAAGTATCCTTATTTCTAAAAGAAATCCACATTTTTAAAAATCCTTGTTTCTGAAATGAAATCCTTGTTTCAAAAACTGCAGATAATGAATGAATTCGGGTGAATCTGTACAACAACTGTGAGACACAGTTGGCTCAAGATTCATGTGACTCTTTTGGAAGTATAGTATTGGCTTGTTGTAGCAAGCTGTATTCCCATTGCGCTGCAGTTAGCGTTCTGTAGCATTGCCAGTCCCGCACTACCAACTACTGGGTGAGTCAAAGCTACTACAGTATTTTCACAGATTTACAGTATTTTTGAATGACAGATACGACTCGCAATGTTATCATTCATCACAATTCATTATCATGTCCATCACAAAAGGGTTTACCTTATTTTCTGTCAAAGCATCCGAATTGACCACAATTAGTAGATTAGTTGGCAATCTGTCTGGAGTACATGCCAGCTACATTGAATTTGGTTCTCTTCGGCAAGAGTCAATTTTGTTTCACACAAACAACTAACTTAGTGAGTTAGCTATATTGTGTACTGTACGTACAGTGCAATAATGAGTAGGAAATACAAAGCAGTTTTTTTTTTTTGGAGGTGACAAAGATAACAGCAAACTAGATCAGTAGTTCCCAAACCTTTCGGGCCCAAGGCACCCCTGTAAATAACCTCAATTTCTGCAGCACCCCAAAATGACATGTGTAGTTTGCAGCATCTTATACAGTACACATCTGTTTCATTCAACAAATGACATTTAAAAAAAATATCTTATTTAGGTAATCGGGGCAGCACGGTGGTGCAGTGGGAAGCACTGTCACCTCACAGCAAGAAGGTCTAGGGTTCGAATCCGGCCTGGGCCTTTCTGTGTGGAGTTTACGTGCCCACGTGGGTTTCCTCCGGGTTCTCCGGTTTGCTCCCACAGTCCAAAGACATGCAGCTAGGCTAATTGTAGACTCTAAATTGCCCATAGGTATGTGTGTGTGAGTGAATGGCGTGTGTGTACCCTGCGATAGATTGGCGGCATGTCCAGGGTGTATTCCTGCCTCTCGCTCAATGCACGCTGGGATAGGCTCCAGCATCCCCGGTGACCCTGCCCAGGAAAAGTGAGTATAAATAATGGATGGATGGATATTTAGTTAATTCTCACTACCCAGTGGGCCTATCACTTGAAATACAGTAGCTAGTGACTTAAGCACTCTACTAATTTAGTGCAGTGCAGCATGACAGCCTGTCCCACTGTGGATTAGGGTTGGAGCCATGCCCCGATCCTTGCTCTTACACTTTGTGTAGCTTATGTTTTCAAACGTATGCAATAACACATCAAGCTGCTTAGCATAAATGCAATGAGCTCTATCGCAGAATTATTCATTCAAAACGAGTCAGAAGGGACGGTCTATTTTTTTCCCCAAAATATTTCTTAATTTATCTTTAGTATATTCTAAACATACTCGCCATTTACATTTAAATTTAGAGGTTGAACGAGTACTAGCCATTTACATTTAGAGTTTTGAATACACACAGGACCGATTTCAGACAGGTAATCTTTGCAGTAGAAGAAAAGTTACGCCAAGGTTTTTAACAACTTCTTTGGAGGAAACAGAGAATCCATTTATTTTTAAGGAAAACTGGAGGAATTTAGCTCTAAGTGATTTGGGAGCGACAACGAGCATCTTAGCTTTTTTTTTTTTTTGTACAACAAAAACAGTGAAATTGCATGTGCACTCCTAAATTAGCAACACTCAGTAAAGGGGGTTTAAAAGATGCAGACCTATATTGCCATTGACATTATTCAAAAAACATCACTGATGCACACAACAGACAACAGTGTTGTTTGATGGTTCACTGTAAGACGGATCTGCACCAATATTTTTATTTTTTTCATTTTGTTTTAAACAAAAGGCCATCTGTTGACATAGATATTAGAGTTGGCTCATACATAAGAAGTATAGCTGGCAACCAGAACAAAGTAAACCCCATTTTTTTCAGGTTATTTATTGAAAGTGTTCATAAATAACCTGAGGAAAAGGAAATCCTTTAAGTTTAAATTTGCTTTGAGTGGAAAAAAAATAATGTGCTTGAAAAGATGGTTGATTTAAACAGGTCAACGGCGTTCTTTACCCTATCGTGTATAATACGAACTAGAACGAGATTGCGTTCATATGAATGCAGCGAACATCTTACACCTTCTCAGCGAAGGCGTTTCTATGCATGGCGGGGATATGGTCTAATTTGGAAATGCCGTGCACGTTAATGAAAAAGATGAACCACTTACCGGGAGTTCGGTTATGGCGAGTCTCGTTCCGGCACGGTTAATTAAGGCGGTCTCCCACCGTACGGAGCGATCTGCTTTCGCGAACTCGCGTCTTCCGAGCCCCGTCCACGGGCCCCGTGTCACTCCCGCTCGATCCCGAAGCCGCGCGCCGCCGCTCGGAAAGAACCGAGGGGCGCCGGAGCGTGAAATTAAAAGGTCGCCGTAATGTTTCAGAAACGCGTTCCTTTGACACGCGGCGAAAAGAAAGGGTCCCCCGGTTATTAAGCCGTATCGTCTTTCTGTTTATTTATTCGCTCGCGAATGCGTCCCGCCTCCCGATCGCCTTGGGACGGCGTCTGCGGGGACTTTGAATGTGGCACCGCACGCCGCGAGGTACCGTGGTGACGATCACGTGACCGGCTCTCCTCCGGTGATGAAGAGCACCTCGTTGACGCGGCGGCTGTTTGTCAGAGCGTTTCTCGCCAATGATGATTGAAGGCAAAGCTGCATATGACCCTGACAAAATTGACAGGAAACAGGAAATGCTTTTATCGGTCAGACCTTTTCCATCTGCCACTTCAAACTGTTGAAAAAATAAAGATGATTATTATTATCCGTCTATTATCTATACCTGCTTATCCTGGTCAGGATCGCAGGGGGGCTGGATCTCAGCGTGCATTGGGCGAGAGGCAGGAACACACCCTGGACAGGCCGCCAATCTATCGCAGGGCACACACACCATTCGCTCACCATTCACTCTCACACTCATACCTATGGGCAATTTAGAGTCTCCATTTAGCCTACCTGCAATTGCTTTGGACTGTGGGAGGAAATGCACGTGGACATGGGGAGAACATGCAAGCTCTACACAGAGAGGCCCAGGCTGGATTCAAACCCAGGACCTTCTTGTTGTGATTCTTGTGAGTGCTACCCATTGCAACACTGTGCTGCCTCCTTTTATTTACTGGAGCAGATATTATTATTATTATTACTATTATTATTATTTTTATTATTATCCATTCAACCATTATCTATACCCGCTTATCCAGGTTGGAGGGGTGCTGGAGCCTGTCCCAGCATGCATTGGGCGAGAAGCATGAATACACCCTGGACAGGTCGCTAATGTATCACAGGGCACATGCAGCATTCACTCACACACTCATATTATTATTATTATTATTATCATTATTATTATTATATAATAGTAATAATAATAATAACCCATCCACTCAGAGAATTGCTCACTGTCAAATACATCCTCTTCTACAACCTGCCCTCCCTCTCAACTTGTGCCGTCATCTGCAAAGAACAATCTGGACTAATATCTCCTCACTGTCACCTCCCCCCCCCTCCACATACTTCCCTCCCTAGTGTAGCCCAGACCTCCGGACGACCCTCCGCCTCCATCTCTCCCCGTCCCCGCCCCGCCTGCACGGGGAAAGCTTGTCGAAGCTCGCGAATGCCGCCGCTCGTGGCCCCCACTAAATTATTCACGCATCCCGATGATGCGGAATGTCACTTTCCACCGCCCCTCATGTGACGGCCTGATTACTAATTCATGACCCGTCACTCGCGCACCCACCGAAACTTCAAATTTTATGCAGATATCATTACCGTCGATGTGTCCCTCCACATTCGCCCCCCACCCCACCCCTGTGAAAAAGAGGCTCGGATAGCATTGTTCCTGTGCATTCGGGGTACTCCACAAGTGCGTGTAACACAACGGGCAGGCGTTTGACCTTCCCTTCTGAAATCCTTGTAATTACGTATGGCGCGAAGGAGAAAATATCCATTTAAATTGCTGAACCGCCATGCATAAACATGAAGGCCCTAGGCCCACCGCTAATGGTACGAGCTGTGGCAGTGAGCCGCGCTGCTACTGCGGGATCGTACGGATGGGGCTTCGCATCGAGGCCTCGTTGCGCGCGGTATCAACGGCATCATACGTACCGTATGTCAACCAGTCTGCTTACTGCTAATCAGAGTCCGTGAAATTATAATGAACAAATTAATTAAATGATTTAATTTATTTATTTATTTATTCGTTTGTGTGGCATTGTGCTTTGAGCCCGCAGATGTTGAATTACTCGAGAGTGAAATGGAATTTGAGTCAGTTCAGTGACGTGACAGGGAGTGCCTGCAGCGTCGCCCTCTCTGCTGTGTTTTCATGGTGTCCTGCCTGCGTTGCTGAGAGTCCTAGGGCGTTTGAGTGCCCGCTGTTTATACTCTCCATTTCTCCTGCTTTCATCAGTGTGGCTTTTATTTTTGTATTACGTGTCCTCGTTGTGTTGGGTAAACAAACCGTTTCGTTACGCAGTCGGATCGTTACAGCGGTATCCTCCCCCTTAAATGCACAGAGCGTAGTTCTTGTCTGGTTTGTGGGCATTGAGAACATAGCCATCACCTTCGGACGCAAGTCCTCCGCAATTTTTGAACGTCGAAGCCTTTCGTGGTAGCGCCTCCTCAAATTGCCGGGCAACAGCACGCTCCTCTTTTAGAAAGGGGACTTGCGTGCCTGACGCAGAGGTGTCTCAGGGTTGAGATGAAAGACTCAGGATTCATGAACCCCACAGTGGGCGAAGCCCGCACATGCTCACTAGCGTTTTGGCAGTGTGCTATGAAGAAGAGGTTTTTTTTTTGTTGGTACATATAGGAAGATTGATTATTGAGGACAACAAATGCCTCTGTCCATTATGTGATTAAGATTAGTATAAAAGATCATTTTACGCCAAAAAAGAGACGTGCCGCATATCCTCCAATAAAAATAAAAAATAAAACGATTCCAGTCGTTCTCTCACAGTTTTCAATATCTAATATTAGACATGATGTGCTGTAATGCAATCCTGGCGTGCACTTAGCACATCTTGGAATTTTTCTCACCATTTTTCTCTTTCAACATGATATTAATGTTTCTATTTTTTTTAAATCCAGTATCCAAGTTACCCCCCACAGCCTCTCAGTACTTAAATTAAATGGCTCTGTGATTCTGCAGTGTTACCCATGAACAAGGAATTTGGTCCGAATTTCTCTGTCAGTTACTGATAAATGGTCTCAGAGCATTGGAACAGCGAGCAAAAATGGAAGCAAAATCAAAAGATCCCGGAGATACGGCACCATTTCCCCCTCTCTACTCTCACAGACTACTCTCAGCAACGCCATTTCTCACAACTGCATTTTTACTCCCCCACAGCTGGTTTCAAGGTGACCAAAGATATAACAGAGTAGTACTAGAGAGTGTGTTTGAATTACAGAGACACAGGGACTGTAGCTTTCTGTTTCCACCCATATCTTGTTTTATTGTCATTTTTCCATTGTTTGAATTGGCGGTTGTGAAATATTGACACAACTTGAATTATGAATAAGTCAAATATGGCAAGGAGCCCGATTCTCTGGTCGTGAGGCTTACATTAGGATGGAGCAGTGTGAAATTACCACTCTGCGAATGTGTGTGCCAAAATCAAAATCAATTTGAAATCAAAAAATGAATGGAGACAAAAGTACAGACAGTCAGCTTTGATCTCATTATATTTACATGCGTATGTTTAACCATTTTACAGAAACAGCTGCTTTTGTGTTTGTATGTACAGTGAGCTCCATAATGTTTGGGACAAAGGCATTTTTTTCTTGACTGTGCTCCATTTTTGATTTGTAAGCAAAGAATTCACACATGGTTACAGTGCAGATTCTCAGCTTTTATTAAAGGGTATTGTTACATATTTTGGTTTCACCATGTAGAAATTAAAGCAACGTTATAGGCTACCCACCCACCCATTTCAGAGAACCATAATGTTTGGGACATATTAACATTGTATAAATTACAATAGTCCTGTATTATGTATAAAAAGTGCTGTAATTTCTACATGGTAAAACCAAAGTGTATAAATACCCTTTAATAAAAGCTGAGAATGTCCACTTTTTCCACATTTGAATTGTTTGATTACAAAATAGTACGAGCACATTATAAAAAAAACACCTAAATTAAAATTTAAAGGGTAACTTGTGGTAAGCATCATAACAAAAAAAGTCAGTGACACTTTAGATATTAATTGCAAGCTGAATAAAATATTAAGTGTAGAAACACTGCACGTGGTGTTCTTCATTCTAATTAAAATCACATTCGGCTAGGAGCCCACAAGCGTCTTGGTGCAGTCAGTTGGTGCTACTACCGCCCAATAGAAAGGCGAAGAACAGCCGGCACCCAGCGCTATGACATCACGTGGGAGGGCCTGCCAATTTAACAAAGATAGAGGATCACAGTGACCTTGCCCGGGTTCAAGAAGGGTCTGAAAAAAGTAAAGGATCAGCCTCTCATCTGACTGGCCAATGAAGCAACACCAGGGTTTCAGACATACTGTGGGCTCTAAGCTGATGGAGGTAAAGGATAGACTGTGACATCGTACCTTAGCATACTGAATGCTAGATGAGCTGCCTTGTTCTGAGAGTGAAGTAATGACACACACTGGGAGGCTGGCCAGGAATGAGCTGCAGTAGCCGAGACAAGACAGCAAAAGGCTGGACTAGCAGCTCAGTGGAATATGTGGTTAATAATAGATTCATTCATTTGATGTTCTAATGTTGTAAAGGAAGGACCTCCAGGGCTGGCTCACCAATGCGCTGTCCTTTGAGAAGGAGCCCTTGAAGAGGAGCATCTAATTATTTGGTAACCATTTATGGACCCCAAAAGCACTTAAAAGAGGTGGAGTGAATCCCTTCCACCGCAAATGAATAGGACGTACTATATCTGAATGATGCACAGCGTCCATTTTCACCAAGATACACAGCCTGCCTGAACTGAGGTGGAGAGGGAAGCAATCATTTGGTCAAATAAGTGTGTTTGAAAGTTAGTAATTAGATGGCTAAATGGATAGGTCCAGAAAGGGTATCTTTTCCAGCATAACAGTTTCCAGGAAGTCTCGTACTCAGATTTCAGATTTCAGGTTTTATACAGACTTTAATATCACCAGTGCATCTGGACGCTGTTTTAACAGCTCCTCTGTAGGGAGATTCATCCACACTGTTGGTAGCTAACAAGCTGAGATGGATGGCCTTTTCCCTTAAATATGCCATGTCTATTTCAGTACTGTACCGCTGGTTTGTAATGTAATCCATCTGGGGAGATCGCCCCCTACTGGCCTGCCAACACCGTTTACCATTTCACATCAGACTTACAATATTTGCAAAACGTTTAAAATATATGCCTGCTTCAGTAAAGCAAGGAAAGAAGGTGATGCAACTAGAAAGGGAAAATACCTACTCTGACTTGTGTTTTTAGTCGAGTACTTTATATATAGGCGTGGGTTTCATTTAAACTCTGGGGGAGACACACTGATGGAGCACCTGCCTGGACCTCCTCTAACTGAGAGCGACAATTAATTTGTACGGAAATATCAGGGGTGACAGGTCACCCTGCCTTCCCTCGAACCTACGCATCCCTGTTCCTAAATCTTCCGAGCGGATGTTCTCCTTTAATTGCATTTGAACTCGGAAGCAGAGCCCTTAATTACACTTGCCCTGTCTCAAATGGGTAATTCGTTAATTATCTGACTCGTCAGGGCCTGGGCGGTGTTGCCACATTCTCCACCAGTCTTTATCTTCTTTGAGGCTAATGTCTGCTTTTACGCCAACAGACCTAAAGGGATGTTACACCAATTACCTGCTCTCACATCTGTTATCATTGGCGAAGCATCATGTAGGTTGCCAAGAAAAATTTGTTTAGGGCCATGATACAACTATTCTCAGACAATGGTCTGTCTGAGATTTTCTATTTGTGGAAATGTTGAATATTTTTTTAATTTTATTTTTTATTAATTGAAACTCCAAACCGAAGTGTATTCCAACATGGCTCCCCCAGCCCTACCCCCCCCCCCAGCCCACCTAAAATATCAGAAAAAATGCATACCCCTCTCTACTAGCAAACTACTTCCATGTTTTTGCATCCTGTCCAGTTGGTTATTACCACTTTCACATAAATAACCTCATTGCAATAACCAATGCTTTAAGTCATTCCTTTTTCAGTTGGCATAGTATTTACAGACAAGAAACTGTTTTCCTCCTGATGTCGTTTGTCCACAAAGGTTACTACTACCTCTAAGCGCATTTCTGCAGAAACTACAATAACTTTATTCTGACATCCTATTTGTGGTAAATCTTCTCTTTACACTGGTACCATGAGGAGAATAAGTATGGGTATCCTAGATTGTTTTGCACTCAGAAAGTTTGAGATAAAACAAAATAAAAAGTTTATACCTAAAAAATGTATGATTTTATAAAGTTGTCTTTTTTAAAGTGAAGCTGAGGTAGGCAGTGTATTGAACTCATCTACCAACTTTGGGACTATGACATTTATCAGTACTTGCCTTTTCACATTTACAATCTAGATAGCATCCACTTAAATTCACTTCAATGACATTTAAATTTTTAATAACACACTTTGCATCATGGGATCTCCTGGCTTTTTTCCCCAGTACCTCCAAGTACATGCAGCATTCATATGTAATCCAGTCACACGACATCTGTGCACTGATGTCTTCAATGACAGCGCATTAAATGACTTACCTCTTATGAAGACAAATGGCTGGTCCCTGTTCACAATTACTCTCCGTTCAGAATCATTCGGTGATTTTTATGAAAGACGTCTTTAAGATGCGTGCGAGCAGACGACCGGACTGCAGATGGGCGCTTCTGAGGAATGGCTGGCACTCAAATCTCTGCCTCTTCTTGAGACGTCTCCAAGGGCCGCTTGTAACAAATTGCGTGATTTGCACATCGCATAGGATGGCTGCATTCCACCGCAGCACTCCACTCGATGATGTGGTCAAATACATGACTTTATTTCAGGTGCTCTGTCAAGATTGGGCAGTTCTTGATTAAGAACCGTCAATTTATATTAAATTATAACGCCCAGCACATATTAGCATACATTCCCCATGCTTTCGCCCATTCATGTTTCTCTTGCTTAATTTGATGTCTGAAGCACGTTCGGTGCGGTTTCTGAACAAAGGTAAATGCAAGTCAAGGGTAAACGATCAAAGCTGTTCAAGCTCAAAAAGCCGTTGCCGTGGACGCATGGAGAGAGAGTAACATTAAAGCTCCCTGAAAAAATCTCGCAACACATTTATCCGTACCGCTATGACACAAAGATGCAAGAGACCAAGACATTAGTCCCAGAGAATAATTCTATATTTCAGAAAAGACTGCCGTTGTGGTCTGTTATAGATCAGCTATGTAATCACACATTAATAATTGCACATGCTCCATAGCAGTGGGGCATTATACACTTAACTGGAACATTTAGCATGTTGGATTAACATGGAACCATGGATATTATCGAATGAAAACAGTTTGTTATCGTATATGCAATTAGAGGGAGCTAATCAATAAATGTTATTATACATATTTCATGAGAAATTTATAATGCTTTTGGTCATTGTTTGATTTGAACAGAGTGATTATTTGTGAACCTGCATTCGCACTGATTTGACCTCTCTTGTAAAGGGTGAAGAAGGATGGACTTCACTGCCAGACACAACATACAGGAACTGTATATGAAACAAAAACAAAAACTAAAAGTTCCATCATACAGGTATGTTACGTCAGTGGCTCCCAACCCTGTTCCTAGAGATCTGCCGTCCTGTAGGTTTTCACTCCAGCCATAACAAAGCACACCTCATTCAACAGATCTCTCTGAGCAGCTAATTAGTAGAATCAGGAGTGCCAAATTAGGGTTGAAATGAAAAGGATGGGAGGATGGGAACTGCTGTGTCACTAATTCCGAAACATGTGTCACATCCTGTTGTGGTCCTTCAGCCTAGTGTGCTTATGCAGAAATTGTTGACTGGGTTTTCTTGGAACCAAAAATGGGCGGTGACTCACCTGTGAGTGATGTCACGAATCCTTACACCCCCATTGCTACAGCCATGGACGTTATGGCCTGGATCCACCCCGGCCCGAACAAATGGACAGATGACTAGGGTTCAATGGCGAAACTGCCGCATTCTCACGCTAACATTATGCTATTTGAGGCTAAAGTCCGCTTTTAGGCCAGTACCCCTGAAACACGTCACCCGATCTCATGCGTGTTGCTGCTTGTGAAGCATTGCAGTGTTATCTAGGCTGGATGATGGTTTTAGGACTTCCTTGACTCGGTGCTTCGTAGCCATTTTGATTCGGTTCCCGCAGTCTTCCTCCACCGGTCAACACTGCTGCGTGAAAATGGCGGGGTTTTGCCGGCTCTCGTTTCGAAGGAAATGCTTGCTGCTTCCTTCCATGCACAGACTGTGCTTTTGGCTGTTTGGTGACAGGGCTAGCCTATAGTTGGGACCAAACACTCAAAATTGGGGTGGTATGGGGGGGGGGGGGGTAGTAACTGAGAAGAAAGTGCATGAGTGAAAAATATGCCAATCTTGACTTTTTAAGGACACGCCATTTATGAATGTCTCTCCACCGAGCAGCACATTCACAATTCAATCAGTTCTAAGCTCCAGAGAGGGAGTTTTTATTTTTATGGCAGAACCCCTTACGCAGAGCAACAGCATACGGGTACAGAATGAATAAGTACAAATAAGAAAGTGTGGTACAACTGGTGGTGTCACACAAAGCTACTCTTAGATCGTTAAAGTAACAGAGCTGTACCTGCACTGTGAAGAAGACAGATCTCCCAGCACAAAGATCCAATACAAATCGTACCTTGGTGAATGCTGTGGACCTTCTCGAGCATTTTCGATACGCAGCGCCATTTAGAAAACAAACAATTGCGTTCCCTAGCTACGTTTCTGATGATATTCGTCAGAATGATCAACCTGAATTTAAATAAATAAATAAATAAAACTGCGCCTAACCCCTAGTGTTTGCCATAACCTGCTAAGTGTACAATAAATTCATAGCTGGAAAAAGTGCTTGTCTGGCTGGGAAGATTAAAATGCCACTTAAATGCCACTTGTAGCTGGGGGAAACAAAACTAATGGACGCATTATTTCCTTCTGCCTTGAATTTAAACCAGGGGTGGGAGGGCCAGGTCTTGTTATGACTCATTATCCTTTTCTGTGACATTCATTGGTCACTGTCTGAGGAGAATAAACAAGTCAGCATACAGGTTTGAGGGACATTAGTTCATTGTGACCATAAACAGATATGGCAATGAACAGACAGACACATACACACACATACATAGGTGAGTTTAGTTTAGTTTTTTTACATTGATATATTCAGTGATCAATCAAACAATCTTCATATAACATAGGCCTGCAAAGCAATGCTCTACACAGAAAAGAAAGGTCATTAAAAAGCAATAAAATAAAAAATAAAAAACAAATAACAAGCATCACCATAAATAAATAGCATCAACATCAGAACCATAATAATAATATCAACAATAAAACATAAAATCATTGACTATGTGAAACGGCGGTCAGTAGCGAGATAGATGGATGTGTTTCAGTACACACTGAAATAAGCATGCAAAAAGCTTTGCTGAGCACTGAAGACTTAAAAATATATGTACCTGCTGTAACAAAATGCAGCTCATTGTCCATGAATGTACAAAAAAGAAAAGAAACACATAATCATATAAAGTAAATGGAGAAATGTCTAGTCTTGTCTGTCACTCACTGAATGGTGGCCATTTTGTAATCAGGATGATGCTTGCGCATAATTGAAAGGCATGAATTTGAAATTGCTGTGGAGGTGTGCGAGGCACACAGTTGGCTGAGATAGACGCACATTTGGATTCGCATCGGACTGAGGATGGGTTTCTTAAAGCATGTACCTTGAATCTGTCTGTCTTTGTGATTCAGCATGCATGACAAAATTTCTGCTGTTTCCATGCAAAAATGAATACATTCTTTTTAATCCTTTGCTGGTAGTGATGCTGTCATTGAAAGGATCTCATCTTTTTTGAATTATAGAGATTAAGCTATGAGAAAAGGCCAGATGTATCACTGGCAAAAAAAGAAGAAGAAATAAAGACACTACAATAGCTTTTCATGAACCAGCAGTAAGTGAATGCCTTGAGCAGTTAAGTTATGAGCGTATTGGCAATGCATCACCAATGCTTGTTCATTTTCACTAAGCCGTAATCAACTGCCTTAACAGTTTCATTAGCAATAAAAGGTTTGCATGACCTTAGTTTTGAGAGGCTCCTTGATAACCATGGGCAAACATAAAGTAATGCCTTAAATTGAGCAGCTGCAAAAACCATCAGATTAAGTTCTAACCTTAAGTTAGCAGATGGAAAAATTGGTTTTGAAATCAAGAGAAGAGAATGCCTCATCCACCACACCCACACACACACACACACGCGCATGTACCAGCACGCACACACACACATCCTTCATCATTTCAGGAAAGGAACTCTCTCAAAAACTCAATTATTACCAGGATTACAGGAGGCCTGGATGTGCCAACCCCCCCCCCCCCCTCACCCCCAACAGCACCCCCCCACCCCTTTCCCCTGCACCCACAACCTTCCTTCTCTTCTGAATCAATAAAACTGACATCAAGGCGCATGGAGTAGAGGGCTCTTGGACATATTAAACAGGGGAAAGGCAAATGCAACCCCCTCCAGCAGGTTTTGTATAGGACGGACTGCAGAGAGAGAGACAGCAACAGAGAGAGAGACAGTATTCTGCTGTCGTGGAGTATTCTGGAGTGATGCCCACACAGGCCTTGTGCTCAGATGAAGCACTTAAGGCACCTTGAGGAGGGATGACAGTGAAGACCTGTGTAGGTCAGCCTAGCTCATGTGCACTTTCCCTCTCGCAAACCCGCTTCGCTGCAGCCCGGGGCTATGCAGCACTGGAGAAACCGGGGGGGAGTTAATGGAAGAACAAGGCTACGCATCGATTTTTTACCACAGATATAACATTTGTGAGTAAATGGATAAATAAATAAATAAAATGTCATACTTTATCTTTACTTTAGCCGGCGTCTGTTTTGACAATGTCCTCATTGGTTTTAATGACGGAGACCAAGCTGCAAACAAACTACTTTGATATCCCTTTGTCGTGTCCTGATTTGACTCAAGCAATCAAACCATTTTGCTGATCCCAGAATGCATTGCTTCGCTTATTTTCTTTGTAGCGTGACAAACACATCAACAAACCTTTCTTACCCATTTTCATAAATACAGCATCACACTGTCAAGCGAAGATTAGAGATGTTATTCATTATTGTATATCTTCCTAAGTCCCTGAGGAAAAAAAAAAAGTTTGAGTATTTGAAATTTATTGACACAATACAAGCATCTTGGATGACATCTTGGATGTCATAGTATGCTTGTAGAAACTTTGTGGTGATTACTTCACTCCGATGCTAAGGTTCAATATGAGTGAGGTTTCGATTCAACAGGGCTGGCTGCAGTCAAGCCTGGCTGTGTTCAATATGCTGAATCTGATTATCAATGAAATTTGGTTAATTGGTTGAATGAGTAACAAGGCGGGCAGTTACTTTTCACATGGGTAATGGGTGGTGCATAACCTTTGTCATTAAATAAATTAAATAATTTAAAAAAAAATGCAGTTTGTGTTTACTCATGTTCTCTTTGTCTAATATGAAATTTTGTCTAAAGATCTGAAACCATTCAGTGACAAATATGCAATAATAGAGGAAATAAGGAAGTGGGAAAATATTTTTTCATGGTACTGTAATTAGATTACTGTATTTCCACTTTTTAGGACATGTTTTTTGCATTTCTTTCATGTAGGCTTCTTGACCCCTTAGGGCTTTCCCCAAGCATCAGAAAAAAGAGAAAGCATGTCCAAATTTGGGCAGTCCCTCCAGGATTTCCCAGTCAAAACATTTAACCAATCTCCACAATATTTGCAATCTTTTTTAAACCAATTATAGCACTTCACCACAAAAATGGTCCAATCAAACAAGCTGTGTTTCCCATCAGAGCATTCGCATGTTCATGGCACTTACGCAAAAAAAAAAACGCAAGCAGAATGCATCACATTTAACAAGGCAAACTGCCAAAGTCAGTGTGAAACTATTTCCGAATGTTTTGCATGCAAGTGTGGGAATATCGTTTCTCACCCCTTGCGGCATTGTGGTGGAGGATGCGGAAATCCTCACTTGACAGTCACTTTTCAGCCACAAAGCATTTCAGGAGAACATCCGGAATGCTGAGCAAACAACCGATAAATCGTTGTATTTAAATCAGTGAGAACCACTGGGGAAGAAAAGGTGAGTGCTGGATTTCACTGTCAGGCTATAGAATAGAGTTGGTGGCTTAATAGAAATGAGAGTGAGTGTAAGAGAGATGATTTTTGTGCAAAGGATGATAATGTAATTATATATATATATTATATATATATATATATATATATATATTTTTTTTTTTTTTTTTCAAATTAAAAGAAAAACTTGAATAAATGTACTGCATTATACAATTAAGCAATTAACATCGTATCACACTGTGGTATGTATAAAAATGCTGAGCAGGCCCAGTTGACCTTTATTTTGGATCAAGATGGCAAGAGGAAAATATTTCAGTAACTTTGAAAGAGGGTTCATTATTGGGGCATGGATAGGAGGAGTTTCAGTCACAAAGACTCTGCTGAACTGACTAGTGTTTCAATAGGAACAATGACTAAAGTGACATCTACATGTAGATCTATAGCAAAGACATCAGTAAATATGGTCATAAATTGTGGCTGAAAGCGCACATTCAGTGACCGTGATGCTTGTGCAGTAGTGCAATATGTAAGGAAAAACAGAAGAGCAATTCTTCCTCAGGTGACAGAGAATGTCAATGCAGGACGTGATCAGACTGTATCAACAACTACATAGAGAGCGAATAGTTTGTCGACAACCACAAAGAGAAGGATATTAGTGTAGGGTTGCAGTGCATAAACCCCTCATTACAAAGACAAATGCGCATCTGAGAGTTCAGTGGTGAAAAAACCACAGGCACTGGTCAACAGAGATTTGGAAACAAGTGATATGGTCAGATGAGTCATCCTTTACCATATTTGCGGCCAACGGACGAGTGCATTTATGGCGTACACCAAGAGAACAGTATGAGCCTGAATGCTTGACCACTGCAGTGAGGGGGTCTGGTGACTCTGTTATTCTGTGGGGGGAATTCTCCTGGCAAGGTTTGGGTCCACTTATCCCCTTGTGAATGGTCCCTGCAAATCAATACATAGGTATTCTGAGTGATCACCTTTATGCTGCGATGAAACATTACCATCCTGATGGGATTGGTCTAATTTCAGGATGACAATGTTCCCATCCACAGGGCACGATGGTTCACCGAATGGTTTGAAGTGTATGATAATGATGTGAATCATATGCTATGGCCTTCACAGTCACCAGATCTCGACCCAGTTGAACACCATTGGAAAAATTTGGACCAACGTGTTAGAAAACGCTCTCCACCACCATCATCAAAACACCAAATCAGGGAATATCTTTAAGAAAAATGGTGTTAAATTTCTCCACTGAAACACCTCACTTATCTAACATTTAAAATATCCATCCGTCCATTATCTATACCTGCTTATCTTGGTCAGGGTTGCATGGGGTGCTGGAGCCTGTGCCAGTGTGCATTGGGCAAGAGGCAGGAATACAACCAGGACAGGCCGCCAATCTATTGGTGGGCACATACGCCATTGACTCACACACTCATACCTATGGGAAATTTGGCAAATAATAAATAACTGCATGTCATTGGACTGTGGGAAGAAACCAGAGTACCCGGAGGAAACCCACGCGGGCATGGGGAGAAAATGCCCAAAGGCCCAAGCCAGGATTCGAACTGACAACTGTGAGGCGACAATGCTACCCACTGCACCACCGTGCCGCCCCCAAGTAAAATACATTTTATTTGATTTATTTTGGAAATTATTACCAAAGACAGAAATTGTCAAACATTTGGATCAACCTTATCAAAAATGTGCATCTAAAAACCAGATTAAAATGAAGAAATGTATTAAATTACAACAAATATTCACACCCAATCTAAAAATGAGGTTCAATTACCTTAAAACATTTAATAAAAGCAATCAAAACATTGCACTATAGTCTTTATTCTCCAATTACCTGCATAAATGTGTTCATTCCACACATAATGATCCTTGGCAGTGCCTCCCACAAACCATTTTAGCAGCTGAATGCTCTTTGAGTTTCTCACAGATGTTCTACCAAACTAGCTGATGCTAAAGAAGACACCTGCGTTTCATGACAAATGTGACCCAGCAGGAAAGAAGGTAACAATCCACTTGCAGTGTGGTGAAACCTACTGTGTGGCACCATTCACCACACATTAGCTTCAACAAGGATTTTCAAAGAGATGGAAATGGAGGTGAGATCCGAATCACTGTGCCCAGGAATCATCCTGTCAAACATTTAACAGTGAATTTAGACCAAGATTGTGGAAAATTCAGAATTTTATCATCTGCACCCAATTCAGTTCATGAGGTGGAATTTCAGTTGAATTGACCACACCTCACGGGATCTTGAATCGGAATTTCAATTGGAATGACAGGAAGTGGATTTGAACCCCTTTGCACAGATGCCAGATCTGGCCAATCCTTACCCATTTAGGGGGTGTTCTATTTTAGGGCTATATAACTCCTGATGTGAGCATCACTGAGACTTGAATATAAAGACAATGCTGAATTTCTTTATAAAATTTAAATGTTAATTTTCAGGCTCTAAAGTCTTCTAGCCACTGCCAACTCAAGCACAGTCAGCTTGATGGCCATGAATGACAGTAAAGAGTAGCTAGTCTAGTTGTAGCTTGACTATTTTACAGCTTAGCCTCTATTTTGAATATAATTATAATTCAATAGTTTGTTAACAAAGCTATCCATGATATACTTAAAAAAAACAAAACTCTGTGACCATTTTGTCCTAGAACCAAACTGAATGGTCACTCTCCTTAATCAGATAAGGTGAGTGACAACAAACCTAGCATAAAGCTAGCTTGGTGTCTAACCCGCTTGAGAGAGGGAATCAAAATACGTGTTCATTGCTAAGTGGTATAGGTATAGGGTTTGGGATATTGGCTGTAACGTTTTCATTGCAATAGAATCACACATGCACATGTGTGCACACACAATACTAGTGATGATGTATGCATGCATTGACATGAGAAAACTTGAGCAATCTGACTTCTGAGCCAATTCCAGCCTGTTCAGACATTAAATCAAATTTGAATGTCTTTAAATAATCATCATATGTAACGCAATGCCTAACCATTGTACTGCAAACACACACACACACACACACACACATGTTCGTATTGCTATACTTGTGAGGACTTCCCATTGACTTACATTCATTCCGTAACCTCTAACCCTAACCCTAACCCCAACCACTGCATGCCTAACCTTAACCCTAACCTTAATTTAATTGTAACTCTAACCCAGCAAAAGGTCCCCACTTTGCGTAATTTTCCTCATCTCTCTATCCTTGTGGGGACATTTGGTTCTCACCAAGATAGTAATACATGCGCTCATGAACACACACACATGCACGCACGCGTGTGCGCACACACACACAGACCCACACACATACAGAACCTAACTGTGACACACAGTAATGGCGATATTAAAAGCTTGTGTCTTGGGATCTCTTAAAACTGAGTCCTTTTGAAAGCCTGAAGGCAGTTGTGTCTTTGAATAAAGTTGTTAATTAATTATGTAGACTTCCTTTCATAATTTTCATAATATTATGTGACTAACTTTTACCCTCAGAAAATGAAGGCCTGGGTGTGCATTATTATTTATGCATCTTTAAATAATGTGAGCAGCCCCTTGCCCTGTGCAGGCTATAATTAATGTGCACTTGGCCGATATGGAGGGTAGCAACTAACTTTCAACTGATTTCCGATCTCAAGCACCACAGCACTTGGGCTGAATGCATGAGCTGGCTTGACTTCTGGCCCAATTATCTTAACATTAAAAAACAGTTCTAAAATGGCCGATGCTTCTCATATTTTACTTCTCATGTTTTACAACTAAATGGCTATATATAATGCACTTCAGAATAATTCATTATTAAAGCATGACTTCAGATCAAAGTTATACTGGTTACCTAGCAAAGACCACTGGAAATTGTATATACTTTTTGGGGGCGGTACCAATGATGCCAAATGATCATTTGGGTAGGTTGATAAGTGAATATGTAATGTATAAGCTTGAAATAATTTTAGGTAAATGTAGTTATCAATTTTGAAGTTTTTCCATGTTATTGCAGTGCTTATTGTGATGGTTTCCAGCCTCAAGAGGACCCAGTCCTACAATACGCATATGGTCAGTTTACAGATATACTGTATTTATTACAATACATGCAACATATATCTTCATTTGCCATTGTCTACAAAAACCTAGAACATTACATTGAACCACTGTATTTTCTAGTATTAAAAACACAATTTGTGCCATTAACAATTTGTATTTGAAACACCGCACAAATTTAGTTGAGTATAAATCTTTCGAAACACACTGCATAACATACAGTTATTGTCTGCATCAGAAGTACACACGCTCTGGGGCCACTTTATTATCTGTACTTTATTACCTATCTAGTACCGAGAAGGACTCCCTCTTGCCTCCAGAACAGACTGATTTATTTAAGGAATAGATTCATCAAGGTTCCTCAAACATTCCTTAGGGATTTTGGTCCATGCTTACTTAATAGCATCACACAGTTCCTGTTCCTGTAGATTTTTCGGCCACATGCTCGTACTACAAACCTCCTGTTCCCTCCCATCCCAAAAGCGCTCTATCGGATTTAGGTCTGGGGACTGTGCAGGCCATTGGAGTAAATTGAAGTCACTGTAATGACCATGGAACAACTCGTCCTGGAAAAACTTGAAAACCTGGAAATTTATCGAATAGTTTTCCAGTCATGGAAAACACCTGGAAAATGAGAAAATTTACAAAATGTCCTGGAAATATTTGTGAGGTCCTGGAAAATTGTAGGCTAGGCTATAAGTCAAGCTATTAAGCAGTATAATTAGAGCTGAGATTGCATATTTTTCTGTATTTTTTTTGCATTTTTCTCATTTTTATTAGCTGCTGAGATTACACGGCAGCACAAAGTTTTGAATGGTTATGGTACTTGCACATTACACCCCCGGTCCACCACCGTCTTTGGGCTACCATTGTCCATGTTTCATGTCTGCAAGTCTAAGTCATGGAAATTGTCCTTGAAAAGTCCTGGAAAATGATTTCCTAAAATGAGTGGGAACCGTGGACAAGCTTCAGATGATGTGTGATCTGTGACAAGGCACATTATCCTGCTGGAAGAACTGCAGCCGTAAAGGGATGCACATGGTCAGCAACAAGGCTTAGGCCTGCTGTGGCATTCAGATGGTGCCAAATTGGTATTAAGGTGCCTAATGTGTGCCTGGAAAACATTCCCCACGCCATTACACCACAACCAGCATGCAGCATTGTCACAAGGCAGGGTGGATTCATGCTGTTTACGTCCAATTCTCCATCTGCATGTTGCAGCAGAAATGAAGATTCATCAGACCAGCAGGGTTGCCAGGTTTGCATGTTTTCATGCCAAATTGGGATACTTTTTAGACTTAGTTGCTGGTAGAAAATGACTTGCTGCGGACCGTAATTATTTAGAAAAGCACAGTTAAGAGGAGCAGTTGAATGCAACAGGTTATGGTGCTTGTGCCATTCTCTCCCCCCATCATGATCTCAACAACTCAGAGAGGTCAGACGAGGGCACATCCATTTAGCGTAGTGGAAAACACCCATCTATGCACCGTGGGATCAAACCTGAAGACCTGTATTGGTATCAGTATCAGCGATTATGTCTTCTACAGAATCATCAGAGACATTAAGTCATTGATGATGTCCTTTGATTCAGAATCAAATATTTAAGTTCTGTTCATTTCTGTCATCTTTTCAACCTATTGGTATATTAACACAGCTGTGTTCCATCTGTGACGTCATGTATATAAGAAGTCATTTTTATTGTGTGACTTCAGGTGTGAAACCATGCTAACAATTTCAGCTTCATGGAAAAACCTCTAGAATAAAAACAAGTCTAATATCTTTGTGGAATGTTGTTATGTGGTGGTACACTTTAAGCTAAACATCTTTAATTTCCCACTCAGAAATAAAGTGCATTGTAACTGTAGGCATTGGTGCCCAGGGAAGTCCAAACATCCATTGTTAGTGCAATGTCTTCTTTACCCCTGAGTATCTTTCTGACATTTACAACTGTGGCATCATAGAGTTTCACATTTTTATTAGCAACGGTTATATGGCTTGGAACACTGGATCCAGGTTCCATCTCAAGGCAGAATTCTTTGAATCCTTCCCCCTGGATAATACTGATGGGTCCCATGTCCTAACATATGAAAAACACCAACTTATTGGTAATGGTCTCTTGGTGTGCGGCAGGTAGACATCCTGCTGCCTTTGGGAGGGGAGGCGGGGGTAAGGGTGAGATTTGTTTCTTAGCAGGTTGTGGTACTTGTGCCAGTTGTGCACACTCAGCAGGCTGTACCAGCAAGTGTGCTCGTGAGTTGCTTGCGATGGAATGGTGGTTTAACCCACTTTTGCATATCTTAGACCCAACCTTGTCCTTGGTTTCCATTTTAACATTGATGGCCCAGAAGATGATGCATCCATACATCACCACGAAGGTTCTGGGGTCCAATAATTACTTCGTAGGGAGCAGCAGCTGCTGTTTCAGAGCTGGAGCTTTCAACCATCTTTCTATTAAGCTTCAATTCTATCAATTTGGGGATGTAGAAATGGTACAGAAATCGTTAGTGGGTAATTTTATTTCCAATTGGCTATTTCGGGCAGGTGGGAACAGAGCACTTGGGGAATTCTTTATTTTATTTTTTTGGTTTTAATCTTTTCTTTGACATTTGAATGTCACCCTCAATGTACATATTCAAATATGATTCATATTTCAGAGGTACTTGACAGCCCTAATCTGTGATGGTAATGAGCAGTCATATGACATGGGACTCTTCTGCATGATCATATGATGGCCAAGGAATAGGAAGCAAATTCACCTACACCTTCACGGCATCCCCAAATTCCAAGATGATAATGATCCCATACAAACTGCTAAAAAAGTTCAACCCCCATTTGAAGTCAAACACCCTCCATTGCACTCACAATCACCAGATATAAAAATCATTGCACCTTCATGTGAAGTTTTGGAGCACAAAGCAAAAAGTGGACTTCCACCTCCTTCACCTCTCAAAGAATGAGGTTTCCTTCTTGAGGAATAGTTCAATATCCCAGTATACACATTTTGGAATGTGCATGACAGCATTACAAGAAGGACTGAAAGTCTTCTGAAGGCAAACGGTGGACCTGCTTTTTATCAGTTACGTGATATTCATGAATACGGATGCTCCCTGTGTATGCAGTGAGCTCCATGACGTTTGGGACAAAGACGTATTGAGGATGTGCGCTTTAACAAATCTACAATTGTGGGGTACAGAGCCAAATCAAAAACAAAAAAAATTTTTGTCCCAAACATTATGGAGCTCACTGTATAGTGTGCTCTTCAGAATTGTTGGCAACCTTGGTAAAAACAAGCAAAAATGGCTTTGAAAAAAAAATTATTGTGGTTATCAGCACAACCGTATTTGCTGCCTGTGCAGAAATGTGTTTGACGATTATTATTTCCAGAAAAATCAATGGATTCGCATGTAATTGATTGTACCATCATCAGACATTAATCTGCAGCATATTTTCTCCATCTATAGTCAATTTCCTCCCTTCAACATGCAAAGTGGAAAATTCCTATTCTGAGATTGCTTGTAAATTCATCATTCAAATGATAAACACCCCCCTTGTTTAAACACACATGAAGAGCCATGGGAATGCATTCTCGCAACAGTGGACAAAGAGAAACAAAATATGCACTTTAAAATAATACTTGAGCACACTATTTTTTAACACAGCATGGGACTGGTTCAACAGGCTACTGTAGGCTATCTATCAAAAGCAGTCCCAAATACAGACCTTCAGAAAGTTTTATTTACCATTGTTTTAAAGTCTTTTTCTTCTATGCAAATCTGCTGTTATAAGTCTGAATATGATCATTAGGGAAGAGCTATGGGTAGCAGGCAGACACACAGACTGAAGATGACAACATATGACCACACCAGGAGCTTCCTGTGATATCACAACTGCAAAGACAGAGAATCTGCAGAGGCAAGAACACCTGCCCACACTTCCAGGGCCTACAAGGTGACCTTCATGATGACTGAAAGTGCAGTTCTGATGAATCTGATCTTACAAAGAACCAGTTATAAGCTTGCACAGGCGGGATATGATCACTTTGTCCACGCAAATCCACAGTACACTGTACTGAGAATCTTGCCAGCCTATTATATGAGGATGTGTGTGTGTGTGTGTGTGTGTTATATTTCTGTCCTCCTGGATTCCCTTGGTGTAGGTAAATGATTAAATACACACATTTTGCTGCTGTGTTGCTCGATTCTGTCTTTTGCTGATAGCAACTTTTTTTGTCCCAGTTTTCTCTGTTTGCCCTATTGGGAATGCCCAATTGCTTTTTTTAATCACATTACACCGCTGAAAGATTCTCCATCAATTTGGGGGGACCTGCACTCCTCTGAAGCAAGGCTAGCCGTCCAGCAGTACCACGTTCTGCATGTCTTCTGCAGCTGGTGAGGCCGCAGAAGCCGCAGTGGATATGGTCAGGATTGGGTTTCAGACTGCATGGTGCTTCATTACACAGAAGACCAGCCCCCTGTGACTGCACAAAAAGTGCTGAGATTTGATATCCCTGACATACCGATGTCGGTCATTTTATGTCAAACAAGCGACCATGATCAATGGCATCATTATGTGAGCCATTTGGAAAATAGTAGGTTAATATGCTTGGTATATTCCATGCCATGGCCTCACTACCCCGAGAAAGCTACCAGTTGCAAGGATGTGCAGAGCTGTCAACCCTTACAAAAATAAGTTTATGAATGCTAGGCTAATATATAAATAAATAGTATACATATTCAAGGAAATATTTTAGGTATACTTACAATGGGTTGATTTAGTTTTATAAAGTACTTAAAATAAGCTTTAATGCATACTTTAAACATAACGTTGATGTACTTAAGACGCCTATGGGCTACTTTTAAAAATAAACTTTCATGTACTACTTGAACCCTTGAAGTGAGACTGGTAAGGCTGTGTTCTTGTTAGTGATTAACCTAAGGTTTCTGTCAAGAGCGTCACATAAACATAATATTTATATGTATTATAAACATAATACATGCATGGAAATTTATATTGTTTGATCAACTCAGTATCATGTACTTTTTGCTTGCCTACGTACAATCAGAAACACCATATTTTTTTCGGAGAGAAATTGGTCGTGGGAGAGGTCCGTAGTCATCACAGTCATCATACGCATTTTCACGAAATACGTTTTGACAAGATATTGTGATCTGCCAGTGAAATCCTCGCAAATTGCTTTTGCGAAACGTGCCCCTGAATCGCAGTTGTTACGCACATGACTGAAAATCTTTGAAATCATCCTTCCTCAATTGAATAACTGTGTACGGCCTTTTCCACTGCATTTTAAGGTGCCCTTAAAATGACACTGGAGAAAACAACTATCACATGATATTGCCTTTGCCTTCTCTATATCACTGTACATATTTGTGAAACTCTCGCACAGTAGAATGAATTTGACAGTGCTCTACCAAAAACACGGAAACAATATACGCTATGACAATTTCTGTCCCGCAGGACACGGAAACTGTCACTCCAGTTAGTAATTTCAACCACTTCCGGATGATCAGCAACCACCTCCTCTAGGATCTTAACCGAGGCACTTGCTTTTCTGCCACCATTCCGTCCAGATAGCCCAGTAATCCTCTCTATGTTGGGCAGCTGCCAGGTTGCCAGCTGCTAGGTTGCACGGATTCAGCTTTCTCCAGTAAAAAAAAAAAAGTGATTTCTGCTCTTAGAAATGGTTTGACATTTTCCAGGTCAAGGGTAGAGTAAGTGCGAGTTTGTCTTTTGCGAAGAGACAAAGGGATTTGGATGGCAAGCACAGCCATTTTCTCCAGGACACAAAGCTCGTGAACGCGCTTCCCCAGCTGTGGGTTCACCAACCCCGTTTTCATGGCTGAGATGTACTCCTTGCACTTGTCACACCGTTCATCAATTTCCGAGTATGGGAAGAGATTGAATTTCGTGTTGAATATATGCTGGTAAAATGGCACCTTGACCCGGAAACCGCTTGATTTTGCTTACACTGAGCAACAAACAAGTCGTAATTTTCAAAACATTTTAGTGATTTCTCTGGGTATATTTTCTGTGTTTTCACTTTGCATTAAAGTGCCACAACTACAGGAAAATAATGAATGTGTCACTTTCTCCCTTTTCTCTCCGTCCGTCTGCAATTTAGAATTCTTCATAAATACATTTCATTTTAAAGCAGTTGCCTTGCAAACAGTCTAGGCTCCTATGTTTAGGCTAAATCGGTCTTCCATCAACAACCACTTTTTATTCTATTATCAAAGAGGTAGGTTTATGGTTGTAAAAGATGTTCATAAATAAGTTAACTTGACGTCAGATGATGTGCTAGCCTACAAATAGCCTCAAACTCTTGCAGCACACACATTCTCTGTGGGCCAAGGTGAGTTGTATATGCAGGTGAAGCTTACCAGACATGATTGCACATGGAGTGGGAGACTCACACATTTTCCTCTGGCAAACATCACACATTTGCATTCTTAATCATCACCCTCTCTCTCTTTTTTAATTGTTTTGACTCGGAAACCACTGTCAAGTGCGAGAGATTATCAACTTAATTTGTCCACATTTATTTTCCACAATGCCTCCTATTTTACTGTTTTGACCATTTTTTTCTTTCTTTTTTTCTAGCTTTGCTTACATGGATTTGACATTCAGAGATCAGAATATTTACATAGTGTCATCCTCTTTTAATCAGTATGTGTAATGTCAACAGTTTTCAGTGTGTTCCAAACAAGTCTTGACATAGGTGAAAATATTCCATGGAATAAAGAATTTTATGGAAATTAATTAAGTGTGCATTATTAATTATCTGATTTTAATTTTAGATCCATTCATCCATCCGTCTATTATCTATGCCCGCTTATCCTGGGCAGGGTCACAGGGGGTGCTGGAGCCTATCCCAGCGTGCATTGGACAAGAGGCGGGAATACACCCTGGATACCTATGAGCAATTTAGAGTCTCCAATCAGCCTACCTGCAGGACTTTGGACTGTGGGAGGAAATCAAAGTAAACCCACATGAGAGAAAATGCACAGGAACTCCACACAGAAAGGCCCAGGCCTCCGGGTTCGAACCCAGGACCTTCTTGCTGTGAGGCGACAGTGGGGCCTTAATTTTAGATGAGAATCATAATATTCATTTACACCATTCACATCATTTACATGTATACGTGTGTGCGCATGTGTATGTGTGTGTACTTACAGAAAACAGTGCATGAAAAAGGACTTTAGCTTTGGTGAAATTAAATCACAATTATGAAGGCAGGCACGCAGGTTGGTCATATTAAATCTGGAGTCAGATGCATAAATCATTGTTGATCTGTGTAGTGCACTTGCCATTGTGCACTCAAAAGGTGTCGTATCACCCTTGTGCATTTAAAACAATGATGTCAATCGACATTAGGGAAAATAATTACAAAAAAAGTTGTCATTCATGTACTCTATCCAATTTAACATAGCACGTGTTAATGACAGCTCTGGACTTTAGAATAAATATAAAACAAATTGAATAAGCATACAATTACATTATTATTTTTATTGCATCCATGTCCATTTTAAAGTTTAAAAGTATATTTTCTGTCCGTTGTGTCTTTATGCTGTAATACCCCCCCAAAAAGCATTTCTATGAGTATACCTCAGTTTTGATTAAAAAAAATTTCAAATGATTTTTCTCATCAGTTTTCATAAAGCAGACACACTGCGGAGTACAGTACGTCTGCTCTCGCTAAGAGGCGTTTTGTAAATGGGTAATTGGGGGGGCTGCCGTTAGGGTACTGAAACGACACAAAAATTGGCGAATCAAAGATATGAACCCCCAGGCGTGTCAGAACGTGTCATTTAAACGCACAACATTATGCGGGTCTAATATATTTGAAAAAAAACCTGCCTTGAAAGTTGACACAATGCATCACTTGAGCCCGGGCTGTATGAAAGGAGGCACTGGTGAGCTCCCTTGGCCCTCTGACAAGCTTCGCTCTGAGGGGAATTTTAAATGAGATACTTGCGTTTTCATTTTGACGTCTCAAATAAAGATAGGATCAAAATAGTTAGTTTGGCTCTGTATTCCTGCACTTCAAACGGTATTTCTTTCTAATGTTGTTTGCTTCTGAAAACTGGTCAGATAATTTTCATGACAATTTATTTTTGTCTTCTTTTTTTTCCTGGCTTTCCAGAGATCTTATTATTATATTTTTGTTTTGTTTGTGTCATTCTCTTTTAATCAGGAGGTGTAATATCAACAGTTCTCAGCATGTTTCAAACTAGTTTTTTGTCACAAAGGTGACAATATTCCATGGGATAAAGAATTTTATGGAAATTAATTAAGTATGCATTATTCATTAGCTCAGTTTAAAATTTTAACTGAGAATCCAAATAGTTGGATATTTCGTTTACACGATTCACATCGTTTACATTTGTGCATTTGTGTGTGTGTGTGTGTGTGTGTGCGTGTGTGTGTGCATACATGCATGCGTGCATATGTGTATGTATGTGTACTTTGTACAGTTACATAGACAGGTTGGCCATATTAAATCTGGTAATCTTTACAGATACATAAATTGTGAATAATTTCTATCCTTAAAAACTATAGGCCTCGGTGCACTTTATAATTATATATTAGTCATATATTTTAAAATGAAGTGAGCAAACTCTGGGGTTGTGCAGGCTATAATTAATATGGATTTGACAACCATTGCTGTAGCAACAACTACTTTTCAGCATATTTGAACCACCACAACACTTCAGTGAGCTAAATAAATGTTTTCGCTTGACTTATGAAAAAAGTTCTAGAGTGGCCAATGCTTCTCAAAAATAACCATGTATAATGCATTGAAGATTAATAAATAGTTTAATCAATTTATTGTTTAATAAATTGTTTAATCATATAAATAAAATTTATATGGGTTACCTGACAAAGAACACTGTAAAACATGCACGCTTCATTGGGCAGGGGTACCAAAGGTGTCACATTGACATATATATATATCGGACAAGCAAGGATTAATTAAGACTATGTTTATTCCTGAATCCAGCGGTTCCAACAGTCAATGCCCTTGTTAAACTGTTCAGTACTCTGAATGCTGAACCAAGTGATATGGCATGCTAGAACCCCTCACTTAACCTACATGTAAAATATATTTTATGTGATTTAATTTAATTATTATTATTTAAAATGAGAATGATCAAGTAAATCACCTAATTCATTGATAGGTCAGTCTACAGTGCACTGGTGGAATCAACCAACAATCACATTTGCTTTGATGCTTGTGATGGGGAGGCCAGGCCACATTCTTATTTACTGTTTCCCTCTCTAAGGCCAAAATCTAAACACTACATATCCTACATATATATATATATATAAAACATTTTTTACTTGATTTGGCTCTGTACACCACAGAGTGGCTTGGGAGCGATTATGTCACCTAGAGAGATTCGTATCTAATCAAACAATGTGCTTAAAAGGGCAGGTACTCAGCTTTTATTGTATTTTTTAAATTTAGTTTGGTTTCATCATGTAGGTTTTGTAATGGCTTGACGACACTCGGTGAACACATTTAAATATTATGATCATACAAATAATATTCTTATATTAAATATAATATCTTCACAACACATAGAAATATGATTAGCAGTATTATCTACTATCTATACTCTAATATGACACTTTCAAAATAAATCATTGAGTGGCATTCAGGCCTATGTTTGATGAGATGAAGCTGTGTGTGATGTTCCTTTCAGTGGTGTATGTCTAGTCATAGAAATCTAACAAAACAAACTGAAAACCCCACATACAAAAGCTTACCACCGACTAAGACAGCAGTGGCTTTTGAAGTGAAAAACGATAGACCATCAGCTGGTCTTATATGTCTCATAAATCAGCACTGTCTGCGAACATATGTGACAGAGTAGTAGTAAACTCAAAGTTTGATCAACATCATCTTGACTTCTGATCACTATTTTGTATTCTGCTTTAAAACAAGCCTCCGTCAATGAGAGTAATGTTAAAGCTTATTGATAATGTTGGATAATCTCTTAGTGGCCTATGGCTAGACGAATTCAACCAAACACTCTCAAAATCTGAATTAAGACTTGAAACAGGGTTATAATGATAAGACACATACCTTGTTAATTTTCTTCTCTTTGATGTCAGACTCACCCTGGGGGAAAAGCTAAGAATTTCTCACTGACAGAAGCATCGGTGTCACTGTCTCTCTCGCTACATTCACTTTCACTTGAATTATTGCTCTTGTTTTTTTTACCAGCTCTAGTAAAGTAAATGGCAACATCCATGTTACCCATATTAATATGAGTCAACTCATTCTCATGAGTCAAGTATCAAGCAGTATTCGCTCTTCCACTATCTCGAAAACGTATTACTTGCTGTTATGATGCAAAAGGTCAGCTGCCGACAGGACACAGGATGGGGGGGGGGGGGGGGTGGGTGCCACACAGTCTCTTTCTCTCTCACACACACACACACAGATCATGTTGTCCATTTTTTTCACTCAGAGACAGAAGAAAGATGGCAAGTCTCTGTGGCAAGACTATGCTGTTTATTATCAAGCGAGCTACTTTAAAAAAAGATAGCTAGCTAGCTACTCATGCTAAAAATGTTGAACATAATAATTGGTAATAACAATAATGTCACATTTTACAAATCTGTCTGAGTTTTTTGAAAAAGTAAAGGACTGAAATTGTCAGATTATAGTAAAACCTCATTTTGACATCAGCGAGAGCACACAAATATAAAGCTATATATTAGCTTTATTAATTATTAAGTATGTATTACTTTTGTTCTGTGATTATTTTGGCCTGTATTTTTCTCTCTTACTCTCATTGGCTCCCCTCTGTCTTTTCTCTGTCATTGGCTCCTCTCTCACTTCTCTCTCATTGGCTCCTCTCTTATTTCTCTCACATTGGCTCCTCTCTCACTTCTCTCTCATTGGCTCCTCTCTCACTTCTCCCTTATTGGCTCATCTCTCATGTATCTCTCATTGGGACCTCTCTCATTTCTCTCTCATTGGCTCCTCTCTCACTTCTCTCTCATTGGCTCCTCTCTCTCTTCTCTGTCATTGGCTCCTTTATCACCTCATATTGGGTCTCCTCTCACTTTTCTCTCATTGGCTCCTCTTTCACTTCTCCCTTGTTGGCTCCTCTCTCACTTCTCTCTCACTGACCCCTGTCTCATGTCATGCAAATTGGCCCCTCTCTCAGTTCCCTGAGATTAGCCCCACTCACATCTCTTTCACTGGCCCCTCTCTGACTTCACTGTTATTGGTCCCTCTATCACAGGGTGCCAATCAAAGGATTGTGCAGTCCCTCCTTTTCAATTCATCATTTATTTATCCGATCCGCTGTACCCCAATGTATTCCGCCAGGAGATTGGCTCTGTCAGCTTTTCATTCATAAGCCCATCTCCAGGGTGCCCTGATGTCCCTGTTGGCATATTATGGGGCGTGGCAGGGTCATGTACCTGGGATGACGAGATTGAATGGCCAAGTTAAAGGGTGCTACCCCATCCATGATTCCGTGATACCAGCTCCTTATAGCACAGTGGATTTCTGTTTGTTTCTTGTTAAGTCCAGCTGAGATTTGTGACCCTGCTTTACAACAAAGCTATGCCCTCCTCCCCTGCCAAACCACTTACCCACTCCGCCACTCAAAATGAATTGAATAGTCCATTTCCTATCTGTTGCCACTTCCTAAATGCTCACCTGAGGCCAGTCATTTCAAAACATTTCCTCTGCTCTTGAACTTTTCCATCCCCGTCTCGTTTAACCTTCGCTTAACCCTTAGCTGCAGTACAAATTCCCAGGGCCTTTGTCTGAGATGTTTATCAGCGAGCACCGCCATGAACGATAAAGCCGACAGTCTAATTAGCGCCCAACAAACCTTTTCCGAAGGACAACAGGTGCTCACAGCAAATTAGCCTTGCACTTTGTGTGCAATAATCGTGCAACCATTTCAGAAAGGATTTTGAGATTGGCCTTGAAGTCCAGTGCTTCTCAAAGTAGAAAGGAGTATATTTATTTATTTACAATGTATATGCTCTCCAAAAGTATGTTAAGCATATAGTGAAATTTTTCAATAAAAATTAGAAAACAAATAAATTATGATTTCTCAGTTATAGTTTCTTACACTATTTTGTCCATCCACCCATTTATTATCCAACCCACTTATTCCTGGTCAGGGTCATGGGTTGGCAGGAGTGTATCCCAGTGTGCATTGGGTGAGAGGCAGGAATACGCCCTGGACAGGTTGCCAAACCATTTCAGGCAGGGCACACACACCATTCAGTCACACACTCATACCCAGGGGCAGTTAGCCTATTAGCCTAACCTTTGGACCGTGGTAAGAAAGTGGAGTACCTGGAGTAAACCCACGTGGACACGGGGAGAACATGCAATCTCCACAGAGAAAGGTCCTCATCTGGATTCAAACCTACGACCGTATTGCTTTGAGGCGATAGTGCTACCCACTACACCACTTTCACCATTTTGTTCAAACTGAAAAAGAGAGAACCATCTATTCCAATGATAACTTGCCGGTTTTACACAAACTTTGTTTTACTTTAGACCTCAAGCCTGGAATTACTTCAATCAACATATTTATTTATGTATTGATTTAAAAGTTTCTTCATTAAGTTCCCAGTTTAATTATGAAGTGCCTCATGGCATATGCATCTCATTTAAGCATTCCCTTAGCTTAAATGGCCATTAGCATCAGGTTTATTAACAGAGCAAAGCAGGTGGCCACTAATTTGCTTTAACTGCAAGGACATTTAATCAGCCAAAACTCTATTAGTTTATTTGAATACATGTGCAATTTATGAAACAGTAACTGTGCTACTCTTTAATATTATATAAAATCCAGATGTGTGGGCTCTCACCAATGTAGACTAATATCATAAAAGACCATTTGAATTCATAAACTAGTTTCATCCATTAAGTTTTCAATTAAGCCAAAATGTTTTATCAATCATACTGCTGCAGCTTATATAACATATATATAAAACAAACAGATGAGCACTTAGCAAGGGCTCTAAGAAATTTAGTTTTCATCTAGTCTCGGTATAATTAACAAAGTTGGACTTTTGCTTCATAATTTATATATAATATGTTGCTGTGTTAATTTTAAAATTGAAGCAACAGAATCTGGGGTTGACCCCAGAGTCTGTGGAGTGATATACTGTAGCTGGAAGTATGCTCTTATAATAACAGTACACCATTGGATACTGGTTCCCAAATGCTCCTATGTGTCGAGTGTCCACATGACAAGATATTGTTGATATACCAGTCCATGCTAGGGCAATAATGAACGCCATGGTCTGCCCAAAATCAATCTCATTTTTATTTGTATAGCCTTTTTTAGAGAGACACTGTCGCAAAGATGCTTCACGGAGGAAACAGAAAGGAAAATTAGGCCTCAACTCCCAAAAAGCAGAAAAAAGGTAAAAGTGAGGTCAAAAAAAAGAATAAAAACACCGAAACAGTGGTGAGAAAAAAATCCCCAAAGGGAAGAAATCTCAGGAGGAGAAGAAAAATGAAGAAAAAAAGGGGGAAAAGAAGAGAAAAAATGAATAAGAAAGGAAAAATGAAAGAGTTTATGATTCTTCTGCATGTGTTTTGATGTAGCAATTTTAAAGAAATATGGTGAATTATTGAAAATCACAACATTATTCAATTTTAGGGGAACATTGGTGGGGATGCATAGGTCAGAAGTTCATTCCCCTCATGAGAAATCTGATTAGATGGATCATACAAACTCTTTCTCTTTTGTTATTTTATACTTTATTATGTTTATCTACGGTAAACAGACTAAAAATAAGAAATGTTTAATGTGTAATAAAGTAGCCTAAAGTGTTCCCTTTAATTAAAAGTAAATGTTCTTTAAATAAACAATTTATATCTGACAACTATGTGAGAAGTTAAACACTTATTGTAATATCTTTGAAAAAATAACTTAAAAAACACAGTACAGCAATTACACACATTATAACCACAAATATATAACTACAGGCAAAAATACATCATGATTGGATCTTACTAAATAACACAGTACAAATACAAAAGATTAATTTCAAACTATTCACAAGATTTACTTAAAAAAAACTGTTATATACAAAAGATTTAATTCTAGATATGATTTACAAAAGGGTACAAACAACATTCTTTTTACACGTTTTTTACATTTTATTTTAATGTCCTCCAGCCACTGTTTCTTTGACACTGTCTGCGTGTTTGGGGAATATATTGTGCTTTTATGCTGGCTGTGTCCTGTTGCCTCAGTTCTGAACTGCTCGCATTTTCTGCATGGATTTGCAGTTAGTCTTACTGGGTGACAGATGGGTTACCCTGCAGCCAGTGTACCTGAGGGTAATCATAAAGGTAGTACTGGCCAATGGCCAGGACCTGCCGCACCCTCTTATGAATGTCACACCCAGTTAGCTGCTGGCCACACTCTGGGCAGAGTACCCTGACCTTCCGCTGGTGGTAGGGCATCCACACCAGGAGCCTGTGGCTGAAAAAGTTCTCTGGTGTGGGAGCCTGGTTGTAGATCAGGTGGTTTGTACCATAGCTTCAGATCACTCTGGTAACCATAATCACACACTTCCAAAAAGGTACACCAGTTTGATGAATTTATCAGAGGGCAGGGCCCTGTTTCACATACGTGGCAAAGTTAGTTCACCCGATTAGTCTGTTGATATTTTGAGATAAACTCAGGATTTTTGGTTTCACAAAGTGATTTCACAGTTTAGCTAGACTTGTTACTGGGGCAACAGAGTTTTCAGCCCAAACCTGTGAAACTGCAGGTTTAAGAAGATTAGGTGGATGACATGGATGTAACCTATGAGCCAGAAATGAACCCATAGCTTATGAGAGGATCTTGTCGATAAACAGGCCATCATTGTATTTAGAAGGGAACATGTTCTTAGAGACTGACAAGTTCCCTTAAAGCAACTGTATGATTATCTTTATGAGCACTACTGATTTAGCCATGAGAGAATTATTGACCTCCAGCAATTAATAGGAGTGCACATTGCTAACTCAGAGTGAAGCGAGCTCTAATGGTGATGCAGATACTGTATTGAGCTCCGCTTCCTTTTAGATTTTTATATGCTGTTGGTGACACTGAAAATACAATAAAATTAATTTGTTAATTTGTTCCATACATAAAATGCAATGCAAAGTGCTTCACATTTGAGGACAAGAATTAAAGCAAAATAAAACCAATACAAAGGATAGAAGATTACAGCAAGGACAATATTGCACAATAAATACAGTACTTCAGAGGATTTTTTTTTTTTAAAGGCAGAAAAAAATGTACAAAATAAAATGAGAAATAGGCAATCATTACAAACCAAAGAAAATATAAGTAGGCCAAAGCCATAATACAGCCTACCGAGCAATCAGGACATTGTACCTTGCATTCAAAAGGCATGTCAAGATTTCTATGCAGGTACAGAGGGTAAGAGGGTTTCATAATGGTAATATTTACATAATCACTAAATAAATGCTTTCATAGTGTTTCCAAATGTCCTGTGAGGTTCACCACTAACTTTTACATTGCCCAGTTGAAAATGTAGAATTTCAGTAAAGAGGCTATGTTTGTAATATATTTTTTATATTGAACTTTGACTGCTGGCAGTTCCTTTTGTAGCTGCTGTCACAAGCACTGAAAAATAATATCATTTAATATTTTCAGTATGGTGGCATTATAAGAAAGCAATGAATGGAAGTATTCCTACATATTTAATTTATCTGCAATCATCTGCCAGGCTTTTGGCCACTCTGGATAGGTCTGATTTACTAGTTATGGTTGCTTTCTCTTGATGATTTATTTAGGGGTGAAAAAGAATATGCCCTTTGCAGTGGTTCCATAATTTTGTGATGTCCAACGCCAAAACAATATTTAAAAACGAGAGTTTTATAAATACTGATTTCAAATTTTACATCAATTTAAAGGTGTTACGTGACCCTGCAAAAGGCACGTCATCTCCCATTATGTGTATAAAAGGAGTATGATCCTTTATGTCTGTATAAGGAGAACTAACTTTAGGACAGTGGCAGATGTCTTTCTTAAGTTGTTTTTCTTAAGTTGTTCTTCATTGGAATGGCTAATAATTTTAAGTTGTTTTTCATTGGAATGGCTAATAATTTTAAGTTCTTGATGTTCTGGTCAAATCCTCACTTCTTTTCATGAAATAAACATAAATCATGTAAAAGTAAATTTCAGACAAAATTACTTAAAGCCATTTATTTTGGTATGACCAACTCAATAATCACTTCAGGGATATTCAGTAATTTTATTAAAACAGCGTTACTTTTTATTTCCACATTTACACTGAATTATATTTAGAGTGTTGTTATTTCAACTCGTAGAAGATAATGCAGAGATTCACACCATAAACCATGCTCACTGTATAAAGGTATCTAAGCTTTTGTTGCACGGTTAAACTCAAGTTGAACCTTTATTCCTAGCGTTGGAAATAAGTGCTGAAAATGGTGGTGCACGTTGGTTTTAATTGGCGAACATAGTTTTGGATCAGCTCTCAGTCTTCAATTCCCCTGAGGAAACAGACCATCCACAGCCTCAGAGACTAGATGCGAAGCTTTTTACACAATATGGTGGGCTTTGCTAATCCAGATGTGCCTTCCTCTCCACAATGCAATGGATTACAATTACAGTTTTATTATTTATTTCCGTCAAAGCAAGGCAATTTCCATGAAATGAGTTCATGCTTTGAATTTAAGTAGAATACATATCTCAGTTTGCCACATCCTACAGTAAGACATGCAACTTATATGTTGCATTGGTCTCCGTAGTCTGGAGTTTGTGGAAATAATTTGGTTGTACTGCTGTACAGGATGCAAATAAGTAGTTGCCGATTCCTGAATTATTATTTTCTATATTTGTTTTTACCATTCAATAATGCACATGTGCACGATTCTTCAACGTCCAAAAACCGTTCGCTTTTATTAAGGTTGGTTTGGTTTGGTTTGTTGATTAAATTTTGTGAAGTGTATCATGTTGATGGTAAGGTAATTGGTTCATGAATCACAATGGTAACTTCTGATTCGTATAATGAAATGTGGGGAGTATCACTGTATAATGACAAGGATGTTTTGAATTTTGGGTCAAGTGAAAGAAAAGCACAGAGAGGGTAACTGAATGAGTGCACATACAGTATGGACCACCTGAATTGCCTCTCTTAAGATTTTGTCTCATCCATTTTGTTCCAGTACCTAGGTCTGGAGACAGTGGCTGTGCTTGGAGGCATTCATATTACGGTTTATCAGATAGAAACTTGGTTGTTTTTTTTGTTTTTTTTTTGTATTTAAACTGTCGCCTGCTTACCCAGAGATTTAGCCCTGCTGCATTGCATTCACCATAGAAAATAACCTCCATCAGTCTTTAATCACAGAGGCCTGATGGGACAGCTTCTGTATGATTCCAGTTTTTTTTTTACCATCCACAGACTGCAGAGATAACAGTGCCGGCCGAAACTAGCGCACTCTCCACTGTTTCTGTAAGGGAGGAGCAAGACTGCTAGTCTGTCTTTCTCCATTGTCTCTCTCTCTCTCTCTCCATCTCTCTCTCTATCTCTCTCTCTCTCTCTCTCTCTCTATCTCTCTCTCTCGAGGTGAGATGTACTCTTAATGGGATTCTTTTTTTACCTGAGGGTCATAATTAACGATAACAGAAAGCTCATATTTTCCCCACAATGATAAAAAGAAAACGGGTTAAAAGAAAAGGCAGCTAATGTGCAGCTAGTGGGTGAGCAATGCCTATAGGTTGTGTTTGTGTGCAGTACCGGGTGGAGGGCTGTGTCTGTTAATATGGGTCTGGTGGCCTGGGTGGAGGGCTGTGTCTGTTAATATGGGTTTAAATTTGCCCTGTTCTCCCGGAACTATTATGAAAATAAAAACGTGCTGGTTTCACATTCATACTGCACAAACAGAAAAGGGGACACAAAAATGGTATGCTTATTTTCATATGCTGCAAATCCAGCTCAAGAGCTGATTTAATCTAATCCTGGGCTGGAACTCCGTGCGTGCAAAAACAGCCATCTGTTCAGCAAGCAGAGGACAGCGTGCTGACTGTATTAAATAGCAGGGGAAAGCAGAAGTTCTGACATATGCAAAGACCACACAGCCTAAGTTAGGACCAAGCCACTAAGGACTATACTGTTCTGCCTGCCTCTTAGAAACAAGCTCGACTTTACGGTCAGTGATGGGGCCATTTGCATCAATGATAACAGCGTTGATGCTTTTCTTTCAGTAGTCTTGAGTTGCATATATAGCAAGGTAACAAGACACAGTGCTCCAGCTGGAGTTCCTCGCGTTTCAGCTGGGAAATAGATTTACATTGCCGTCCGTGAGTCATGAAATGTAAACAGCTTTCATTTTTATTCCTCTTCTTTTTTAAAAGATCCTTATGCATACATTGTCGATGGTTGATGGGTCCCATGCATAAGATTGCAGTCACTTTAACCGTAAACCATACAACCATAACTGCTGCAACTGGCTTACAGAAGCAGTGAAAGTACTGGCATATTGCACATTAGACATATGCATCATTAGAAGCTCGGTGTATGAGGAAGCATGGCTGTTTTTAAATCAGCTCTTGTCAATCAACCCATGCCTTCTTGATAGAGGTCGAAAATGGCGGCTCCGACCTTTCAGAATCTCTCATAAATAATGGATTAGCCCAATTCATGCCACCAAGCTGCCAGGAGCAATGGAGACAAGAAATTGTTCCACAACTCGCTGATCTTCCAAAATTTCTGAAGAAACCGCACCCAGTGAAACTATACAGACATAGGAAATACGTTATTTTCTGAGCAATTTATTGTCTGTTATGAAGTTTTGGTACATAGCAATACAACTTGCTAGGCAGCTAATGTTAGCAGGTGAACTACCCAGTGCCATGATATTAGGGAAAGCTGGCTAACTAGCTAGCTATTTAATTACTGTCCATGCTTATCTAGTTGCATCCTTGCTATGCATTTCAAATAATGAACGATATTGTCATATTGACTTTTTATATGTTATTTCATTATAGGGTTTTAACCTACTCATTATACTAGCTACTGTTATGCGTCAAAACCACGGAGTTGCAATAACCAGCAGCCAACACAAAGGCCAAACATGTTTAATTTTGCTCAGCTGAAAATAGAGGGACTCAGCACAAAAGCAGCCGTCTCTGTAAAATGGTCAAACATATATGCGTAGCATTAATGAACCCTGATTGTCAATAGTTTGGTTTTGACCTCAAATCTAAATGCCTTAAGTATATAGCAGAAATTACCATATTTATTCTACCATTAGTATACTTGTGGAGAGCACTGTATGCCGTTCTTCAGAAGTGCACAGGAGACCTGAATGAAAAGCCACTCTTGTCTGTATTTTTGTACATTTCCGCCAAGAACAGCTTGCGGCTGCGGCCTGGTGTCAGACGTGGTAACCAATCAGGAAGCTGAATACGTAATTGAATAAGAAAACAAGTAAGAACACTACGAACAAGCCATTTGATTGTTTTATTACCCTTTCCGTCAAAACACATGATTAACTTTTTAAGTAGATGAGCACTGACACAATTTAAAATTCCCCTTTAAAATGTCCATTCTGATCACCATGCCTTTTTTTTAAAAAAAGAAACGTGGAGACATGTGAGTTTTTCATGATGTTGCAAAGAAAAATACACGATCAATATACAGTGCAATCCCCACCTACCGCCAGCAATTCCTCATGGACAAATATCCTCAAATAGGATACCACTTTATATCTGCATCACTGTCCATACTGCGCAATCTGTTAGCTCTGTAATCTGATCAAATATGTGCAAATTAATTATTAATAAAATAATATACTCTTCCTACTGCCAGCAAATTAATTCATAAAAAAAGTGGCTCACTAAGGCACACACCTATAACCAACAGAAAATAAATAAACATCAGCTGTTGCACCAAACAATAGCAAACACCTGTAAAGAAGAGACTGAGAAAAGTGGCTTAGGTTTAATGGTTCTGGTCAAAAGAAGCTGAATTTCCATACAGTAGAGTTGCATTCACATAATAATAATAATAATAATAATAATAATAATAATAATAATAATCAAGACCTTTTTTTGAATGCAGTCTGAATGATATGATGCTATGTTCCCATTCTGTCTTTTTGACTAAGCCCTGTACTTCAGAGCTTCTTTGTGCAAAATGTGTTATCACAAACTAAATTCACTTAGAAACAATCAAACCACTTAGTATTACCTTGCTGTGTGCTCTGACCTGCACTCAGCTAACAGGCTGTTGCAAATCATGCTTTTAAAAACTCCCTTGTTGCTTTAGCAGTATGTTTGGGTCCATTGTCCTCCTGTAGAAGGAAATGGCATCCAATGAGTTTGGAGGCATGTGGTTGAACTTGAGCACATATGTTGTTTCTGTACACATCAGAATTTATTCTTCTTCTGCTATCAGCAGTTATATCATGAGTGAACACAAGTGAGCCAGCACCTGTGGCAGCCATGCATGCCCAAACCATGGCACCCCCCACCACCATATGTCATAGATGAGGAGGGCACTTTGGATCTTGGACAGTTTCTTTTGGTTTCCACACTTTGTTGTTGCTATCACTTTGATACAAGTGAATTTTTGTCTCATCTGTCTCAGCTGACTTTTTTTTCCCCAGAACTTGGCAAAATCTTTTAGGTACTTTTTAACTGTAACCTGGGCATCCTTTTATTTATTTATTTATTTATTGCTAACCAGTGGGTTTCACTTTGCAGTGTAGCCTCTGGAGTTCTGTTTGTGAAGTCTTCTGTGGAAAGTAGTTGATAACACATCCACGCCTGCCTCCTGAAGAGTGGGAGTGGACAGATGTAAACTGATGTTTACTGTTTTTTCTTCACAATGGTGAGAATTATTCTGCCATCAACTGCAGAGGTCTTCCTTTGCCTACCAGGCTTTGTGATGACTGAGCTCACCAGTGCTCTGTTCTCTCTTAATGGTATTCCAAACAGTTGATCTGGTATACCTCTTTCATACCTGCACTAAGCAAGCAACTGAACACACCTCACTAATGAGAAACCCCTGTGAAGCCATTTGTCCCAAGTATTATGGCGTCTCAAAATAGTGGACTATGTATAAAATGCGCTGTAATTTCTATATAGTGAAACCAAATTTTATGTAAATACCCTGTACTGAAAGCTGAGCACGTGTACATTAGCCAACTGTGAATTGTTTGATTACAGAGCCAAATCAAGAAAAAAATTATTTAAAAAAAATAATTGTCCTAAACACAGCTCACTGTATATTATATTCAGGCAACAACCCATTTTTTAAATATAATTGGTTAAACAAGGGACATTGGTGAAATGAATATTAATTAACAAAAGTGACAAAATAAGATACATTAAGATTGCTGTCCCCCAAACCCCCTTTTTTTGGTCTGAATTCAATGATATCAAGCATCTTGATGTGTGCTGCAGTATAAAGCTGTCCCAACACATGTGCATTTGAACTGTATATGCTCATTAATGCAAATAGCCTGCTCCTCCAAAATAGTGAATCATAGTCAATCAAATGATAATAAATACAAAAATGGTGAAGAGGTTTATAGTTGTTATTAAATTAAAATGGGCTAGGTGCATGATCTCAGTGACTTTGACAGTGGTTTGATTTTAAGAAGTGGCTCCAGCATCTCAGAAACAGCTGACCTCCTGGGACTTTCACGCTCTACAGTCGGTAGAGCCTGCAGGGAGTGGTGCGAAAAACAAAACAAAAAAATCCAGTGAGCGGCAGTTGTATGGGTGAAAACGCCCTGATAATGAGACAGAAGAAAATGGGTTTTGCACATGGAATACTGAAGATGGATCACTTCAGTGTAAAAATAATTGTTATATTCATTCTTGTATGACAAATATTTATATTAGCTGAAGCCTCAAATAATCCCCAAAGGCTAGTAATGGACCCATTTGTTTAATATACTCTCTGAGCACCATTATTATGTGCAGTGTGTATTCATACCAAAAATCATGTCTAAAATCGAATGAAATATGAATGTGTCCAGCCTTCCATGTAAATAACTGATGTAATTGCTTATTTAAATTGCATGTAAGCTTGACATTTGAAGTCCTTCCAGTATTTCTATGGTAATTACTTTGCCTACATCTCTATATGAGCAGTATAAATTGCTTAAGTGACTCAGTTCTATGCTGTTCGGAGAATCAAGCCTTTTATTTATGCCACTAGAAATCAGTGGTGTTACCTATATGGTATGTACCCACAATAAAGTGACCAGTGTTAATTTAACTTAACAGAATTTGTTATGTTAATTTAATTTGACAGAATACAATTTCAGTCTGATAGAGTACCTACAACTACTCTGTGATCATTATACAGTAAATTTATGATTGCATATTAAACACATATACACTGTGTTGGAGTTGAATTAACACTGGAAATGTATCCTGTATGTATTTCAGTAATTATATGTGAAATTGTGGTATGTGTACAGTATATGTATTTTATGTTAAGAAATTGTTCATAAAATTGTTGGACTGCTGTCCTAAAATGGTCGTTGGCAGTATAGAAAAGCACGATGTGTTTCTGTTGACACTTGAACCCTCTGACAGAAGACTGACATAACACTGTCGTACACATAACATACAGTAACAGCTGTCACCAGATGCCATAACAGATTATGTCAGTTTATGACAAATGGCATAAAACTGTCATACTTTTTATAGGTAAATGTTATAACAGTAACATCAGTCATAGCATTTACTGATAAGTGATTACAGTTTTATGTTATTTGACCAAGCTGGCATCAGTTGCTATGTCATCATGTGTATGACAGAGTTATATCAGCCTTATGTCAAACAGCTTAAGTCTTATTTATTTATTTCATTTATTGATCTTAATTACTCAAGACTATGACAACCACGCAGCCCACGTGGATAAGGCCGGGAGGCCAGGAGCCAAACCCCTCTAGAGGGGTACACACAGAACAGATCCAGCAGCAAAGTGGTTCTTAACACATAGGGATGGAGCAATGCAAATTCTTAACACAGGGATGGAGCAATACAAATTCTTAACACATAGGAATGGAGAAATGCAAATTATTGACGCATGGGGATGGAGCTGGGGTGGTGGAGGGGATTTACGAAGCAACGTGCAGCGCTTGCATGCAGGAGGAGCAGCCGAATGAGCAGAGGGAGGCTGTTTAAGTAGACCGCCCTGTTAGTGAATGTACTGTGATAGGCAAACATCACTCAGCTGAGCCATCAGCTGATTCGACTCTCGTGACCTGCCAGAACTACGCGATGCTCCATTTCTGTCAGGACCACTGTCATCAAGTAGAACTTTATTGACAATAAAGGCAATACAGTTATCTTTGGCGGTATGGCTCTGTTCTGGAGCTCTCCCGCCAACCACGCAGCCCACGTGGATAAGGCCGGGAGGCCAGCAGCCAAACCCCAAAACAACCATATGCCAACATGCTATTCATAAGTGTCTCCGGCTGATCAGTGCAGTGATGTGAAGCACGTGTTCAACGATGACGTGATGACTATGTGTACGACCACCTGGAGGAAGCCCTTCGTCCAGTCGAGCCTTTCGGCTTGAGGCCGTCTGTTTTTTACGTGGATCAGTGGTTATGTGTACCAACAGCATGTTGGACGTTCCCCTGAGGCCAATACTTAGATGTATTATTAATTAATAACCCAAAGGAACATACTATGTGTGGTATGATATAAGGCTATGTGTACCGACAGCTTGTCAGTATTTCCCCTCGAGCGCCGAGATTTGAACTAACCGGGGGAAATATATTACCGACTACGTCAGTGTAAATTAATCCTCACTCGTTGCATAGGCCTACCGGAGGAGCCAGTAGTAGCAGCAGCAGGAGCGTGGTGGCAGTAACGCAGCAGCGTAGGAGCCGTAGCGCAGCAGCAGTAAGAGCAGTGATGTGAAGCACGTGTTCAACGATGACGTGATGACTATGTGTACGACCACCTGGAGGAAGCCCTTCGTCCAGTCAAGCCCTTTGGCTTGAGGCCGTCTATTTTTTACATGGATCAGTGGTTATGTGCACCAACAACATGTTGGACGTTCCCCTGAGGCCAATAGTTAGATGAATTATTAATTAATAAACCAGGGGAACATACTATGTGAGATGTAATATTAGGCTATGTGTACCGACAGCTTGTCGGTATTTCCCTTCGAGCGCTAAACCGGGGGAAATATGCTACTACCTGCATCAGTGTAAATGAATCCTCACTCATTGCCATCCATACAAGCATGCATGGACAAGACCGGGAGGGGGCAGCAGCAAAAACCCCCAAAACAACCATACGCCGACATGTTGTTAGTATTTAGTCTCCGGCTGAAGTGATGACTATGTGAAACGCCATTCGGCTACCGGAAGGGCCCTTCATCCGGTCATGTGTACCAACAGCTTGTTGGTATTTCCCCCCAGCACAGAGATTTAAACCAATTGGAGGGAAATATACTACTCATATTAGTGTAACAAATCCTTGTTCGGTAGTAGTAGCAGCAGCAGCAGCAGTAATAAACAGCAGGAGCAGTAGGTGCAGTAGCATCAGCAGCAGCAACACAGTAGCAGTAACATCAGCAGTAGTGGCAGCAGTAGCACCCAGCAGCAGTAATAGCAGCAGCAGCAGAAACAGTACCAGCAGCAGCAGCTTCAGTGGCAGTAGCACCCAGCAGCAGCAGTAGCAGCAGCACTAGCAGCAGCAGGAAACTGATTATAGAGGAAACATTGGCGGCTGCGACACTGGTACTTGCCAGTAGACAGTAGCAGGCGTGCTCCTATACTGCAAAGCTCATAGCTTTTGAACGGAAATTATGTCAATGCCAACGGATGAAGAAGTACATGTCCAAAGCCCCGTAGCTTCACTGAGGATGCCGGGAACCATCACTGCTGTCGTTGCCGCACTGGAGCAGGAGTGGTGGTGTAGAATGGGGACCACATTGCTAATGAGACGGAGGCGGACGGAAACCAGATTTCGTCATGGCATTTTCCAATGAAGGCTCCTCAGGGCTCGCATGGGGGCGCCACCACAGGTACCGGGTCATGGAGGAGAGGATGGAAAACAGTGCTAGTATGCAATAATGACATGAGTTCCTTCATTTTCTCAGATTAAAAGCTTGAGGTGTATACAAAATATAGCTAATTTAAGCATATTTGCCATGGTGAGATCATATAAAGAACCATGAAGCATAAGGAAATGCAGTTTCAAACAGTGGGTACTTCGGGGTTGAAACTCTTGCCTTAAAAGAGAGACCAGTTGTGAACGGAGTTATATGAGGCTGAAGAGTCTATGCATCTTTTAAAAATTGTAGGGAAATGCATTATGCAGAGATTGGATGAACATATTACTGCTTCTGCCCATCAGGCGTCACGATGAGGCTAATCTTGCGTTGCGCTATCGGAAGTGACTCCTGCCAAATGGATACGCTGGAAAAGATGCATAGCCTGGTCCTGAAAGCCGAGACGATTAGTGATCGTGTTTTTGAGTTTCGCTTAATTCGCTGACATAAGGGCCACTCTGGGCGAGGGCGGGCATCGAAGCAGGTTCAAAGTATTATTTCTCAATACATCACTATTTAAATATTATTTAACAGTTGGGCACAGTGGGCTGCTTTAAAGCGCCACATTGCATTACTAATATGCTTACCGAATGAGTATATTAGGAGAGGATTTGGAACCAGTCTTTTTTTTTTTTTTTTAAGCCGTTGTATTGCACTCTACTTAGACGAAAATGCAATGTACGATTAAAGAAACTATGACAAAGTTGCGAAAGCACATGCTACAAATCTGCCTGGAACCAGCCATAACCGGGAGCAGATGCAATGGATGACGTGCAACGCCATTCGCGTGAGCATGCAATTGTAGAGACGGCGAGGCCAATACCTAGGCTATGCGGAGCATGTCCGTAGCAGGAGGTATAATTTTTCCTCAACATGTGTGCTCAGTCGTGTGGTCACATGCCTGATCACATGCACGGTGAAGAGGTCAGAGCAGTGACGTGGAGAAAGCTACATCAAATCCCTTCTCCGCTGTGATAAGCCTAAACGCCCGTTTAAGTGTCATGGAATACAACGATACACTTATGAATGCGGAACGTACGCATTCGCTTCTTGCAACAGCACAATATTGAGAGAACCAGTTGGACGAGCCAACGTTAAGCCTAATTTGTCTCATTACAATGGACATTAGCAATCCCAACATTCAGCATCGTGATTTGACAGCTAAATTAGATAGCCAACCAAATTGTATCCTTGCAGATTTAACACCAGTATGAATTTAATGTTTTCATTTTTCTGTCGCGATGATTGGGTCCCGATAGGGAACCGACTTTTTAAGCGCAAATCGTGAATCAGTGGAGAAAACTTTCTGTTTCTGAAGTTGAAAGCTGAAGCTGGTTTGCATTTTTACAACATTGGCTGTAGCCTACTTGCCGGTAACAGTCTAACACTCCTTGTAGTGTAGCGATTCAGTGAAGGGTAGAATGCAGCTTTGAACAATTTAGACGACTCTGCATCTCTGCTCTTTGCAACACGCCCTGCCGCCCATGTTCAATCTGCCAAACCTATAACAGCCAGAGTTTAACTGCCATCTCGCAGCCCAATCCTTCCGGAATAACTGTTTACACCAGGAAGTAGGCCATTAGCCTACAAATACACAAACTATAGCCGGTGTGAGACATGGGGGCTATCTAGTAGCTGCGTGGTAGCGACTGCCCTTAATCCATTAGCTGTTCACAATGAACAAAGATTCTTTATTGATACGCCTACTTTTCCATCGCAGCCAAGCGTGAGAACTTTGGCGTTTTCCCAATTCAGACATTTCCGCTTAGATTTACGTGCACGAATCCCAAATTCGCGTAAAACGATTGATTGGAAGACCCCGCTCTGATCAAGTAGGGGATGGACAGCATCTAGCGTTGGCTCTGGTGGTGAGAAACTCGACAATAAGCATGCCATTAACTTGTGCCCGCATATGTTGGAACGTTTCCGCTTTTAGTGAAAGACTTGAGATATTCGTGAAACCAGCCCCTCTGTGAGACATCCCGCAATCGAATGTGTATATTTGGTGTTGTCAATTTAGCGACTTTTAGAGGAGGCCATAGCTACTTTCCATAGAAATAGTTGGCAACACTGTGTATATTATGCGTTTACCGCTAGACTCAGAGCTCAGCAGAATTTAAATAAGGTTGATGACACTACCCGGCAAGAATCTGCAGCTAGCAGCTTCCAGGCTTGAAACATGGCGTCCTCCATGGAGGGGCGGTGGCCGCCGCAAAGCAGCGCTCCTTGAATGAAGCTCCCTGGCCAGTTAGCAGTGAAGACATTGCACCGGTATCCTCGGTATCTGGAATATGCCGCTTAAACAACGCTTTGCGTGGCTGGCCCCAAATGGATCGCCTGCCTGCTGCAGCTATAGAGCTTAGAGGTAAGGAGCAATGCAAATAAATAGCAAGACTTCCTCATAGTGCCTAGGCTGTGAGCTTAGACTAGCAGCAAACATGTAGCAAGCAGACATGGTTTACACTGGCAGTGTGCCGTAGCTGGATTGCAGGAAGAAGCGCCGATTTACGAGGCAACGTGCAGCGCTTGCATGCAGGAGGAGCAGCCGAATGAGTAGAGGGAGGCTGTTTAAGTAGACCGCCCTGTTAGTGAATGTACTGTGATAGGCGAACATCACTCAGCTGAGCCATCAGCTGATTCGGCCGGAGCGCTTGACTCTCGTGACCTGCCAGAACTACGCGATGCTCAATTTCTGCTGCTGTACTTGATAGCTGTTAGCCCTGATAAATGACAGCCACCACTTATAAACATACCCTTTATTGTATAACATTTGAGGGGCCAAGAAAAGCATTTCAAAATAAGAATAAGAGAAGACATTATAAGCACATTGCTGTAGGAATGTCTGGCCTCATATTCACTGTGTTGATCATGTTAAATGTTTATTGTAAAAGTAATGCAATGAAATTAGTGATGTCATGCTCTTTTTATGTATACACATTCACAGCATCATTTACAGTTGTCATAAAATACGATCTGTTACTGTTGTGGTTGTGCCATACCTGGAATCCAACTATAGGTATTTATGGTTCAATGGAATTCAATGGAATTGAACAGGTAAAATAAGATCAGGATGGAGTTATGTGAAATATTCTTGCAGACAGAGTTGCGGAGGCAGGTCTGACATGCTAAGCCAGGGATGAGCAGACACACACAGGGATGACACACATTTAGCAGGGATTTGCTAGACTGCATAATGACATCAGTATCACCTCGGTCAGGTTTTCAGGTTTTAGAAGCCTTAGCCTATTTCACGTGTCACATGAGCAATTTTAACTTACCATTGTGCCACATACAAATTCGGGACAGACAGGTTACATATTGTGTCTTTTGGTTTGTTAATTTGTACAGAATATTTAGGCACAATGATAGGATTGCTTATTCAAACAATGCACAATTGTTCATTATTTGCTTATTTGGCTCCAAATAGGATTTAAGCTAGAAGCTTTGGGGGGCGAACCTGTGAAAACATCAAGGAGACACGGTCGGCCTGACTGGAGAATTTTTAAACCCCAGATTTTGTGAAACTGAAAAGTTGGAAAAATTAAGGCTGAGGAAAAAAAAGTTTTTTTTGTAAGCATGGAATGTCTCTCCCTGTGTCTGAAGTTCATTTAAAGGCCAGCTGTTGCAAGCCATTTATCAATACAGTAGGTTGAGTGCAGAAGACATGTTCATTCAAACGAAATCCAAAAACACGTGGTATCTTTGAGCAGAAAGACAGTGTTTTCGGTGCAGTATCTGTAACTACAGGATGTTTAAACTGAATATTTTAATGCTTTGTTATATACAACTTCTACTTGTGGCAGGAATGTACACATTTTGCCAAAATAAATGACACTGTACATGGTGATGATAATGCAGTTGATACTTTTGAAACAGTATAATAAGCACTGCTTTTCAAATGTAAATATTTTTAATTGATTTGTGGCAATGTGGCTCTTAGCTAACTAAACAGAGTAGTTCAGGAACTGAACATTTGTTCTTTTTTTTTTTTTATAAGGACCACCTTATGCCTGATTTACAGCAGCAGTGGAGCAGGCCCTGGCTGGTATAGAAGCTGGAAAAGATGCTACACAGCGCCTTTTCCGCTCCTGGGGTAAATCAGACCTTACATGGCACATCTCTGTTTGCGCTTTGCTCACTATTTGCCGGAGCACATTCTTACCAGGTTGTGGTTCACGGTTCATGAGACAAAAGTTAATAGCATTTTTAAAATAGATTTCTTTTTTGTATTCTTCTTCTTTTTCTTCTTCTTCCACTGTAAATATGTTTCACCATCATTTCCACTCCACCTTCTGTAAATAAAGGCCTGTGCCTCGCGATCCCCTCGCTTGGCTGTGTGTGTTCTGTAACCTTTCAGCAGGATTATATATTAAATCTCGATTAATCTGATGAAACACCGCAAAGATGTTAGCGAGGCATCCCAATAGATTGGCGGTCAAATTCATTTAAATCCAAAGGCAAAAAAACGCTGTTCAGAATGCATGTGTACTGACCACAGAGGAAGCAGCCGTAATTGTTTCAATTGTAGTGCATTTGCATTTAATACAAACTGAATTAGGAAGTCCCATAAACAGTGATTGTGTGCCCACTTAAACCATGACCAGCTGAAACACAGCTCATCAAATCCCCATTCAGTTAAAGAAACTACTTGGCCAGCCTGGGCGCTAGCCGTGTGTGTCCGTCGTTAGCTTGTGCAAACCCTGCCGTTCCATTCTCATACATCTCCACTGATGCGTCTTAATTTGGACCGACCCAAAGGCAATGGCAAATGCTAATTAAAGCGTAATTCTGCTTTTCTTTAGGAATGAAGTCCCCCCCTGGCCTCGGACATCCGTTCTGCAGTAGCCACACGCTTAAACTGGAAAGCAAATCTAAAGCGTTCTCAAGGGTTCAATTACGCATTGCAGAAAGCCAGAGCGTCGTTTGCCTTTGTCGAACTCCGAAAGCTACTGGATCTCTCACTTTGTTCACTCGATATTCTTCGCACTTTATCCAGGTCAAGGTCCAATTTCCATGCAAGCATTTGGAGTTACAGCGACAATATCCCAACTGGGACAGTACGATTTTTGCATGATACAATATAATGCAGACTTCCTTATATTAAAGAACACTTCACCATCTCCACATATATATAAACCTTTATTTAACCAGGAAAACCCCCATTGAGGACAAAATCTCTCACAAGGGAGACATGACATAAAACACAAAGTATACATACATACATGGGAAATTTAAACATTTGAGTTGAGTGAGTTGTTCGAGCACAGATCTAAATCAAGACAAAATATGTCTTGCTCCCAAATACTATGAAAATCACTGTATATACAAAAGATGTTCTTGGGAGCAAAGTTTAGATTGGGCGCCTGAGACCAGACATATAAGTGCAAATGACCACTGGCAATACAGTAAATCGACACATCTGGGTGAACAGAAAAAAAAACACTAAGGAAATGGGTGAACGGAGGGATGTTTTCATTAAAGCGAATTTGACACAGAAGCACAATTACCATCTGTTCAGCTTACCCAACTCCACAGAATAATGGAACTTTAAGCCTCAGTAAGTTACAAAATAGCCTAGCTGAATTCTTTAAAATGAGTTTTGAGTTGTAGAACATTAAATTGGCAGGACAAATAAATAAATAATTAGTGATGGAGCTTTATGAAGGCCTGGAAGTATGTAGATGCTTTCATTATTTTCTGTTAGTTTGATGTGCTAGGGATTTGACTGCACTGACATTGTACACCCAGTTTATTACCCTTCCCATTTTGCAATGCATTTATTATAAACAATTACAATCAATAGCCAAAAATGACTAATGTGCATGTTTGCTTTAACTTGAACAAAACAAAGAAAACGTCGCATTTATTAATTTATTTTTCATTTCTTACATGGAATCTGTCATCATTTTCTAAATTCATTCATCAATGCTCAGAGCGAAATGTATCGCTGTTGGATTGAACAGAGAAATGAATCACCCACTAAATGCGCTGACAAGGCCAGTACCCATAGCCGTTCCACCTGATGTCGTAAATAGTCATTAAAATGGCAATAAATCAACAGGTAACAGGGAATCACATGTTGACAGCAATGAAATGAGATTACAGTTAAGAAAATACTAGTATTTTAGTCTCATAGGCCACTGTCAAATTTTTTCTAAGGCTGCATGGAGCCCTTCAAAATATCCCTTTGCGTTTTTGACTGAATATCCATAGGTTTTCAGTAGCTTTACAAAACTATCCTTAAAGGTCCAGGAAACTTCTTTGCTGATGTGTTGTTTTCATACTTTCTTGCATTCACAAACAGCCATGGAATATTTCAAAATAATTATTGTATAGGTTTCAGTGGGCAGGGTTAACTGGGTGTTAGTTATGTAAGAAAAACTTGATGTCCAGTGAAATCTTTTCTAATATGTAAATTATTACATATGACGTGTCTTACGGATATGAATGCTAATCAGCGCAGGATACACTCCCACCCGGTCCTTGTCTGCTGAACAGGTCACTATAATTGAATAGCGTTTATTACCATTTTGTGATTAAAACTGGGTCGAAACTTGAAAGAAATATTAATACAATCAATTGTCACTTCTGAGGAATATAACTTCAAATTGAATCCAGTTGCCTGAAGTTGTAGTAAGGTCATTTGGGATGTATTAAAATGTGTTTGTTTGAATGAAGGGTTTTGCAGTAGTCAGTTGCCTTTTTGAATGCTTGGGTGTGGTTTTCATGATGCACATGAACCCCGCTCAGAATTCAGCATCTCACATCCCTCGCATCTCTAGCTCCATGCGTCTTCAGTTGGAGCAGCTTCCCTTTGAGTAGCTGCTGAAACATCACCTCTACATTCTTATTCTTCTGGGTATTGAACAATAATCTGCAATCTCATATAGTCAGTGAAGCATGATTGACTACAAGACATTTTATGAATAACAAAAGCAGAAATCATTTTTCAAAACTTGATTAAAAAGATTAAAAGGTGTCACAAAATGCACATACTTTCATTTTTACACCGTAGGAGGGTTGCTTTCCTTATTATACAAGAAACCACATGAGGCCACTTTAATTGTCATACCGAAAAGTACATAATAAAAAATAAAAATAAAATGTTTTAACTGAAATGTTAGCTTTTACCAAAAGTCTCAAATGAAAGGATATAGGCAGACATGTGACAAATTAAAGGAAAGAGTAAATGAGTGGAGAATCATAATGTATGCAGATGCTCCCATACAGGTGTACTGCATGACATAATTAAGCAATTAACATCCTATCATGCTCTGTGGCATGCATAAAAATCAGTGAGCAGGCCCAGCTAACCACGATTGTGGATCAAGGTGGCAAAAGGAAAAGATCTAAGTGACCTTGAAAGAGGGTTCATTATTTGGGCATGAATGGCGGGAACTTTATTCACAAAGACTGCTTAACTGGCTTGTGTTTCAATAGGAAAAGTGATTAAAGTGACATCTGCATTTAGACCAATGGGAAAGATCAGTAAATAGGGTCTGAAATTGTGGTCAAAACACACATTCGATGACCGTGATGCTTGTGTATTAGTCCAATTGTAAGGAAAAACAGAAGTGCAACTCAGGTGACAGAGAATGTCAATGCAGGGTGTGATCAGACTGTTAGCAAGAACAGACTGTTGACAGCTACATAGAGAGGGATAATATAGTAGGGATGCAGAGCATATACCCCTCATTACAAAGACCAATGTACTTTTGAGTTCAGCGGCGAAAAAACCATAGGCACTGGTCTGCAGCGATGTGGAAAGTGTCACTGACAGACTTTTTACTTGTAATCTTGAAAAATAAACCACATACTGACTTTCCAACCCAATTTAATGAGTGATGGTATTTTCAGGAGCTTTGTGTTTTCAGCTCCGCATTTTGTTTTAGTTGTCTTTTTGAGCACCGCTGAGATTTTCTTTTCATTTTAATAATAGGCCAAGCTAGTTAGTAAAAGCGAGTAACTGCCTTTGCCGCTATATGTTTTTCATTGGTCAACCCCACAGGGGTAGGTTCTGCTTGGGTTAAACGAGACATGATTCAGCAAGATTGTGATAGACAGGTAGAGGGCCCCCATGATGATGTAGGGTATTGGCCACTCAGCATGTTCAGGGGAGTGGTCTATTTTCCTCTTAGCCAGTAGGGGCCCCCTGCTTATCTTTCAATATTATAGTTTCATCAGTTCAGTTCAGTTCAGTTTATATATATATATATATAATATGTGTGTATATATGTGTATATATATATATGTATATGTAATATTTGTCCAAGTGTAATTGACTGATTAAATTAAACAGAGTGCTAACTACTGTGCACACTACATATACAGGGCTGTGGCAGGTGCCAAAGCTTTGTCCTTATACACCTTGAAGGAGAGCAAGCTGATGTTTGTGTTAGGGCTGATCAGTTTAATTGGTAACACTTTACAATAATATCACATGAATGGGCATTAACTAATGCACTACTAACTACAAGTAATGGCATAAATTACCTATGGTGTATACTAAAATCAGCATTTAGCAAGCCCATGGCGAGTGTAGCTCCCCCATGAAATGGCACTGAGACTGGTTTTGAAATGGCGGATACTGAGGTTTAAAAATCTGTCACGGTTGTGCCTCCTCTGTTCCCGCCTCCCCGTAGTTTTTGTCCTGTCTCGCGCCCCTTAGTTTGGTCTACCTGCATCTCGTTATTCTATTCATTTATTCAATCATTGTTTTCTCCTGTGTCTCGTTGTCTTGTTTCATTCTGCACCCGCCTGCTCGTTGTTTGTGATTGTCTCCAAGTGTGACCCAGCCTATTTAAGTTCTTTGTTTCCCTGACTCGGGCGTTGCATCCTCCTGTGATCTGTCCTGACTATTTTCTTCCCTCTGTTTGTTCCCCGCGTTTCAAGTATTTTGAGTATTTCGAGTCCCCCTGCGTGTTTCCTGCCTTTTATTTGTTGTGAAAGTGAAGTCTTGTTTGGAAAATTACCTTCTGAGCCTCCAGTGTTTTTTCCTACTCTGCACCTGGGTCCCAACCCGCTAACCTTGACAAAATCACTGTTTTACATTGGAGGACAGACCTATGCACACATACAAACATACTGCACACTGCGTGCTACCGCACAACACACCATGCTCAGTTTAATGCAGGGAAAATATGCCCTGTTACTTTCATATGCACCTCCTCCATGCCCTATACACCCTCCTCATCCAATAGTCTGTCAGCATTAATGTTACCCTTTGTTCCAGGATTGGCCAACAACATAAGGAACAGCTCTGTCTCTTGGCTACATCTAGATCTGGGAAATGTATTTTTTTCCCATCATACTTTATTGATTTATTCTCTTTTTTATATACAGACCCAAATATCAGGTAGTGTGGAAAGCAGATGTGTGTAAAATAATAATTCAGGTTTTAATTCTGCCTCTAAACTTGACAATACTAAGGAGGCTTACAAACAGAAGCATTATAAGCCACAAATTATTGTAATATAGTGAAAACATGTCTGAGCTCATGTTCTCAATTATTGGGGCATTATTCATGATAATTAGGTAATTAATTAAGTATGATTAGACAGAAACTCTGTTTGATTAAATGTGGCTAATTGCTAGTATAAGCTTGTTTCTGTCTTTTTTTTTTTTTTGCTCATGGAAAACTCTGTGTCAGGTTCCAGTAGTTTAAGAGATAGTCATGTATACGCAATAAAATAGCATGGTGGAAAATGCTGATGTTCACAATGAATAACAGCACAGCCTTCTACATCATATTTGTCTCATCTTCGTGCATTAGCAGCTGGTGATGAAAGTGAAATACCTGTGTACAGATACCAGGTACTTTATTACAATGTTTTTATGACCCTATGGAGTTTCACAAGACCGAAATATTTAAGTGGCTGTGTGTTCGGGTTCTCAACATATGGTCTCTGATTTATGGGGGGAATCAGAAGAACATAGGTCTAGTTAACTGCAGCGAGTACATTTGGGATGCCAGAAATGGCTTAAAATCTCAGATTCACTGATGATGTCATTCCTGAGTACCAGGTTAAAAAAAAACTTACGAGACTAAAATTGCATGTAATTGCGTCTATTTAGTGCAGGCTATTAGTCAGATTCAGAGTTGCTGTGTTTTTGGCGGAAGTGGCAATGGAAGAGCATGGCTTTGGCCTACAATATGAACTTACACAGGAAATGTTTTTACACAACATCCATGTATGCAGTGAAAATTTACTGAAGCAATCCCCTGCTAGCCTTGTTTTACAGCAGGTATACCAACATTTTACTCCTTTATGGCTGTAACTGTGAACAGCCCTTACAGAAATGGAATATGCTTTACTGTATATTTGTGAACTTTTTTCAAATATAAGATAATACACTAATATTTATTTCACACAGTGTACTCATGAACATATTTTGCAATATCCAGTCTTTGTAAGGGGTACTGGGCTTATAATTGGATGGGAGATTTTTATTTATTTTTTCTGCTAGAATTGGTGTTTGTGCACCAGTTGGGGGCAGTCTTATCTCTGAACCAAACTGAACCTACAGCTGTGTCTGAATCTGAGCCCTGTCTATCGTGTCCTGTGTACAAGCAAACTGCGTACTGTTTAGTGTTCAGTATATCCTCCACACCATTTTCCAATCGTACTGTGGAAGTGTCCTAAGATGTCCCGTCCCTGCTCATGTGTCATTGTTATTGTTTTTGTTGAAACGTCAGTGAAGCTGCGCGTCATGATTACTGGACAAAAATATTTGTTTACTTCCTGAAAAGTATGCTCTTTAATGCACTCAGCGAAAATCCTGGAGATATATATTTTTTTAAGTATATTATATTCGGAGTCAAAAAAAAATTGAGCCAAATTAACTTGATCATCCAGTGTACTCAATAAGCAAACTTAACAGTATGGTTAAGTGTGCACACAGCCCATTACTCCAGTGCAAGACTGGTAGGGAGGGACTATGCCATAGGTCACTCTGTTTTTTTGTATAAGGCATTAAATCGAGGTCCATAGTGACCAAGTTCACTTTGGGCTAGATGCTATTCATCAGAAACCTCGGGAAGATTCCAATGTCCTCACACAATTCCCAACACGGCTGTTTCAATATAGACATCAAATCTTCCTCCCATCACCGGCTAAATTCATCCCTTGCTGTGGAGTGTATATGTGACAAGCCTTCGAGCACAGAATGGCGCACGGATACTGAAATTTGGCGGTAAATTACATGAGGTTTCCTCTTTTTCACTTTAAACTTAAGGACTTTGCTGAATTGCAATGCAGCAGTGCCGAAATAAGATTTTAAATAGCAACCTGTACAGTACAGGCCCAGTTCTTTTACCAAGCAAACCGACCTAGCCACCAATATTCAAAGTATAACTCCAACTAATCTTAAGTTGAATAAAGGGGATTTGTAAGGTAATGTATTTAACTCAAAAATAAATGAATTATTATTATTATTATTATTAGAAATTTAATGACTAACTGGAATTTACTACAATAGATTATTATTAGATGTTGTAGATTAGTATTCTTTCATTGTCTTTCATGTCATTATCTGGACATAGTAAGCTGTGGTGCTTTTGTGATAAAGAGTTACAAATATTTTAAATAAGTATTTTATTTCAAAACGACCTAATAGTACCCAGTCATTGCCATTGACAAATACCATTGATTTAGATAATACTTTTATAATATTGTTTTATTATTCACATAGGTGATATCGGGGATACAAGGGATGACTTTATCGCAATTAATGTTCAGCTTCATACTGAATGTAGGATTGCGAACCTTTTCTACGATCGTTTTTGGTAAGGTGCCGTAACGTCGCGTAATCCTGTCATTATACATAACCTATTTGTCCACTCGTTTTCATGAACTGAATCTGAATCCTGTAGTTGTCTTAAATTATGACGATGCCGTTTTACAGTTTGTACGCTTCAAGGTTGATTGACAGTCGCTCATATTAGAAAACTACGCCCATGAACACCCTCAACCTCCTCCCATAAACCGAAGATACACACCCAAGATGACAATACAGCTGATTTGATATAAAGGTTTGATCAGCGGATTGCGTAGGTTGTCCCACACTCTCTCGGGCTGTGGTAAATTCATCTCTTTATATTAATTCTTTGCCAAAGGAAATCACGCAGTGACTAAGTTTGTGGATTTAATTTTTATATCACTAATGACGGATACCGTTTGCGTGGCAAATAAATTCCACTTGCTACATAGCTGTTTGACTTTGAAGGACGCGGGGATATTGAGCGCACCCGGAGAAGTGGTAAAACTGCAAGGCAGCGTTAATCTATCCCTACAATGCCAGTAACTATGTAAGGGGGACGAGAGCCGTTAAATGTTCGCTGCTGCCGCAGCGTAAAAGACGGGGTGCAGGTACAGCAGCGCATATTTCCTCGGATGTACCTGAAAAGGATTTTCCTGCTTGTTGAAAACAACACCAACGACCACAAAACGCGGATATAATCTGTCTACTGGGTTACAAGCACATGTTTTGGGAATTTTACCATCTTTTTCTGTGGGTGCCGAGAACAAATAATCTTTTATTCTGCATATCCTTGATTTTTGACATCCAAGCCATGCCAGTTGTAGATATCGATAAATATTCTATAATGAAAGACTCGATTAGATTTCGAATTAGATGGGACTAATTGAAACGCAAGAACTCTAATGAGACGTCGTTAAGAGTTCTCAGCTCCCTATCGCCGCCGAGAAAAAATAAGGCAATGTATGGGGTTGTGTTTCTGCTCTCCGCAACTTAAAACGACACGGCGGCGTTTTCTTACGATTTTACCCGTCTACTACAGTCCATTGGATTCGCGTTATTACACCTCAGCGCTGACGGACAGCGCAGGAGATTGTTAAAGTCGGAAAGAGGACTGCAAGGAGAGGGAACTCGACCTAAACGAAGAGAAGTAACCATCAGCGTTCACATGTAAAACCACTTTCCTTTCAAAAGCACCGTCGCACAGGTAATATTTTCATTACACGACTTTGATATGGTCTGGAACACATTCGGGTATGATGGTATTGTGCTGTGAAATACACGTCGTGGAATTAAACAACGAGTCTCCGGAACGCTCAAGTTGTATGTAACAATGGGCATAATGTAAGACAATTAAGAGGGATGGGCAAAAAATAGGGTTATGATATATGAGTCCACATACAAACTCAGTGCCTCGTTGGTCAGCTGTGCAGTGTAGCAAAAAATATAACCTACCCAGCCGCATTTTTTACACGAGTGGAACAATATGTCCAAGCGGCAGTGCTTTCATATAGCTCTTTTGAAACAGAGGATCACGTTCAACTAAAATAAAGATGGTTAAATTTGTTATTGGTGAAGTTTCTACTCATCCACGATGTTATCTTGTGACGCCTACATGTCGAGGAATTTTGTATGAAAGGTTCCCAATCAGTTGTGGATTATCTAGCAGAAGCGGTTTTGCGGTCTGAAGTAGCCTATAGGTTTTTTTTTCTTTGCATCTCGAGCGTGTATCCGGTGGTAAGTGATGTTGTATTCTGTGCTAACATCTGCTCAAGTCGTGCAAAGAACACATAGCAGTGGTGTTCTAATACTGTGGTGTATCGTACATGTTTTTATCTGGGGTGGATATTGCAGTTTCGTCTCAAATGAAGCAATGTTTCTACAAAGGTAAACGCATTGGTGCGCGTTTCTGCATCAGAAAAGGGCGAGACTTGGTTTCTATAGAGGTTGCACACTCTGTGAGCGCGTCTGCACCTTGGTAAGTCAAGTTGCCCCAAAGGGGGGGACAAAAAACGTTACTTTGCGGCATGGTTGTGGATCCCAAGCAAAATCTATATAAACTAAATTTGGTGCTCATGAGAGAATTGTATAGTAGCCTACTAGTTTGTCCCCATAGTATACCGTTTGCTCAGCAATAAACTGGTTATTTAAAATAATGGTAACACCGAAGTGCACCCGTATCGCATAAAACACAATATTGTTCATTTAAAGTAAAATATTAAAATGCGTGTTATTTTTTAAACTTCTTACAGCCAAAACATTCCCCAGCATAATTATTGTTAATTTATAAAAGGTTGAATACGCGTGTTCCATTTTCCCCGAGCCCCATTAGAAAATTGGCTATTTTCACTAGATGTGTTTTCTGCATTTAACTTGGGGAGAATACCTATTTTTCCCCATAGCCTACCAGCGGTTGCTATGTACCACGAAGCAAATGTTATGTTGGATTAGGTAGGGGATTGAGCAATTTGCCTGGCATTACCAATTGGTAGAAGCCAAGATATGGTCCGTGGTGTGCTGGACATGCTGCGATTCCGAAACAAATGCACTCGAAAATGAAATTTTGTTAAACGAGTGATTACAACGTCTATTGGAATGCGCCCTTTTAATTGCGGGGATCGCATTTCACTCCATTTGAGCTGTTTTGGATTAATTTTACATATATCTTAGCCTTTGGTACCACATATATAGTACATGTGCTTTAATATGCTAGGCTTTCCGTGGTTTGTAACGTGTTTTTCCCATTCAATAATATACCACACTTTGTTACCTCGGAAACATAATTAATGAATCATCCATTCTTGTGTGTGTGTGTGTGTGTGTGTGTGTGTGTGTACGTGTGTGTGATTGTAATAACACATACGGCATATCTTAAATGTATTAATTGAAGATAATAGCCTACTGAATATCAAACTGCAGCGCCCGATCATGTCTTATTCTTCGTCACAGGTAGGGGGCTGTGGTGTTCCAATCGCGATTACTTTTGCCACTGGCCCCTTTAATTTGCACCTGAGACGATATTTTCCGCCTGCCCATTGAAAAGAAGTTCTGACTGTGCTGCAATATGCAGTATGTCCGTTTTGTCCGCACATTCAATCTATCTGGCCAATACATTTCAATTTATTGAAACGAACGTGTTTTTCCATAACTTCTCTCTTTTTTATTTTATTTTAATGTATTTTTATTTTTTTTTCAAATTGTAGCCTATATATGTTCGTTTCTGTAAATTCAGCAGTCACATACTACCATCTCTGAGACGGGTCACAACTCCGTGATTTTCTTTCTCTGTGCTATTTCGAGAGATGCTGGAGATCGGGCTTGATGTGACATGTTTTAAAGTTCGGCAGACTTCAAGCTGACATACCGCGTAGGTGCCGTGCGGGTGATCTATCTCCAGAGATCCGCTATTCATGGTGTAAGATTGACAGCTTGTCTTTTGTTCGCTGAATGCTCTGTGATAGAGAGGGTGGCCGGGTTGCTTAAAATGGCAGTCTGTCGCCAGCTGAGCTTCCGTGGGTCTCAAACGAGCGGTAACCCACCACTATCTGTATGGGCACGTTTTTAGAAGGACGACACATGGCGAGGCCATCTGTTCGCGAGTTCACCATTTAAGTGCTCGAATTGTCCCAGTTGGGTAGCTTGGCTTTGGAATGATGGAGCAGTGGAAGGAAATGGTACAGGTTTAATTCTGATCTTGTCTGCCAACTGGCTTCTCCTCTCTGGTTGCCCTTTGAAAGAACGTAGATCTAAATCAAATCTGATAAAAATTGCTGGGTTGGGGGTTGCCATTGTAGCCACACTGTTTCCCCAGTGCAACTACAATGTGAGTATATTTGAGTTGCCTTTAACTTAAAACTAAAATTTACTGTTAGTGGTTCGTGAATGTCAGTAGAATATTTTTGATTGATTAAATTGGACCCTTTTCAGTGGTTCTCATGGGGTGCTATATTTAGTACACGGTACAACAATGCGCAAATCTCAACAGACGCATTCAGCTCTCTCCACGCCCACCCTCTTCTAGGTGGTCCTGCTCGGTCTCCTTGTTAGCACATGTATGAATTTTCAATCTCATTAATTGGAGACGACAGCACCGCAACAAAGCGTCAAGGTGGAATCGGAAATGGGGGTGGATGACATAATTGAATATTACATTGCATTACATTTATTTGGCAGACGCGCTTATCCAAAGATTAACATCTGGTGTGTGGTGGTGAAGAGGCCCAAGCCACATACCATCTATGGGAGATTCAGCGTCTCTGGGATGGTCTCAGAGCCTGACACGCTGGATGACACCCAGGAGGCCATCAACCCCGTTTACCCTCGGGTGGGATGCTGAGAAGACAACAATTTTTTTTAAAATTGGTATTTAAAAATAAAGAAAAAAAATAATAATAATAATAATTCTCCTATTCAGTTACTCAAACCTTACATTTTTATTGTTATGTGAGTACCAGAGTTAGGAATAGTGCCAGGTAAAACATATGCTGTCACTATTAATACTACTACTAGTACTACTTTTATTACTACTACTACTACTACTACTACTACTTCTAATAGTAATGATAATAAGAAGAAGAATTATAAATTGCCTAAAGATTCAGAAGGCTTTAGATAATGAAGCCTGACTGATTCTTAAAATGCACCAAACAGCTACCAAGGTGATGGCCTTGGAAATGATGGCTTGGAGTAATAATTCCCTTGTTAAGCTGACACTATCATTTATGTGAATGGACAGTAACTTTAGTGATATGCCATGTCATTCACTATATCAAATTGAATCAAACACATTAGGGGAAAATTAAGAATAATTTCCCGCTGTCATTTCCATTGGCGATTCCGAGTACACCCTGCTGGGGGGTATGCTGTCTCCTGGGAGTCCATGGCAGTCCCAGTTTTTGACTGGTACACCCAAAAATTGGGGGTTCCAGCCCCCTCCCCCCACCCCTTGGACTGTGTTCTCCAATCTCTCTCTCACCCCCCTGGGTCGTGATGACAATCTCCACCCAGGTCCATGCACATTTTTTTCCAGCATACTATTATCAAAATTTAGAAATTCTAAGCTGGCAGTTTAGCCCAGCAAACAAAAAGCCCACAGCCTTGAAAATGCTTGTGCTTGGTTGCAGATAAAGCTTAGGAACCCTTCCATCTAACTCCAGTGCCCTTTGCCCTTTAATCTGAAAAATACATTTAAAACCCATATTAATACTTTATTTTTTAGTACTTGTTTGTGACTTATGGAATGACATCAGCTCCTGGTCACTGAAAATAAATGTGGAATTGGCGGCAAAAAGTAACATTCCCTTAAATGTGTTGATGATAAAGCGTGTTGCGTTTCGCTTGAATGAAGATGTTAGCAGATTTTTCCACAGGATTCAGATATAATTGTTTTTGAATTGCTTTGCTTTGCTCAGGATGAAGTGCAACAGAGCTGTCAGGCCAAGGTTTTTATTGCCCAAATGCAGTGGGTGCCCAGGGACATGTGGCTATCGATCGCTTTGCAGGCCGTATGCGTTTGATCTCTCCGCGATCCGTCCTTTGTCGAAGTCTTCCGCTGTGTGCTCGGAAGCTTCCGCCAATGCGTGCAAACAGGAGGGCATTCTTCTCAGAGGCCTACGAGCTCTGTCTCCTCATCTTGTGTGCGTATTCGTGGAAGAAGCCTGTTAAAAACGCGTCAGAGCCACAGGTCGGTGGCATTGAAAGGCTTCGCTCTGCGGAAGACTCAGTCAGTTTGAGGAGCTATAGGATGGAGGTGGCTGGGTGAAAGAGAGCATTGTTTCTTCTGCACTGGTTGCATGGGATTCTTCTTGAATTGGTCTATGTACAGGGCTGTGTACTGAGTGAGTGGTAGAGCATTTATGTTCATGATCAAGTCACGACCATGAATTGTCTCGTTGCACTGGAAGTCACGAAACTTACAGTGCACCTCAGAACAGATACCCTTGTATCTTACTGAGAAAATTACTGTAGTTCCACGACAGAGTGGGAAAAAAAATAGCGATTTCAAATTGCAACTTTAACGACACAACTCATGAGATGCTACTTTTAGTGTTACACCAATGTGTTCACCTCAGATTTGAATAAAAAAAGGGCGCGAGGACACTTCTTTTAGAGGGCCCGTGTTCTCAACAAGCCCACCTTCCATTAACGTTGTGAGAATTAATTAACAGTTCTTACAGTGGACATAAAACATTCAGGTCAAAGTGACATTTTCGTTTATGTCAAAGGACATGGGTGCCGTTGGTCATTAGCTGTCACAGTGGAGCAGTGTGACATTTTCCATGTCAATCTGACATTGGTGGTTCACTGTCAGCTCACACAAGGGACGTAGTTCTTTGACATGTCATTCACTGTGTCAAACCTACAATTATCCTTGTTAAAAAACATTTCCAATTTTCTTTGGTCATTGCCATTGGTGGTTCAGAGTGTAGATTTTTTTCACCTTTGTTAGGAAGTGAGAAAATGCTATTTGTTTGAGAAGGTGCATGGAGAGCTACTTCCTGGATATCCACGTGGCATCACATGAATGTTGATGATTTCATCATTCTCTTCTCTGTGTTATCAGGCTGTTCCTGTCTGTAAATTAAAATGAAAGACCAGTTCTGCTCTGCTGCTGCAGTAGATATTCTGTAGTCACCGTATGAAATGTGGTCCAGGGGTGGAGGTGCCTGGGAATTCTAATTGTGCTTTGTGGAGTAGCCGTTGATCCCTCAGTTAATTACACTGCTGTTCGGCTCCGCGTGCTTCTTACTGCACCCAGCTCCACCCCCCCCCCCCCCCCCACCTCCCACCCACCCCCCCGAAACATATCTGACTCCGGCAACTTGACATTCTGGATTTAATGCTTGACAGTGGGTATTTCGCAGTGCGTTTGCAGTCAGCAGGCTCTCAATTATTCAGCTGATCCCGATCGAGCCCCGTTCGGTCTCTTGGGCTGTGTGCTGTGAAAAGCGCTGGCCCTCGGAGGAGCTTAAACAGCGGGGGGACCGCCTGACCCAGCCACAGCACGCAGCTGGAACGCCAGGCTGAGAGCCAGGCTCACCCCTTTCACTCCTGCTCTCTGAGGAGGAGATGACCAGAGGAGGCTTCCATGAACCCTGAGTCGGGTCGAGCTGCGATGGGCTGCCGGCGAGCTCCGTTAACTGGAACTCCCAAGCTGAGAGCCAGGCTGACCCCTTTCGCTCCTGCTCTCTGAGGAGGAGATGACCAGAGGAGGCTTCCATGAACCCTGTGTCGGGTCGAGCTGCAGTGAGCTGCCAGTGAGCTCCCGTTAACCAATTGGAAGGGTTTTTTTTTTTTCCACTCCTCAACAAAACAATGATTGGCTCAAATCTGTGAGTTACAGATGTAATAGAGTAGCTCTGCGTATTTTTGGTTTCGTGAAACCTGTCACTGGTCTGAGGTTGAGACTATGACTCACCTGTGGCGCACAGGTCTTATTGTGGGGCCCTGCCATTGACGCTCTTGACACTGAACCACTGCGGTGAAGCTGCAGGGACTTGCACAGTAAATACGGCACGGTGCAAATTGTCATGAAGATGAGAAGTATAAGTAGCACAAGGCGGTGGTTTCCGCTAAGCGGATAGATAATGATTAACACCAAGCTTGACCCTCTTTACCTATATGAGCAGGACCGTAAATCAGACCCTCAGAAACGTATCCGTGCAGTGCTCCTGAGAACGCTCCAGTCCAGACCCTCAGTAATCACCACCCACCCCCCTCCCCCCCTTCACCGCCACAGGAAGCCTTTGCTGAGGTTATAAATAACCCGTGACATCCCATCACCATCCGCATCTGCCTGCTGCACGCGTTACCGGGTTACAAGATGTGTTCCTGCTCCGCTTTTACTAAAATTAATTTTGAGATGCTGTAGTAATTAGGGCTGTGCCGATTAATCACTGGAAATCTCTAAGCGATTAAACACATTTTTTTAAGCACCGACGTTATTTTAATTATTTTAGCCACTTTCTTTTTTATGGTGTCCTGTTCGCACTGTGCATTGTCGTAAGATGGTGTTTGAAAGCATCAGTGCTGATCTGGTGTCAGTTTTGACGTCTGAGCGAGGTTGTGATATGGACATGGGAAATGTGTTCCTTGTACATCTCTCAGGTGATGATGTCGGTGTCTGCATGCACAAATGGCCAAAATCAAATGGGCATCCCCCAAAATGCTTTGCAAAGAACAGGAGGAAATGGTGCCATTTGCTCTGACTTTGAGCAGGGTTTAGAAAAGTTCTCCAGCAGCACTGGAATGATCCAAAATCATCTGAGATATAATCACCAACAGTGACTGTGAGTGACAAACCTGTAGAATCCACATTAGCAGATTGAGCCCGAGCACATCTAATTCTCAGCAAACATCAATGAGAGCTTTCACTTCGAAAAGGTGTGACAAAACAAGGCAACAAAATTTGACCAGAGGTGTTCCTGTACTTATTAAAGGACAGCTTTCTTGAATTTTTCTTTGTTGCCACTTAAATAAAACAGATTTGATCTTTTGCCTGTTTTTTAATAGAATACATATATTTTTAAAAGATTCAGTAATCCCAGCACCTTATTGTTGTTGCATATTCTCAATCAGACCTGGGTCAAATACGTATTTGTTTTGGATTGAAATACTTTTCTACGTTTTACTGATCTTGTATGGTGTATTGGAACCAATGAAACTACTCTCAAAAAGTGCAGACCCCATCTTCAGGTCATATTGGCAGGCTCAATTACACCAGGCAAGATCAATAGAGCACAGAAACGTTTTTGTTTTGGATTCAAATACTTATTTGACCCAGGTCTGTTCTCAATGCATTTGAAGTTGTCTGCTCTGTACTACCCATCATATGGCGCGTTTCTGTGATTTTCACTCTTATGTAGGGCTCAGTATGTGCTTTTGAAGTCTTCTGCGTGGCTGCTTTCCCAACTTTGTATTTAAAAGCATATCTTGGCTATAGTTTAGGTAGCACGTCATTTTAAATAGAAATTCAGAACCCCCCCAACACATTGTTTCGCACTGGGTAACCATTGCAGCATTTTCCCCAGGATTTCTTTGTTGGAGGGGTGGTGAGATGTTGGGGAGGGGGTGGGGGTGGGGGGTTGCTGGTGAGATTGCAGACTGGGGGGTAGGCACCTCAATCAATAAAACTCCTTTCTGCCTTGCCTCTCTTCACTTACTGCTTGTGCTGCTTACACAAGTGGCAGAGCATCCCCATGAGCAAAATCGTGGAAAGTCACCATCTGTGGGGCATCTCCCGAGTGGCCAGAATACAAGTTTATAAGATGTCGTATCCGTACACCTCACATGATTTAGGGTGGGTTAGAAGACATTTGACATTTAACAATATCTTGGTCAACATCAGCAGATACACAACAGTGGTAATTGTACAATGCCATGTAAAAGTATATGCCTTCCTGATTTTCTCTTTAATTGTAGATTTGCCACACTGAATGGCTTTAGATCTTAACACAAAATGTAATATTATACAACAAGAAACTGAGTAAACACAAAATAAACACAAAACATTTTTAATTCATAATTTGATTTATTGAGAAAAATGATCAAACTCCTGTTTCTCCCACGTGAAAAAGTGATTTCCCCATTAGTTACTCAATCTAGCAATGAACCTGATAACTGATAATTAGATTCAGCTGATTGAATCTACACCTTACTCATATTGAACCTTACCATCAGAATGTTATAGTCACAACAAACTTTCTACAAGCACACTACGCCACAATCAAAGGGAATTTGAGAAGGGATGAGAAGTTGTTGAAATATATCAGCCTGGAAAGGATTACAAAGACATTTATAAGGCTCTTGGACTGAGTGAGAGCCATTATCTCCAAATGGCGAACACTTGGAACAGTGGTGAATCTTCCCGAGAGTGCCCGCCCTGCCAAAATGTCTCCACGGGCACTATGACAACTCATCCAGGAAGTCACAATAGATCCCAGAAGAACATCCAAAAAACTGCAGGCCTCTTTAGCCTCAGCTAAGGTCAGTGTTCATGACTGTACAATGAGACAGAGACTGAGCAAAAATGAGATTCATGAGGGAATAAAACAGGCGGAAACCACTGCTAAGGAGGAGAAACATCAATGCTCATCTCACATTTGCAATGAAGCACCTGGATGCTCTATTACAGATTATCCCCAATGCTGTAGCAGGACCTGAAACAAGCAGTTCATGAATTAAAGTGGTTCTGCAAAGAAAAGTGGGCTAAAATTTATCCACAGCGATGTGAAAGACTGATAACAAATTATAAGCATTTGGTTGTAGTTATTTTTGCTAAAGGTGGGGCAACCAGTTATTAAGTTTAAGGTATGGGTGATATGGGTGTTTGATGACTTTCTTAATTAATTAAAAGAGATTATTTTCAAAATGTGTTTTGTGTTTACTCCCTTTGTCTAATATTACATTTTGTCTAAAGATCTGACACCATCCAGTGTGAAAAACCACCTTTGTGATAGAGATTAAGCCTGATTACAGTTATTAGGTTTTTTCAAGCCAGCTAACGGCAAGAAACCCTGGCTATGTTAAGCTTCCTTCCTGGTGTGCCCCCTGGATCCCACCCCTTATCTGGATCCTTTGTGGTGTGCCCCCTGGATCCCACCCCTTATCTGGATCCTTCATGGTGTGCCCCCTGGATCCCACCCCTTATCTGGATCCTTCATGGTGTGCCCCCTGGATCCCGCCCCCCTCTATGGATCCCCATAGTGTGGCCCTGAAACCCCCCCCCCTCTCTGGATCATTCATGGTGTGCCCCTGGATCCCACCCCTTATCTGGATCCTCCATGGTGTGCCCCTGCCCCCCCCCCCCGCCCCCCAGATCCTTCCTGGTGTGCCCCCTGGATCCCACCCCTTATCTGGATCCTCCATGGTGTGTGCCCCTGGATCTGTCTCCAGATCCTTGGAAAGGCTCACTGCAGATTGCCAGGCATATAGTCTGAAAACAGTGCGGCCACCTCAAATGCCATTTGAGGGCCAACAGCTGTTCTCCTGGTACGTCCTGGCCCTTAACTTAATATCTGTCACATGATCTAGTAGGAGATTAACTGCCACTGAAGCATCTTCATGCCTCAGTTCAAAGCCTGGTTTTAATGAACATTTGGCCTTAACTGTGATTTACAACTGAAAGTGGAATGTTTTCTTACTCAAATCCAGGTCAGCAAGGAAATTAACAACCGCTGAATTCTCCAAACTTATGGAGAAAAAAAATTCCAGTTGCATGCAAGTCAGTGTTGATGAAGTATGTTGATTGAATCAGGATTTTTAATCCTCTGGGTGCACAAAAAACCCATGCTGCAAAAATAAATAAGTGATTGAAAGACTGGGAACCAATGGGAATATCCTGGAAGATGAAACTGTTAGCCTGCCAACATGGAAACATTTGTGGGGTTGATCTTGTCAGTATTTTATGTCATCCCATATACACCCCACCTATAGTGGGGTAAATGTGAGATAATACACCATCTGTGCACAGGTGTAGAGGCGTTCAATTTTATTATTTTATCCAGGTTTTGCTCATCTGCTGTGACCGACCTGTCTTCTATAGCCAGTGGCGGAAACTCGAAGATAGATCCAGTTTCCATTTTACCACCAGGACCTGACCGAGCCCCCCTCTCACCTCTGAGGTTTTTCTCCTTGAATATAAAAAAAAAAAAAAAAAAACAATCTGCAGAAACTTCCTGTTTCGTTGAATGTGTAAATAAGGCTAGCTTCATTGGGCCGATCATGCATGGTAAATGGTAAATGGACTGCATTTATATAGCGCTTTTATCCAAAGCGCTTTACAATTGATGCCTCTCATTCACCAGAGCAGTTAAGGATTAGGTGTCTTGCTCAGGAACTTGACACGCCAGCGAGTTTGAACCGCAACCTCCGACTGCCAGACAATAGGTCTTACCTCCTGAGCTATGTCGCCCCATACATACTCCACATATGCTGATTTGGCTACAGAAAGACATGATTAATAAACACAGACCAACGGTCAGAGCTTAACAATGGTGATCATATTGCTTTTGCTGTTTTTCACCCAGTGGACACTGATTAGCATTAATGGCTGAAAGATATTTGCATTTAAAATCTTGTGCTTGATCCTTTGGAAGCAGTTCCCTAGCGTCTACTGGGACATTTTTATACCTTAGGCACTCAAAGTAAATAGATAATCCGTTAAAATAAAATCAAGTAACTTGGAATATATTTATGGCTTTTAACAAAATCCTTGGTCATTTAAATGAAATAAGTTCCTTGGTTACATTACGGGGTCAGTCAATACTCTTTCCCAGATACTCTGGTGCTCTCAAGCATTGATTTTCAAATCTGAACATGAATGGACATAATTTCAAATGATTCGTTTGACTAACTCTTTCTCAAAAAAATCATTTGATAGCCAGCCATAATATCTGCTTATGTGTCTCGGTTTTAATGGCTTCGGGGGGGGGGGGGGGGGAAGAGAAAAGAAAAACAATAAACTGTGAGGATAACATGATTGCGCTTGAAGATGATAACCTCTCATTCACACCAGTGCACTCGGTACTGCCTCCGGTGTGCTTCTCTCTAAGTGACACGCCGTGAACTTGACAGCATCGCGACCGGTTTTTGTAAATGGTCTCTACGTGGAGGCAAACATATTTCCGGGGCTTTTAAGTTGTGTTTTCCTTACAGCTCCGGCCTACACGCCTACGAGAAAAGGACTCACTTACCTTCATGACCATACATGTCGACGGTCAACCCTCGTGTGCATTTTAAAGGCTTTTTTACAGTCTCGGTGTGTTTAAGCACATGTATAATGTATGCTAATGGCTGAGCCAAGGAATATTTAATCACGTGTGTTTTATTCATTCAGCCTTTGCATATGCATTGGCTTTTGCAATTTAAAGCACTGCCCCGCAGTGTAGACCCTATGCTTTGTTTATACCTCCTATACTAGGTAATGTGATGCACAGCCCCTGGCATACGCCCACTGCATTAACAAGGTTAAGCCTCTGTTCTAAAAGCAGTGTTCTGTAACCCTAACACACACACACACACACACACAGTATATGACAAAAATATACAGTACTATGGTATACATTGTTATAGTTTTAATATACATTATACATAGTTTTAATATACATACAGCAGTAAATCCCTTGTATTTGCCTTAATAAATTGACATTAATTATATGCATGTGGTTTGGGGGAATTTGTTACAAATGTACATCCAGGCTTTACCTTGCGGTTGGACCCTTGCAGTGTTGCATATTGAACATACAGTATGTTGGAATGTTCCGGGCTGTTCGGAGCTGCTAGCTTTGATTTTTCCAACCGTCCAAGGTCCAGTATACATTCGATTTGAGGGTCAGCTGCATTTCATATTTGCCAGTTTTGAATATGAATCAAAATGTACTTTAAAATATCCTTGTGGACCCTCGCCTGCGCTATTCAATTTATGAAATTCCCTTCTGCTCATTTTCTGAATCGACTGAATTTAATGGAATGGACCCCCTTCCCTGGTACACAGTAACGCGCATAATATCTAAAATGCATGCTGGGTAATTCACCTTGAAGGTTATTCACCTTAGTGAATATCCTTCAAAGGAAGGCGATTTAATGTTAGTAAATCAGGTAGAAATCTGGCAGGATTCCTTTATCATTTCCCACCGTGTTTACTCCGTTTATACACCGAGCGCAGCCCTCCTGTGTCCGCTGAAATGTTTACTTGAATGGAAGCCGCAAGCTACAGGGTAGGCTATGATGATGGCCTGTTGCAAAACCACAGAGTATCTTATTTTTTTTAGTTTGTTTTGCATTTGCTGAAAAATGATAGGGATTGATATGCTCATAGCAATTCACTCTTCCACGGCAATATGTCAATACAACTTAATCTCCTCCTGCAGATAACACGCGAATTGAGCAACCTGAAATTCTCCGAGTCCACACGTTATCTGAAACACTGTGTGGCATCGTGAGGGCCTGGGTTTTGTGAGGGCACGGTGTGCCGCGCTAGTCTGTACCTGGCTGTGTTTTCAATTATTTTCCTCCTGCCCCTAATCTAACAATCTCGGGGGCCGAGCGGGCACTTTAGGCTTTCGACCAGTCGGCTGCTACAGCTCACCGCCCAACTGTGACAAATAACAGGTTGGGTTTATGACGGAAAAAAGAAAACTGCTGGCCACAAAAAAAAAAAGGGTTGAAGCCTGGGATGCTCTGGCCCAGATATTGCAGACTTGTTAGTTTGAAAAGTCGCGGCTGGCTGTGAGCTTCTCTCCCAGCAGGTCACTCCTGGTGAGAGGGCCTCCGCATTGTCCGCTTAGAGACTGTTGAAGGCACTGGTTCGAGATTTCCTTTCTTCGTGGGTTTACACCTTCATATACACACCCCTCCCTGCCCCCACAGTCACAATGTGGCTATGTTTCAGGGTTTATAAGAGGTCTGTACGTAGGTTTGTGCCTTCACAAATACCCCCCTCCCTGCCCCCACAGTTACACTGTGGCTCATGTTTCAGGGTTTTAAGAGGTCTGTACGTAGGTTTATACCTTCACTGACACCCCCCCACCCTGCCCCAACTGTCACACTGTGGCTCATGTTGCAGGGTTTATATGAGGTCTGTACGAGGAACAGCCAGGAAGATCGTGCCATCGAAAGAACAAGATTGTGGAACACTGACAGGCATGACGAATTGGAAGAAATGACAAACTTCTGTTGGACCACAGGCCCAGGAGTCACTTCATCCTCCACCACCTGTCATGAGGCAGGTTTCAATAGACCCTCTGCTTAATGATGTCTTGACATGAGCTGAGTTGTTGGTTAAAGACGTTGTGACATGAGCTGGAATGTTGGTTAATAATGTCGTGACATGAGCTTGAGTTCTGGTTGATGATGTCGTGACATGACCTGGAGTGTTGGTTAATGACGTCTTGACATGAGCTGGAGTGTTGGTTAATGATGTCTTGACATAAACTGGAGTGTTGGTTAATGATGTCTTGACATAAGCTGGAGTGTTGGTTAATGACGTTGTGACATGAGCTGGAGTGTTGGTTAATTATGTCTTGACATAAGCTGGAGTGTTAGTTAATTAAGTCGTGACATGAACTGGAGTGGTAGTTAATGACGTCTTGACGTGAGCTGTAGTGTTGGTTAATGACGTTGTGACATCAGCTGACGTGTTGCTTGGAGAGCAGGCTCTTTTCAGAGAGACGTTGGCTGCCATAATCCCCTTCTCCTCATGCAAATCGGTCCTGTGTCACTGACTGACAGTTGCCTCCATTTGCTGTGTCTTTGTGAGGGGAATCCAATTTGCTCTTAGACCTTTTCCCAAATACAATTTATCTTGTTCTTCTCCTCATACAATGAGAGGAAATGCATTAGAGCACACAAGTGGGAACCTAATCGCTTAAAAAGCATTTTTACCCACAATTTCCATCACCTGTAAAGTCCCCGCAGTTGTCTGATGTATTTCTACCACTTGTTTCTGTAAGACCTGAAGATAGATTTCCATAAGCCTACAACAGCGCCATTTAAAACAGGAACATCTTATCACTGCATTAAGCCAGGTTACTATTCTAACTGGAGCGCTCTTTGTTTGCAAATTTGAGTTGAAAAAGTAAGTGGTACTGTCATCATTTTACATGGCGAGAGTGCACAGAATAAATGTAAACATTCCGTCGAAATGAATGAGGCAGCAAATGGAGGCTAGACTTGTCAGAGGCCGCGACGCAGCGGCGTGTGACTGTATAAACCCCGCCCGCCATGTGAGCCGTTCTCTCTGCACATAACGTCTGGAATTCAGCCATTCGGTGTACGCCCGCTACGAACGGAGCTCGTTTCGAAAGTGGCGGTCGTGCTCCACGGCCCCCTCGAGAAAACGGCGAGACGCCCGAGCGACGGACGGGAGCCAGGAGCGTCGCCGGCGTGTTCGATTTCACGCCGGGGTCAGAGAAATCACACAGCGGCTGAAACGTGATTACCTGCGGCGAGTGAAGGGAGGCTTCGGCCGCTGGCCCCGCCCACAAAATCCTCTGAATCCCTGCCGGCTTCCTTTAAACAGCGGAAGCGATAGGAGCAGGGTATTCTGTGTGTGTTTCCGCTGAGAGGGAAATGCACAGCACTGAGGACTAGGCCCAATGGTGAGGCGGCTGAATTTGAAAGAGCAAGGTATTTGAGCAATGAGTGTTTGAGCGAATGGTAAGTGGATGGTGTGTGTGCCTTGCGATAGATTGGTGACCTGTCCAGGGTGTATTCCTACCTCTTGCCCAATGCACGCTGGGATAGGCTCCAGCACCCCCCCACGACCCTGACCAGGATAAGCGGGAATAGATCATGGATGGATGGATGGATGGATGAAGATATGGGAGCACATAGAGATGTCTTTGTAGGGTACAGTCACAGACCTTTGCTCACCCAGTTGCGGGAGCAGACTATATTTTGCGCTCAGTTTGTTTGCTGTGCTCCTTAGAATTACAGCATATGGCACTTGCACGCTATTGCTCGCTAATGCAAACTGACTATAGTAAAAAATAAATAAAACTTTCTGCAGTCAGTGGAGAAACATGGCATTCACCATATGCTATGTGTGCAGTGCGTTCCCTGTAAATGATTCTTTCCCACCAAACCTGAGTGACAAATGTAATCAAGCTCTAAATTAGCTTGTTTTTTTTGATCAGCATTTCCGTACCCTTCTACTCCTGCAGCACGCTGATAATATTTCAAAATCTTGTGGCATATCAGTTTCTCAGAAGCCAAAAACAAATAACTTTCTACTCACCCCCGAAACACACACACACATTTTCTCTCTTACACACACAAACACACTCACACTCATTCTTTCTCTCTCACACACACACAATTTCCCTCTTACACACATACACAAACTGACGATTATTATTATTATTATTATTATTATTATTATTATTATATAATGGTGAAGTAAATAGGATACACTCTCCATGGGAATCGTGCACTTACGACGAGTGAAATGAACGAGTCGTAGAGCCCCTCCCTGTCAGCCCGTCTCTCTTCTCCGTGTGCAGTATGTCAGGCCTCAGAAGCTGAGCTTGGCACAGACAGGTGTTGGAAACCGAGCGACAGAACTGCACTGGCGTTATTTGTGACTGTTGAACGCTCCTTTTCAGCGGCCAGCTGAACACCGTCCAAATAAATGTCGCCGTATTTAATTTTGTTCTTCAGTGAGCCGCCTTGTGCTTAAAGGGGCATGGGTTTTCTGCTTTCCATCGCGGAGGAACTCATTGGGTCAAGGGCCCAATCAAACTCTGCGTAAGACACTGATTAAAAGTAGAATTTATACTTCTCGTCGAGTATTTCCAAATGCTGAGAGAGAAGGTCAGTTAGTGCTGTTTGAATGGGCTTTGGACAAGGGAAACATTTAGCGTATCCTTTTGTACAGGTACAAGCCAGAGGGCAAGCTCAGGTTTGAATCCTTGCAGTGTGACTGTGTGAATAAATTGCGGAGACTTTCATCTCTACCTTGCTTTTCCATATACAGTTTGAGTTGACTACAAAAGTTTGCCAAATAGCCCAGTTTTGAGCACTGTTCTTCAGTCAGCTCTGTGTAGCAGCTATTTCTGCTGTTAGGAAACGGCTAACAGTTGTCTGAGAACTTTTTTCTCCAGTCTTTCTTTTCTAAATTAGCTAGCTTTGTAGACTGCTGCACAGTGCTTGAGAAACACTGTCTTACATAATAACTTTCATTTTCTGGGACTGCTGAACAGCAAAAAGTACATTTTTGGGTAAAAAGTAATTTTGAATTCCATATACCGTATTCACATGTTCCATATTCACGTGGAAAGATTAAAAGCAAGATGTTCATGCTCCTCACAGGAAGAGTGGGATGTTCATTTGTGTGAGGTGTGGAACATGAGTGTCCACACCTGTGTGAGTGCGATATCAAAGAGTCATACCTGTAAAAAGAAAAAAAAAAGGGTTGTGCTTACGGTGGTGCAGTGGGTAGTACTGTCGCCTCACAGCAAGAAGGTTGTAGTTCCGAATCTCGGCTTGGAGCCTTTCTGTGTGGAGTTTGCATGTTCTCCCTGTGTCCGCGTGGGTTTCCTCTGGGTACTCCGGTTTGCTCCCACAGTCCAAAGACATGCAGGTAGGCTAATTGGAGACTCAAAATTGCCCATAGGTGTGAGTGAATGGTGTGTGTGCACTGCGATAGATTGGCACCTGTCCTGCCTCTCGCCCAGTGCACGCTGGGATAGGCTCCAACACCCCAGCGACCCTGCCCAGGATAAGCGGGTATAGATAATGGATGGATCATTTGTAGATTTTTACAGTGTTCAGATCTTCTTACTCCTTCTTCTTTTTAACATCACCGTTCACAGTTTCAGTGCCCAAACGATTTAATTCCACACCATTTAATTCCATCGTCTTTCAGATCTTTAACCCGCACCCCATTCTCCTAAATCAAGTTTTGCTGAATTAGTCAATTGGGGTCAGGGACTGTGAAATGCCTTGCTAATGCACTCATTGGAAATGCAGTAATTCAAATCCTGGCCGTGCGAGGGCTGGCTGCACTTGGCAAACCTCACAAACTTTGGCTTCAATTCTTGACACAAACAGTGTGTCTTCCTTCCTGCACCATGATAAGGTCTTCAAGTTTCCTGAGAATTGGATGATTTGGCTACAGGCAGGAGTCACAGGAGATGCGCTGGGTAGATGTCTACATGGCACTCATGAGCTGTATGATCTCCTCAGCCTTCCGAAATCTTTCTTTCAGCTGGCCCTGTTTGGCCTTTTCCATCTGTTTCCTTAGTCATGGGTCCATGGGTGCAGGATTGGGTTGCTGGGATTGCTGGGTATTGCTTCGCGAATATTTCTCCATACGGAAGAGCGAATTCCATCTTGCCTTCATGTCAAGGATCAGTGTGTGCTGGGGAAGTTCTGATATGAAAATAAAACATCAAATCACACTTGAATATTTAATTAAATTATTGAAATGAAATGCTTTAATGGGCTCCTTACCTAGGAGCTGCTGGTTTTCTTTCAGGACTGTTTTAGCCATTGATTACCTCTTTATCCAGATCTCTTTAACTGATTTCATAGATCTTTTGTACTGCTATGTTGAGAATGTGAGCAAAGCATACAATTTTCTGGACAGAGTTTCTTTAAAGCAACAGCCATAGTGGAATCATTGTCAACGGCCACTGCAGCAATCTTGCCAACCTCTACGCAAGATTCTTCCAGAATTTTCAAATTTCAGAATTCACAACTGCCACTACATCTCCTGTTTGTGTTTGGTAAACAGTTTTAAGGACCTTCTGTTTCTCACGGCCCTAACTTACGTAATGTGCTGAAACTGTAAGGTAGCGATCCTGATTTATTCGGATCGACCCAGCAGTTGTAATAGCTAACTTTGGCTAACATCTTTCAGCTCTGTGGTAACACTGGACTTTTCAGCATTATACTGGGCAGGAATCAGTGTGTTGTTACTGAGGACGTTCCTGCAGGGTGGGGCATATCTGGAGTTGAGAACCTTGATCATCTCAGTAAAACAAAATTATTATTATTATTATTATTATTATTACTATTGTTGTTGTTGTTGTTGTGCGTGGAGTAGTGGGACTAGCTGTTTCAATAACTTATAACAACGGAGCTGCTTCTCTTTTTGACTACTATGTACACAAAAAAACTGTATATTCACTGACAGACTGATTAGCTGTGACCTAAAGCCCTTGGAATTCACTGTTGAGTGACTGGGTCACAGACCTTTGGACTTGATAACCCCCCCCCCCCGGTCATCCTCCCACTCCCAGTAGCGTGAAGGGAGTTTGGACTTGGCTGAGATCGGTGGTAGAGGGAGGTGGAGTGGGCTGAGTCGCCTTCAAAAACTTGCCAAATCTTTCAAATGCATGCATAGCAAAGCAATTAGCTTTCATTAATTAGCCTATTTGTGATGATTTGCTATGAGCCTAGCCTATTAGCCTAGCCTAGCGAACTCCATATATGCGGCTCTGGTACGGAATAGCTGCAGTGGATGAGGATGGGGCCATGGATGAGAAATGGATGACTGCGAGCAAAGTAGTAGAAAATTGCACATTTCTACAGATTTATTTTACATTGGGCCGTTGTTTTGATGAATTGCTCGCTTCGCCTCCTGTACTGGCAAGGGTTTAATTACACTTGTGGCCACGAGCGTCGTCGCCATTGACTCGTGTGAAATGTAGCTGCTCTTTAGACCGATTAGTTCTCTTTCCGCCGTGGGGATGAGAGACTGCGTGCTTGTGAACGCCGCTTACTTTCTAGGCTGCTGTGTCAGGATCAGTGTGTGGGTATCAAAGTGTCTGTGGTGAAGGCACAGCACAGCCCTGCCTCTTGTGCAAAGACCTGGCACTGAGGGAGGGAGAGAGAGAGAGAGAGAGAGGGAGAGGGAGGGAGGGAGGGAGAGGGAGAGGGAGGGAGAGGGAGGGGAGGGGAGGGGAGGGAGAGGGAGGGAGGGAGGGGGGAGGGAGAGAGGGAGGGGGGGGGGGGAGGGGGAGGGGGAGAGGGAGGGATTGGGAGAGAGAGAGAGAGAGATGTGATGAGAGCAGGTTATTATGCATAACAACTTTGATCTTGAGCTCAGGTAACCCCCCACCCTGTGTTTGAGTAGTCAATTCATTCCTGAAATACAAATGTGATCTGGTCTGGCCATTTGACTTTCTTTTTCCTTTTATGGGAGCTGTATCTGGATATGTTATCAGGATTATGAAAAATGCATGTTAATGTAAAGTGTAAACAGGGTCAGAGAGAGAAAGTGGCAAGATTATGCTTGATGTGACGTTTCTGTAACTATATTTGCCATTATGGAAATCTCACCCATTTTCTCCAGAACAGATAGCAGAACCAATAACATCGGACCTTACCGATGCTCCGGGCTTCGCTCGTTTAGAACCGGTCCCTGTTTAGAACCGGGTTGTGGGGGCAACCCTAACCGGGATACGTGAAAGGAAGTGTTTCTGTGCTGCTTGACCCCGCCACAGTCACGGGCACTACCCTTACACCACAGTGTTCGCATTCAGCAAAGTGGCTTACAGCAGCTGCTGGTAAAACAGTTAAGCAGAGCGACTGAAACAGGCCTGGAAGGTTGCAGTCCGATTTGTCTTCCGGCTGTCTTAAAAATATTACCATTTTCTGAACTCTTTGAACCAATAATAATAATAATAATCATAATAATAATTGCCATATGTTCAGTCCCTTGTTTCTGCATCTATGTGGCCTATAGATGTAAATAAATAAATACATTTAAAAAAAAACCTTAATTCAGGACAATTACGACTTTAATGAGGATGTTCTGACCACATCTGCCTGACTGGGACAGTCAGCTGATAACTGATCGGCACCAGTTCCCTCCATGACCACAGCTGGGAAGCACTCTTTAAATCTGTGAAAAGAGAACACTGATGCTCTAACACAAGTGAACATTGAACCACTGCAAATTGTAATAAAAATAAATTATAAATACATAAATGACATGACACGTTGAAAATCTAAACGCATATAGCAAATACTGATGGAACTGACTGGAAGGCAAGACTGAACTGCAACAATTAATATGTAAAAATTGTATTTATTTCACAGTGCAAACACTGTGAGTAGACAGGCAAGGCATACATACAATGACAAAGCTTATTCTTTTTAAAATGATGCTTGTTGTATTAAGTTGTATGGTCAAACGAGGTGTGGGATTATTGGCTGATTGGCTATTTGAAAATGCAAAAGTAAAACATGCTGATGTGGATGTAGCAGTGGATTAAGTGTCCTACCCAGGATTAAAGTACCTAATCTTGCATTCAGTCCAAATCACTTATTCATTCTCTCCATCAAACTTGAATTAAGCAATCACCGAAAGGCAAACAACAAAGAGAGCTTTAAAAACACATTTCAGAATACATGTGCAAATGCTTTATTTTTTGTTAGGTAGTTTGGAAGGTCTTACTGTGCTTGCAGAATCATGACTGTTGTCAGTGACAGTCCAGCGGGTCTATGTAAACTGGGTGGGGGGGCGGGGCTTTGGTGGATAAATCATGATGATGATTGGTGGAATAAGTGACGAGTCTGCGCGAATGGGAAACCCGCAGACTCCGTCACCCCCGAAGACTGTTGTCAGTGACAGTCCAGCGGGTCTATGTAAACTACGTTGGGGGCGGGGCTTTGGTGGATAAATCATGATGATGATTGGTGGAATAAGTGACGTGTCTTCGCGAATGGGAAACCCGCAGACTCCGTCACCCCCGAAGTCTGTTGTCAGTGACAGTCCAGCAGGTCTATGTAAACTGGGTGGGGGGGCGGGGCTTTGGTGGATAAATCATGATGATGATTGGTGGAATAAGTGACGTGTCTGCGCGAATGGGAAGCCTGCAGACTCCGTCACCCCCGAAGACTGTTATCAGTGACAGTCCAGCGGGTCTATGTAAACTGGGTGGCGGGGCGGGGCTTTGGTGGATAAATCATGATGATGATTGGTGGAATAAGTGACGAGTCTGCGCGAATGGGAAACCCGCAGACTCCGTGACCCCACAGATCAGGTGGCAGTTGAGCGGCGCTGTCGCGCTAGTCCCCTCCGCGCGAACGTAACCTTTCGCTCGGCCTCTCGCTCGCTCCAGTGAGCCGCGCGCATCAACAGGAGCTCGCTTCCCAGAGAGGCGGGGCCTTGAGTTCCCCGCACCGTGTCCGAAACCTGCCACGTGCGAGGATCTGAAATTCTCGCGAAAGCGAAGAGGTTTCACGTCTCATTTTATATTCACAGGGCCATGTTTTCACCATAGATACTTCTAGACAGTGGTCTAGTTTAGTCACATGGACCGTTTCTTATCGTTATACACTTGGCTCGTTGAAGAATAATAGACCTGAATAATTTTAAAACCAAAATAATCAACTCGGCTGTATTGTATTTTGTGTACCCCTTGTTCAAGAGGTTGTGCATTAATGGAATGACTTTCACAGAACCGTTCTATTTAAAAAAATAATAATTCAAGTTGCATTTAAATGCTCTTGTCGGAAATCTAGTTCATGTAAAAGAGGTGTCTGCACAAAAATAGCTGGCTGTCAGTATTTCCCAAAGGACTAGGAAATGAATAAATCAGTTCTTTTTAATGCGGCCATGAGGGAAGGTTTTTTTAAAAGTATTTTTTCATGGTTAGAGGGAGATTTCAGTTCACTGTATTCATATGTATTTACTGTTCTAAAAACAGTTCTTTTAACATAAAAGAAAGGGGGAAAAGGAAGGTAGATACTATTAGATTGGGGCTTACGTCTTTGTGGGCAAATGAGAGGGCGGTTTGCGTGTCATCAGTTGCTTATGACATTTTATTAAAGGAAACCAGTTGTTTTTGAAACCATTGTGAAGTTCATTTTTTTCAAATTGGAAATCAAAATGCAGGTCAAAATAAGGAGGTCAAAATCAAAACCCCCCTGGGCCTAAATTAATGCTACAGATTATTTTCAGTGGACTTATTGGAAGCCTGTTGACTGTGAAAGGCCTTGGACATTTCTGATTGGATGGGGCAGTGTGCTGACCCTTTGTGACCCCTCTTTGCAGACAGGAGGCGGGAAAACACTCCTCCCGTTTGGGGAAGGATCAGCGGAGGTCCGCTAGCCGGCTCCGCCGATGTAGCGGAAGACAGGCGGGGGTGTTTTTGTGACTGAGCGATCAACGGAACCAGTAAGCGACTGGCGTGTCGCTGCTGGGGGTGGCGGTTGGCGGCGGTGTGATGGGCAGCAGGCCCCGGGGCTTCTCTCTCGGTGGACACAGAGGCCGTTGCTCGTCCCGCTGCAGCCTCTCAGGGCCCACCGCCCCGCCTGTTCCGACGCGAGCGGCGAACTCATCTCCGCCTCATCCAAGCGGACTCTTCCAAGCCCCTCATCGGCGACGCTGTTGAGCCGCGCCCCAGCCGCGCGGCGCCAATTAACCTCTTCCCGACAGCGGGAGCGAGGGGGCCGCGAGACTCCATCTCCCAGAGGCGCCCTCATCCAAAGCGAGACTCCATCTCCCAGAGGCGCCCTCATCCATCCAGAGCGACGTCTGTTTAACGCCTGCGCCCCCCAACAGCCGGTCGTTTTTCCGGGACGCCGCGCTCAGGAAAACCGTGACGACCCGTATCCCGGGAGTCGAGCGAGGTCAAGAACAATCACGATCATGGTCCGGATTTCTTTGTCTGGGAAAAGTCTGCATTTCATTGCATTCCCACTTGATTGAAAGCATTGTTTTTTTTTTTTCTTTCTTCTTTCTTCAAGTGGTAAGCATAAGAAGATCATTTTTGTCTCAATTTTTTCTCAAATAATTACATAATTATTACTCAAATTAAGGCCCTGGAAACCATTGTCATAAGATTTTTTGCTTAATGATTCATGTGTAACCGAGAGAGATCTTAGGCTGAGGGTCGCAGTTGCTAGGGCAGCTTCTCCAGAGATAAGCGACTGAGTCACCCCAGATAAATGCAGATATTTGATATTCAGAAGCATTTGGCAGAAGCCTTTCTTCCCAGCTAGATTCAGTGGAATGGAAAATGTGTCAAATGCGAAGGCCAGTTCTGGAAATAATATCATCATCATCATCGACGGCACGATGCCTCCAATCTGTTGAATGAGACAAATTTGCCACTTGCCTTGCCAAGGAATCTAATACGTCATCCGATTTTTGACAGGTTTCGCAATATTGTGAGACTTTAAAGGGATATGTTCCAGTTAAGCATGAATGCAGCCTGTGTCCGTCATCCTTTTCATCCATCCATCCATCCATCCATCCATCCATCACAGATCAAGGAGTCCCGGGTGGATGGGGTGGCTTATTATCAAGCTGCCTCATTTTCATTTTTATATGCTGATGGTTGATTTGCCCCCCTTTGCTAATCTCACATATGCTAGGCTGCTTGCGTTTGCCCAGAAAGTTGTCTGTTTGTGCTACACGGTTCTTTTGGTATGTCATACAGACTGAATGAGTTTGCTCCTGGGAATAATGAAGTCAGCATTTACTGAATGTCATTGACTGGCCAGTGGCACTTGACCCTGAATGGGCAAATTATATTGACAAGAAGACACTTAAGGGCCCTAAAAGAACTTAAATGGAATTGTTCATGTGGTAAAATGAGCTGCTTTTTTATTATTATTATTATTATTATTATTATTATTATTATTATTATTTACTGAGCTTCTGTCACCTGATTATGCATTTAATTGGCATGGTGTGCGTGTGCTTGCACGTGCGTGTGTGTGTGTTCATGGGTGCGTGTCTGTATATTTGTGGGTCTGTTTTTGAAAAAGAAAGACAGCCACAGCTCTTTGAACATGGCACTCATTGTGAGATGCAATCAACAATGGAGAGCATTCATCAAGTTGGAGTCTACATGTAGGAGCAATGTCTCCTGCTTGAGAGAGGGAGGGGGGGAGAGAGAAAGAAGAGAGAGAGAGAGAAGAGAGAGCCATCTACATGAAAACATTCTTTTCTCCTGCTTTACACTGTCACAAAGCTCCTACAGGAACAGAATCACACAATTCAGCTTCCATTAATCTCACTCCCACCCACAACCACGCAGCGCAGAACCCACTGGAGACACACAATAAAACTGCATTAAAACAAACACGTGAAAGGCGGGCGGAAAATACGAAGCAGAGAGATGTTGGCTGGGGAACTGTTCGAGGTGATCGCCAGAGGTGTACCTAGTTCTTCAGTTATCATATTTCTGATGCGTCTGCACCGTTTGGTGAAGGTCACATGGTTTACAGTGATAAATGAGAAAGTGACATCCTGTAATCCGTCTTTCTAATGGCGGTTTACAAACGTGTACAAATGGCGCACGTACCTTTGGATTTTCTCAGAAAGAGGTGTTGGCTTCACGTTGGAGATGGAAACATTTTGTTTGTTTCTCTTATTGCGCGCCTAAAATTGCCTGCAATGTGGCTTAGACGAAGGACATCAAACTCAAAATGTAATTTTAATTTGATAATTTGCATTGTGTAGGACTGCATTAAATCCTAAAATGTCAGGGATTCCTTTGTTTGGGCAGTAGCTTTAGACTACGGTGCTAATCATTTCCTCTTTTGAGAGAGAGAGAGAGAGAATTGCAGAAATCTGCGGCGAACGAGCGAGGCAGTGCTCGGGGAGGCTTTGGACAGCGCCGGCCGTGTGAACAAGCAAATGAATGCTTAGTTAAACTCGGCAATCAAGAAAGCCAGCATGTGCAGAGATTAGCTGGAATGACACAGAAAGCGAAACGAGGGTGGGAGAGCTCGGATGTAATTTGAGCTGAAAAGCCTCGGCAGCTCGATGCTTTTGCCAGACCGTGTTTTTGCTGCTTTGTGCTGCTTTGACATTGTGGGATTGTGGGTGATATGGAGCCCTGGCCCGAGCGAGCAAGCAGAAAAGATGGCCTGTCCCCAGCACAGCTGCGGAGAGGTCCAGGACTCCTGTGCAGCACGAGGTGGGCGGAGGGCGAGGTGCGGGGCTGAGAGCTGGGCTGGTCTGGGCGAGGCTGGGCTTAGGGTGGCTGAGGTGGGGGAAAGCTGGGCTGGGTGGGGCGAGGCGGGGGAGAGCTGGGCTGGTGGGGCGAGGCTGGGGGCTGGGCTGAGGTGGGTGGGGGGGGGGGGGGGGGGGGGGGGGTGGGGCGAGGTGGGGGAGAGCTAGGCTGGGATGGGGGGTGGGACGAGGTGGGGAAGAGCTGGGCTGGGGGAGGGGGTGGGGAAGAGTTGGGCTTGGGGTGGCTGAGGTGGAGGTAAGCTAGGCTGGGCTGGGGTGGGTGAGGTGGGGCCACACCCCTGCTGTGCAGCCACTGATTCTCCTACAGAGCAGAGCGTGCCAGCATGTCTGGCCCCTGTTTGCCAGCATTATTTATAGCCTTTCAGTGTGTCGCAAAGCAACATCCGGCTCAATGTTATATTATTATTTATTTATTTGTTTATTTATTTATGTATCAATTTATTTGTATTATTATTATTAAGAATAACAATAATAATAATAATAACAATAATAATAACAATATTAATAATAGTAGTAATAATAATAATAATAATATTTTAATGACTGAATTGTGAAAGAAAACATGCACTTAACAAATTTCGGCTTAGATTGAACTATCCCTTTGGAACGATATGTTTTGCATTTCAGAGGAGACATGAGCAAGCCTCTGTAGTTTTTTTTTTTTTTTTACTTGTTATGTTATGGATGTTTTTAAGCTGTGTGTAATACTCTGAATATATGGGTCAGCTCAAAATACATGTTTATTTAAGACGGTGAGACCCAGGTAGGCAGCTGTAATTAATGACTGTTTTTCTTTCCCTTTTTTTTTTAAGTAGAACGGAACTTAGAGGGTAGATACACTTCAGCTTTTTTTTTTTAAACATTCGCTTTAATCAATTTATTCCCGGGTAAGGAGAATAAAATTAAATGGCACTGGCATTTAAGATGGCCAATTAAGTGTCTATTCCGGGAACATCACAATTACACTTCATTAATATATTAATATTAATATTCCCAGCTCCATAGCTGCCAAGGAACACAAGAACACGTTTCTACGATCCAATGACAGCCCGTACACGTTGTGTTTGAATATTTTTGGCTTGGAAAGACAGGATTCAGTGAGTGAGTAAGCAAGGCCTGAATTTGGTGGTCAGCCATCTTGGGAGGTTGGGCTGAGTGGATACTGCACTGCACACAAGGCAAAGCAAGTATATAGTCGGCATTATATATGGTTATCTTTGTAAGTGGCTACAGGGGCGACATAGCTCAGGAGGTAAGACTGATTGTCTGGCAGTCGGAGGGTTGCTGGTTCAAAACCCCGCCCTGGGCATGTCGAAGTGTCCTTGAGCAAGACACCTAACCCCTAACTGCTCTGGCGAATGAGAGGCATCAGTTGTAAAGCGCTTTGGATAAAAGCGCTATATAAATGCAGTCCTTTTACCATTTAAGTGGAAAAAAGTCACAAAATGTCAAAAGCCTCTCTCTCTCTCCGCTACCCCCATTACAGGCAGAAAGGTCTTTCCATCAGACGAGACCGAAAGCCGCATCGGTACTGGCGCTTTCCGGAGCCTTCTGTTTCTGTTTTCCGCCCTCCTTCCTTCCGCCCCGTCCTGTCGGGATGCGAAGCGCGGAGAGGGGGAAAGCGATTCTTTTCGGTAGGGGCCGATCCAAGCGGTCTCCTTTCGGGAAAGATTACCGGAGCGGAACGCTTTCCGCCTGCGTTACGCTCTCGGATGTAACGGGAAGAACCGGGGAGCTGGAGGAATGGGCGAGCGGTTCGGACCGCACAAAGTGACCGTAAAATAGAAATAAATGTGATGGCCTGGTGACCATCTCTAGTACATTACCTTACAGGCATTTAGCAGACGCTCTTACCCAGAGCGACTTCATAACTTTCTACATTGCATCCAGTTATACAGGTGGATATATACTGGAGCGATGCAGGTTAAGTACCTTGCTCAAGGGTACGATGGCAGTGTCCTACTGGGGACTCAAACCTGCGATCTTTAGGTTCCAAGACCAACACCTTAGCCATTATACGACACTGCCACCCAATATGCAACCCGCCTAATATCGAAGCCCAGCTGCTTAGGGGCGCCCAGAAACAAGATTGGAGTGACGGGTCTTCACTGCCGCTTCTCAGTACTGCCGCATTCAGCAGTACCGCCGTCAGAGCGGTCCTGGAAAGGAAGTGATGTCGATGCCGCGCCGCCCCGCTGGGTACGCCCCCCCTTCCCCCCTTCCCCCCCTCCTACCAGGTAGTACAGACTGTGAAAATTGAGGAGCGCTCAAAAGCTCTGCCTCAGTCTAGACCCTCTCTGTCTGGGGCCGGTCCGCCCCGCACGCCATCGATTCTGTCCGGATCAATCCGCTCCCCAGAGTCGCTGAAATGCCCGCCGGCCAGCTTCCTCAACGCCCGCCTTTGAAATGATTCCGCTGGGAGGAAGTTGCACTTGCTTGGTCTCTCAACCGGAGTTTTCTATGGGTTGGAGTTTTACTTTAAATATTTTAGTAGTAATGCATGCAATAAAAGTACATGTAAAAATACTAAACAAAAAAAAAACAAAACAAAAAAAAAAAACAATAAAAACATAATAATATGAGTGCTTGCTGTAAAAGCTGCACTTTGGATTTAGGATTGTATATCTATAAGAGATTCATTGTAATTGCTACCCTCAGACACAAAATGAGTTTTTAACTTTAGTCAATGAGTGCACTGTGAGATGTTTATTTCCAATATGAACACAGGATACATATCAACATAGATTATACTGCTGGACTGTGGAGACCACCATAGTGCAAATTACACATATCTGCCAGTGAGGGATTTCAGCATATTAAAATTTCATCGAGAAATGCACAAATCTCCACTTTAGTTGGGTTCATCAATGTTATCTTGTGGTTTCAGTCTACTTTTTAATCCATCTTTTTATGTGCTTTCTGTGCATCTTTGTTTGTATTGCTATTTTCAATATGCATATTGCCAAATATGCATAACTGCCAGTATAATTACATGAAAACACATTTAAATCTGGATAATACCAAGTTAAAAACAATTCAGTAGAATCTAAATGATATACTGTTAAATTGTTCAGTCAAACATATGTGCTTAGATGTTGAGATCATAATTCATCCATTTGGAACACAATGAGTTAAAAAAATGGATGACATCACTGGAAGCAATACTGATTAGAATATAGCTGCATGCATATAAGAATATTAATTTGATTTCTCAGTTGAAGTCGTTATTAAAAAAAGAAAAGGAAATCACGTTTTTGATTTAATGAAGTTACTGTAAAAATGAGAGCTTGTTCTTGGCATCTCTGGATCCGTGTTATGAAAATATAATTGAACACTGGCATACCATTAGGGCCAGACTGGCTGTGGGTTGAGTTTGTCAAGCAAAGCATTATATATTTTAATGGGATTATTATAAAATACTGTAAGTTATTACAATTGATATGCCCTTCTCTTAAGTAACATGTTTCTGTTCACCTATTTCATAGCCTCGGTTATCGGTTCAATAAATGGACGTGTGAACCAAAGACACAGCGGGAGCTTGACAAGTCAAAAGCTTGCATTAAGGGTTATATTTTATAATTTGCTGGTCTAGTACTGCTTGAGTTTATTGAAAGAGACATAAAGAAATTTCATATAGTGAAAGAAACACACTGTACATGACAACATTAGCATGTCGCTTACCTTGTTGCATAACCTGACATCGCTTGTAAACACAAAAAGCCCTTGCTATAATTTGTCAGAACCAATGCGCATACACAGAATGGCACTTACTCAGGAAGAACAGCTTTTTCCTGTTGCAGACCATTGGTGCTGTCCCTAACTAAATCTATAATAGAATACTTGACTAATCTAATCTAATCTAATCTGTGTCTCCAATAGCCCATTGCAAGTTCCTAATTTTATTTTTTTCCTTTGAATAACTGCAAACTCTATGTTCTACTTGTGTCCCGCTGCAGTCTTTTCTACTGCCTAAGCAGCAACAACTTTACTCTTACATATTTATTCACTTTCAGCCAGATTCTTAAACATTGCAAACCATCTACTATTCAGAGATTTTCCACAATTGTTGTCAGTATTTAAAATGCTAACATCCTTTCCCGTTTGTGCTTGGATATTTTCACCATTTGAGATTACAGTATGGAACTACCTATCAATCAAGCAGCCACATCGGTCTTTGTGAAAGAATGCAGTGTGTATTGTATATTCAGCATAAGCATTAATTATCTGGAGAATGGAGCCTATTTATTAGTCTTAAATAGCAGACATTCATTCTTTATAACCCATACATACACATATCTCTGGTATAGTCTGACCTTGAAGAGTGGCATATGTGTGTATATGTCTTTGTTCCAAACATTATGGAGGGCACTATGTATATATATATATATATTAGTGTATTATAGTGCCCTCTATAATGTTTCGAACAAACATTTGGCTCCGCATTCCACAATTTTGAAGACACAATAATGTTTGGGACGTATAAATGTTATGTTCAGTCAGGACCACTGTCAGCAAAGTTAGAAAGTTTATTAACAATCTTTAAAGACAAAGTAGTTATGTTTTGCCACATGGATCTGTTCTGGAAGGGCCCAGGCATCCATGCAAGCAGATAAGGCAGGGAGGGCAGCAGCAAAACCCCCCTAGAGGGGTGCACACAGAACAGCTCCAGCAGCAAGGAGGACCATTAACCTTTAATTATACAGGACAGTATGTCTTTGGATGTGGGTGAAAATCCACTCAGAATCATGCAAACATGCAAACTTCACGCAGAAACAATATGGTCGGATTCAAATGCAGGACCTTCCTGCCATAAGGCGGTAGTGGCATCCTCTGCACCACTGTGCCACCCATAAGTGAGCTGGGGTGGTGGCAGGTCTTTAGACTAGCAGTCTGCAGCAAACATGCATGCAGGAGGAAGCAGGTTTGGTAAATGGACTGCATTTTTTTTTCATAGAGCATTTTCCAGGAACTACTGCACAAAGTGCTTTACAATGACTGTCTCTCATTTACCCATTCACACACACATACACACACTCACACACCAACGACACAAGGCAGCCATGCAATGCACCAGCTCGTTGTGGTTCGTTGTCTTGCTCAAAGCCACTTTGACACACCCAGAAGGCCGGGGATCAGACCGGTTTAGGCTGGCAGGGTGCAGCAAGCGTGCGTGCAGGAGGAAGCAGCTTCACGAGCAGGGTGATACTGTTTAAATTGACCAGCGTGTTTATGTGAATGGGCTGTGAAAGGCGACCATCACTAATCAGCCGAGCCATCGGTTGATTGAGCGGGGCTTGACTTGTATGGCCTGCCTGAACCACGCAACGCTCCGTTAAACGAAAGCAGTCCTGTTTATTACTCTGTCGCATATCCTCTGCTTGCAATCACTGCTTGAAGTCTTTGACCCATAGATACCATTAGGTTCAGAGTGGCAAGTGGTACTAGTGGCAACTGCCCACTGATTTTTTGAACCTTCAAGCCCTTGTTACTGTTGCTAAAGCTAAGCATGTTCTTTCAATCATTTTCCACTGCTGCACGTGAGATCCATTGGTTAATTTAATAAATAAATGATTAAATAATAGATAAATTAATAAACTCTCCATGATTTCTGCCTCTTTTTTCATTTTTCTGTAATTTTTAACAACTTTACCATGACTGCTGTGTGACTTTAGCCAATATTTTTAGTGACAGACACACAGCCATTATTGCTTGGCTGCAATAATGAATAGGTATTCATATTAATAATATGTACTGTGTTTGAAGATTTTTTGCTCGGGAAATTGAAATTATGTGATCCTTTTTGCAAAGATTTTCGCTGTGCATATTTTAGGACTATGTCTGTGCCTCTGTCTTGCTTGTGCCTTAATTTAGGCCTGCTTAATTTAGTCTGCGCAATAATTAATTGTAAGTAAATATGGAAATACAGAATCAGCCACGCTTATATCTTCGCCTGTTATTTGCGCGGTCCTCCCTTAAATAAAAATGCATTAAGGACAGACGCGCATCTTGCGATGATTCACGTCGATCACACGTGCGCTGGGCTCCAGCGCCGTGCGCCTGTTTGACACAGAAGACGGCGTGTTTCTGGGGCAGAGTGCGTCATGTGCGCTTCTGAAAATAGCCGCTAAAGGCTCAGTAAATCTGGCTCTGAGAGCGCACAAACGCTCCTAAGCCCGGGCAGGGGGAAGTGTTTGTGCGGTTAGCAGCCACCGCGCAAGGTGTTCGGGAACATTTGCCGTCTGAGCTGGGCTCCAAGCCCTGTGAGGTTTTACCAGGCTCGAAAATCCCGTGTCTTTGCTGCCTCTCGCAGTTTATAAGAGCTGCTTTACAAATGCGCGTGCCCCCATTATTAGATAATGAGCTTCACGTCAGAGGGAGGAAGCAACCCTTCTAAAGACATTTGTACTAAGAAAGCAGTATCAACACGCTCCTGTGTACATGTGGATGTGGTTCTCTCTCAATGTACTCAGTGTTAACTCTGGTGGTTCTTCAATAATCTTGTTGTGCCAGATGTTGTACGCTGAACCAAAGCCAGATGCAGAGATAGTTTTCAAACGAATGTCAGCTGAAAGTCATCATCTTGAAAAACGGGGAAAAGGTATTGTTTGTCTTTTTGTACAATTGTCCTTTAATGTGTCTAATTGGGGATTAGCATTCATTCTAACGCTGATAAGGCAATGCACATTTGGCAATTTATAAAATGAGAGAAATGTTTGGTTTGCTTTAATCTCGGACTTGTCATTGACATTGTCACAGCTCAGTAGTCTAATCAATGGGCTGAACATACACTGAATGTTAAGTCAGCAATATTTAGCCTGCTTGCTCAATTGGGTGTGTAAATGCCGAATTTTCAGCGGGATTAGTCGCCATTAATTCTGTTGACTCATTTCGGAGATTGAAATGGCAATTAGATGCATGAACGGTACCTTTGCTGTGGTCAGTCGATTTGAAACCGTGAGCTGTTAGTGGCTCGAGTGAAGCTCTCCCTTCACAATTAGAAAAAGGCAACAAAATCTTGGGGTATCCATGTTGTTTCAGGGGTTGGCTATGTGAGTCTTCAGGGTGAAAGGCATATTATCCAGCTATTGCAAGACTAATATTTATACAGGCTATCATGTAAAATCACTTCTGTGTTTTTACCTGCTCAGTGACTACACATGGTCTAGCTAAATCTGACACTACAAGCATCTGCTGAAATACTGACAACTGTGTATTGCAGTTTAAGAAGGGTACAGCTACTAAAAATAGAGTAATTCTCTATTGATGAGTATTGATGAACGGCCATCCTCCAGAACAAATGTTTCCCATCTGATGGGTCTCCGAGGAGCTCTGTGTGAGTCTGAAATGGTGACATCATAAAAGCAACTGGAAAAAAGCAGTTTTTTGAAAATCTGTTAATCTTGTAGGCTTGTGTGGAGGTAGTGAGATATATTTGACATAAATGGGGGGACTGATAAATTCAATTTGGCTTGAATTACATAAAACATCTCACCTGTCCCATTCAAAATTCCAAATCATGTTTAACTCCTGCAGTATTTCCTAAAAAAAATGTAACAGCTTTTATCCAAAGTGTGACACTGATAACCAAATGGGTGCGAATGTGATAGTGTTATAATGGTTTCTCTACCTGAAGAAGTACACACTGTACGTTTAATCTTCGGGGAACTGTTCAAACGCCTCTGACTGGTGTCACAGTCCCCCCTTTCTTCTACACAGCTGCACAATTTTAAATTGGACGTTCTAACAAGCGCTCTTATTAGCGGGCTTGCAACAGTCACGGGACGTTCTGTTCACGTTTAGCCGTAATGATGAGGATCAACACAGCAGAGCGCGATCCTCTGTCCATCAGGGTCTGCATCGGCGGGATAATTGCGCTCTTCGCACGACGTGATGGAGAGAAGGAAACGCGTGTATTGGCCTGTGTGAAGTCACATTGGCACTGGGTCGGGGTGGGGGCGGGGGTGGAGGGGGTTAAGGCTCCCTGTCCCTCTGTCCTCGGTAGGGAGGAGAAGGAGAAGAAAGGTGTTTTGACATGACGTCCCAACCCCTCCGGCCTGGTCTCTCGTCATTCCCTGGAAAAACGGCTCGTCGCCGTGGTAGCGCTAGGTTTGGGAAGGGGGCGAGGTAAAATTAGGGGCCTCCCGCCAGTCAAAGTCAGTCTGGAGGTGGAGCAGGGGAGCTTCAACACATTGTACATTCAGACCATTGAACAGAATACCAGCTAAGTCTGCTTGCAGGCCAAAGGTCACAATGTATTTGCTCATAAATATACCCAAAGATAAAGCACCACAAATTGAGCCCACGATTGCATACAGTGTCTACGCAGACCACAGAAATAGAACTCAGAGGGAGTATGTGGACATGAAGACATGAACAGATGAGGATTATAATCCTATCCAGATGCCATTAGATTGTATATAGATAATATACTTAACGTGATATAAAATTCCTCTCAGCACCACAGTGTATGGGTAAATGATGATAAATACATTTTATTTAAGTCCTTGTATTAAACCTAAAGGCTTAGAGCAACGCTGAAACGCTAAGCCGAAATGTAGACTAAACCATTCCGTTCTGAAGCTTACATTTGTACCATGACCTCTAATGGTCTCAGCCATTGGAGTTGCTAGGGAGATTGCTCAATATGGCAGTGTATTGCGTTTAATTGTGATTCTTCCATAAATGCTATTTTTTTCATTTCATTTTGATTAAGCAAGGCTAGAAATGACCGTGCATGAAGGACCTGCGCTAAGTCCTGTGCAACACAAGGAAAGCAGAGGCTATATATAGCTCCGATCATTATTAGTGTGAAGAACATCTTCTGCAGGACTCTGGAGCTGAGACAGAGGGTGGGCCCTTTTTCTGTTTTTCACTGAAAGAAGAAAATCTCTGAATTGCCAAGTTTAAAAGATCAAAGACGGCTCTGCCCGGGAGCCGTAGCAGAGGTACACAATCGGGGACCCAAGCGCACGTAACGCGTCCCCGGTGGCATGCCGACGATCCCTCAGGCTCTCGCACGGGAAGCAAACCTCTGACCTCAGTAATACACGATTAAAATCCACTTATCTTCCCTGGAGTAATGATGGTGCTCTCTCTCTGTGATTTGCAGAGGCCACATCTGGCTGCTATTAGACGCTCAACATCTGCTCTGTAGCTGGAGATAATAAAAGATGGGGGATGCGCCATTTACCAGCGCGTCCTGCTTATAGGAGCGTGTCACCATTACCTATCCGAAGGAATTACAGGAGCATTAACCTAGCACCCTTTCGCTGACTTCTACAGATCTATTGGTGCCAATGTGGCACTTGACCTGTTGAAACGCTCGGAATGAAAGCAGTTTAATTGCTCTCTTAATGCCTCCACATTTCTGTCTGGCTGGATACAATTTATTAACATGTCTCCTGTTGTAATGGTCATTTGAAACCCCGGGGAATGCGGATGCTTCGGTTGTCATGAGAAATGTCCGTGAATATTGTGAAGGCTGGAAAGTTTTTGTGTGTGTGGAGCAATTTTTACGTGTGTGTGGAGAGGTTTGTGTGTGCGGAACAGTTTTTGTGCGTGTGGAGCATTTTTTGTGTGTGCGGAGTAGTTTTTGTGTGTGCGGAGAAGTTTCTGCGCCCGGACCAGTTTTTGTGTGCATATGGGGAGGGGGGGGAGGGCATCATCCTGGTAGCCCTTCTCTACTGGCCACCGTGCTCAGACTCCTCCCCTCTTCCTGATGTCATGCAGATGCTTGTTCCCTATTGGTCAGTGGGCTGACTGACAGATTTATTTATTCTTACACCACTGCTAATGTACTCCCCTCCAACACCTCACACACACACACACACACAAAGACAAACATACACACACACACACACACACACATGCACACATTGCAGTACTGTAATAGGTCCATTGGAGAACAGGTCACATCTCTCTGTAGGGCTGAGGTGTTGAAGAGCAGCACCATGGCCGGGTTGCGCTTCGACGGCATGGGGGGGTCTTTGGCCCAGCTCAATACAGAAACCCCTGCTTGGAACAACCTGGGACACACCTTCCCTTTGCTACCTCCGGCGGGCCAGAGCACACAGTTTGCTGAAACATTGCTCTTCGCTCACATTGTCTCGTTTGTCAATTTTTTCATATATTTCTCCTATATTTGCTGTCGTATGATAAACTCACTCCGGATTCAGGAACGCGTTGTGAATGCCTTATGTTTGCCGCCACATGCGTATATTGACGAAACTAAATTAGAGGCGCTTCACGTGATTGTGTAATGAGCATGATTCCAAACCCATATATCAGACCATGCCAACAGTGTTCTTGTTAATCTGCCCAGACTTTATCATGCAAAGTGACAAAAGAAAAAAAAGTTTCAAAAAGTTGAAATCGGCATCCTGCTGACAGAAGTAGAATGGAGAAAACGAAATATTTTATTCAGCAGCGCGAGCGCTGGCGTGACGAGGACAGATTAAGGTAAAGCCTGGCAGGTGGTAGCAAATGCAGCAAATGAAGTTACATCTGTCACGCGCGCGCTGCCGGAAAGAAAGCAAAAATGATTTTCAGAACGGAGTCAAAGAAATGCGGTATTTAGATGCGGTAGCACAGCTACAAGATGAGGACGAGGATCTGCAAGCCTGTCAGAAACCGATGACGGCCTAGCTGCCATTACTGAGGAGATGCCCAGGGAGAGTTGGATGGTCGGGGGGGGGGGGTGTACAGCGGTACAGAAGGTTGGCAAGATATAAAGGGGCCAGATTACTGAGAGCTTTATAGGTAATGAGCAGTAATTTGAACTGAATTCTTTGCTGAATGGGGAGCCGGTGGAGGTTTTGAAGGACAGAAGCGATGTGGTCTCTTGACCGGGAGTGGATGAGCAAACGAGTTCTAGACATATTGCGGTTTTTTCGGGTTTTGGAGGAAGTGTCGTAAAGGATACTATTGTGATAGTCAAGTCTTGAGGTGATAGGGGTTTCGGCAGCTGAGAAAGGATGTGATTGATATAGGCAAGCAATGTTTTTAAGCATGTAGAGGATAAATTGGAGAGGGCCTAGCACCGAACCTTGGGGAACACCATGGGAGACTGGGGCTGTTACATTTGTAGTGTTGATGTTAATGAATTGATGTCCGTCTGAAAGGTATTATTTCAACCAGGAAACTTTCCCGGAGACTCAGGTGGTAAGTTTGCAATGTTTGAAAGGGCCCATTATTTAGTGGGGAGCTTTTGTAAACTGAAGGCCCAATTCTGTGAAATTCCCATGCATATGAGGCCCATGGGGACGGGTGGGGTTTAAATATTAATTAACTTCAGATGAGCAGGTGGATTATGTGTTATCGCTGTGGCAACTCCAACACCTCCCCAACCCAGACACCAGCTCATGTGCTCACTGACATAGTGCTTGAGGGACAAAAGATTCAGCAGGGAATTAAAACGATAAATTACACACTGATATAAAGAAATAATACTCCACAAAAAAATCCCCGGAGCAGTAACAGGGCTGCTCTTGTACTCGTGACAATAAATAACCGGTAAATCAGGCTGCTTCTTTCTGTACTGCGATGCTCAGTAGGCAAGTTTATTCAAAACATACCTCAGAATGACTTAATTACTGATGAGCCCTCACAGGAGCTACATTATTGGATTGGGGACAAGGTTAATCTGGCAGACCTGGATCTGGTCGATCACGTATGACCATGTTTCAGGCTGAGGTTGTGCAGGACACAGCAAGCCAAAATAATTCTGCTGACTTTCTCCGGGGTACAGAGAAGGGTTTCCCCCTGTACGTCCATGCGCATCCACGTGCTTCCAACATGCTGAATTATCACGTGTGCCTCATTATAAGCCATAAAATATATTTAATCATCGTTCTCATATTGGTAACAGAATAATCCCAGAATATGTTTGTTGTTTCAGTTTAGGAAATTTATATTTCAGAGTATTCATCTGACATTTTCAGCAGAGGAGCATGAATTTATGTTTTCATCACAAAGGACAGCAAGGTTTTGGTGTGTTTTCATATACACAACAAAATATACTTGGTCTTGACCGAGTGTAAATTTCTGTTGGATGTAAGAACAAATCGGAGCTACTAAAAGTTTGATGAATCCCCAAATGTTTGGGATTTTCCCTCAACTAACGATTCATGCACAGATTTGTTCTGCTCACGTTTCATGAATGAAATAAAATCACGAAGAGCGGGAAACTGACACCCAACAAACCGCCTTTTGAATGAACTCCGTGTGCTCTGAGAGCGATAACTGTCGACCGCGACCGTGCTCTCGCGTGTAAATGAGGGTCGCTCGGTCGCGTCGCCTCCCGGGCGGATCACACAGAGGCGCTGATGGCGCGCCGAAGGCCGCTACCGCCGCGCAGAAAGACGCCGTTGTCTGCTCGCCGCAGGTGCGCACGCACGGCCTCTTAAAACGGCGGCGGTGTGCAGGAGACGGGGGCAGCCGCAAATTTGCATCCGTCTTACAGAGCTCCCCCGCTGCACTCGGAGATAGATGCAGGGGAGTGTGGCGGATTTTCCGCTCGCGTACCCTGGAAGTCGGGGGAAGGAAAGTGTCGCCGCATCTCGGAAACTGCATTTGGAGAATCGGTTAGAACAAAAAATCCCATCCATAATGTAAACTCATGCATACGCAGGCAGGGATGTATTATTCATGTTTTTTTTTTTTTTTCTTCTGTCACAGAATAAGTGTTAAAGATTGTCAAATGCACACAATGGCAGGCCAGCCGCACCCTGAACTGCGTATGAAAATGTATTCTTGCATTAAAATTGCATATGTATATTCTGCCTGGGCAGCATTGACTTGCGCACCTTCAAGTCAAAATACACTGAAGGGATTGTATGAAAACCTATACAAATTATTTTATTTCTCTCCCAAAAAATAAACCAGCATTCTGAAATGTTTAAATTTCTATCAGCTATGTCATTGGTGAAATCAGCTGTGTTATCACATTTCATTTTCCCTTTACTTTTCAGTGATTGTCATGATAACTGGGAGGTTACTGTTGTATGTAAACATGGTAATACATTTACAACAGGGTTAAGGTCAGTTCCAATTGGAATTGGAATTTGGGGGGAAAAAATACCCAGGATGCAAATTTGAAGATGATTTGGAATGGCAGGAAGTATAATTTAAATAAATCATACTCATTTATAGAGAATGAAAACCTCATTCACAATATGCATCTGAGCTCTCAAAAACATCTTAGGACTGCAATCAATCACCCATTGCAAAAATTACATTAGATCAGATCCCAGTGTTATGAAAACCTTGTCCATTGTCAGTTTGTCTTCTGTTATTTTTACAGAACATATTCTGAGAAGCGTATCAAATATCTAAAATTGTATCAGTATCATAGACTTCATTCAACTTATCTTTTAGTCTTAGCAGACTACCGTGCTTCATAGTAACATCATTCATATGAGAGTATTGTTTAAATTGGTAAATGGTTAATTGATACAGGCACTGCAATTTCATTAAATTTCCTTTAATTCTAATTCAAATGCTATATCATGAAGTAGCTGTATCATCTACTTCAGTTCAAATTCAAGAACTGAATTGGAATATATCAGCACTTTCATTTCAGTTCACAATTAAACACATCCTCTGATTTGAAAATAATTTCATGGTGCAACACTGTTTATGAACTGTTTATGCACAGTTATTAAGATAACTCATCTCAGGTCTTTTAAGGTAGAGGATTTTTCAGAGAAATCTATGGTCTTCCATAATCAATGTCTGAAGTGCACCACTGAAGTTACATATAGAGTGCATTAGATTGAATCTGTTATTTATGTGTACTCAGTACACAACCAATGCTTCTCCTGTGACCCGCGATGTGTCATCTCATCAGTTAGAACCAACCCAGGAAGAGCTTGACTTCAAACAGGAAGTGCACCAAAGGCACTTTGACTTGGACCGAAAAGCTTTGGCTCCAAAGGAGCCTTCGCATGCACTGGGTCTAATGTGCCTTTTGAACAACTTTATTTTGAGAAGCGCTCCTTTTGAAGAGGTGGAGATCTGTTGCTCGGCAGCAGGTGTTGGGCGGAGACGGGGAGCCGGTGCCAAAGGGTGGGGGTGGGGGGGGGGGGGTAGTCGAGCCACCTGCCCATAGCTAATGACAGTCATCTCCCAGCCGCCTGTCAGTCTCCTCTCTTTCGGAGGTGAGGGAGATGTCTGCCATCTCTCCCTCCCACATCCCCCTAACAGCCGGTAGGTGTGGAGGGAGGGCTCGGTCTTCCTCCCACTAACGTCAGCCAGATGTCTGAGCCCCTGAACGGCACTTTACAGCAGCGGGCATGGAGGTCCAGCCTGCCTGAAATGTGTCATTTTCAGATTTCACATTGAACAAGGAGCTTTCCGTTTTGAGTTGCGGCTCAAATTATTATAATGGTGCCCAGAGTTCTCTTTATGCAGATCTCATACCTGCATTTCATATACAGCACAGTCCAGAAGTATTCAGACAGGGACACAATTTTATTTTATTTTTGCTTCGTACTCCAGCATACTGGAGGCCATGAAGTTGAGGTTAAAGTGTATGAGATGAAAGTGCAGACTAATTTTCAGGTATTTGCATCCATATTGGGTGATCTGTGTAAGAATTACAGCAATTTTACACACGGTCCCCTTATTTCAAGGGACCGAAAGTTATTGGACAAATGAACATAATGTCATCATCAGATTTAGTGCTTGTTGGAAATCGTGAGTGTAAGGGCTCTATTTTCTGGGATTGATGGTGCATGGGTGGAGTCTGAATGGGCGCACTGGGCGTGGCTACTGAATTTAGGTATTCTCATGAACAGAGGCAAGGGGCACAAAGTGCATGGCACAGGTGGAAAGTGGGCTGGATTATATACAGGCAGAGTACATTATCAGTAGGCGTATTGCAGCTGGATAGCCAATCATAGCCAATCAAATCACCTCTTGTCATTCCCTTTAAGAGTCATGCACTTGGTGCACCAGTGTGTGCACCAATATCTGTGGTCTACCACTGCAGTGGAAGACAAAGATATATTTTCTCCCAAGACTTTCATTTGCAGAAAAAAAAATAGTTCAAATGAATTTCATACATAAAATAAATTTGTTTGAATACGTTTGAATTTTCTTCCGGAAAAATTTCAATAAAACATTGCCTGAATGCATAATTATTATGTGCCAGATTTGGTTCCCCATTAATCATGTTGCTAAGTGTCTTAAATGCACCATGTTATAACTAAGAAATAATGACAACAGCATCTTGAAGTTTTATTAAACAGAACCAGGGAAGCTCATTACAATGTCAATGTGTCTTTTCCTAGCAGTAAACTGACTCGACTGTTGGTCAAATGAAATTTAAAAAATGATAATGCACAAAGTCCATAATTGATTCACAAGAAATGCATAGCTTACCTAAACTAAACTGAACTGGCAAACCTTTAGAGGGGAATCCCCTTTGGGGTTACATTGGAGGACTGCTGGCAGTTGCATATGTTGCAGGCGATTTTCTCCTTAGCTATTATTGTTTCTCCAAATGGAATAGAACTCATAATGCTGTATTTCCAAATTGCACTCCTGAAGTGCGGTGGAGGAGTAAAACTTTTTCTTGGCTCCTCCATTTTAAATGCCTACATGCTACACAGATACCATGACCCCCCCATTAACTTATTCTTAGTCTACCTAATGTATACCCTCCAGACTAAACAATAACATGGCTTTTTCTTTATCGATCTCTTTGATATTGAGCGCTACTGCATGATGTTACAATAGCACATGAGGTGATAACTAATGGAGTTAGTTTGCATATAGTCTAATACAGTGTACTACAGTCAAGTAATTGAAATAAAAACATTGTTCAAGTTCTGTTTATTGCATTCTTCTCATTACAAATGAGTGTAAGAAAAATAATGGAATACAATACCAGTGGGACCAGAGTGCAGTGTAAGAACAGCCGTAAACAATTGAAAACATAAATAAATACAGGAACTAATATAAAAAAGAAAAATGACAATGAACAATGCATTTTTCCTTTTTAGGGGGTTTATTTCAAATTCAGATTGGACAGCATATGATCCATGAAAGCGGTTGATTGGCTTTTGAATAGGTTATGATCATGGGAGCAATTATTAGCAACTCACCTTACGCAGGGCTGTGACTTAGACCTGGTCTGAGCAGGCGGGCAGCACAGGCGCGAATCACAGACTACGCTGACACCGAAATTGCAGTGCACTGCTCGATTTTCCCTGACACATTCCCAACTGCGCCTCTACTACCACGCCGGCGTCCTCAAAATTACCAACGGGCTTGAGCGCGTCAAAACCTTTGATGAAAATGCCGTTTCGCCAATGTGACTGCTCGCCACACACCACGCACCGGCCGAAGCCCTGAATGTGTATTCTGTACAATACTTCCGCCTCAACTGAGAAATGTGTCCATATTAGCATAACTATCCACCGAGGGTGAAACCTGAATATTATATGTGGAAGCAAATGACAAAATGGGGGGAGTGTGGGATCCATATTTAAACAGCAAATGAATTAATTATCTGCTTGAAAAGGAAATTTTATCACAAAGGGTTTTGTCAAGAACCCCAGAGGGCATTTCTTGCCATTGGAAACATTTCTCTCATAATGTAGACTATAACTGTCTGCTTCCAATTTGCATTTTGAATATTCAAAATGTGACAGACCTGTGCCGTGCACAGTGAAGACAGTTAATAAGGGATCTGAGGAGTTGTGTTTAATTTAATTATGTTGGATTTTGTGTGCAATACAATGTAGCTCCATTGACAAACTGAAACGAATTCAGACTGCTCTAAACAGATGCGCAATGCAAAGTTAATTGGTTTCTTTTAAAATACTTGGCTGCATCTCGAGCAGGGGTGTACAAACCTTTTAAGCAATGCCCTAAAGGTATCATCCATGCTTTTTGTGATTCAAACTGATGTCATTTTCATTAAAAATAATTAATTGATAATTAATTGGTAAACTTTGGATAACAGCCATGTTTTAATACCTAAAAGTTAGATGTAAGGACAAAGTTACTGAAATTAGCTGCAATTAATCACAGGAAGCATAGTTAAATTAACATCATGTAAGGCTTTACCAACGAAGCTTAGTATGGGTAAAGCTGCCACACAGAAAACCGTAGGATAAAACAAAACGTTTCTTCCACTTATCCATTTCCCAGGGGAGAAACTTTAAACAAATATATGTGATAATATATTCTATATATTGCTAATATTTCAAAACAGCCAATATTTCAATGTTCTAGATTTATTTATTTATTTGTTTTTGATGTCAAAAGCACAAAAAGACCGGATGCAATAATTGGCTAAAGTCATTAAATATCTTACGTCGAATGAGCAACAAACAAGTTAATCTGGTACAATCGCTGTCTTGTGAAGTGTAGAAGGAAAGATGCGCCAGTCAAAATTAAAGCATTTACATGATCATATGAAATACTGTCAGATACAAACAATAAAAATGTTTTATTTTTTCTGTTTAGCATTTTTTTGCACAAACACAGTATAATATTAATGAATAATAACACCATTTTCCATACATGCCTAATAGCATTGCAATGTTACTACATGATACCACAACCTAATAAATATTCCCCGTGACCTAAGTTTGGCTGACCAACCCATAGTTTGCGCACCACTGGTCTAAACAAGAACTTACTAGCCGAGCAAGAGTGTCAAGGACAATTTTTAATCGCAGTTTGGCAGAGTGCAGTAGGAATTACATGGATCTCCTCTCTCTCCATTGAAAATGAATGACTTCCATCGAGAGAACTGCAGGAATGCTGTGTGTGGTGAAAATCTGGGGTAACAATCATTTCACGGTCCAATCCTTTTTGACCGAAATGTGGCTTTGAGTTCTTGGTGAATTTGGGGAACACATAAAAAAAGGATAAGAGTGTTTTTTTTTTTGTTTTTTTTTAATATTGGCATCATTGAAGGAGATAAGTCTTTTCAGTGAAAATAAATAAATAAAATGAGAATTTACTTTGTGGGCTGTCATAAATTAGATTTGTGGAGAGGGAGAGAGAGAAAGAGAGAGACAGACAGAGAGAGAGAGAGAGAGAGAGAGAGAGCGAGAAAGAGAGAGAACGAGAGATAGAGAGACAGGGAGAGAGAGAGAACGAGAGAGACAGGGAGAAAGGGAACGAGGAAGACAGAGAGAGAGAAATGAGAACAGGTTATTATGCATAACAACTTTGATCCTGAGCTCAGGTAACCCCCCACCACCCTGTGTCTGATTATTCTGTTCATTCCTGAAATACAAATGTGGTTTGGTCCCGTCATTTGACTTCATCACGCACTGGCAGAGTGCACCAGCAATGAAGTGCAGGATGTCTGCTTGTAATTGCTACCATTCTGCTCCATATCATCCACCAGTGATTCAGTTTTTGTTCTTCACAACCCCTTCTCTGCCCTCCTCTCCCTGCAGGTGAATGGACAGCTTCGCCCAGCAGAGCTTGCACTTTTAGCACTGCGCGCCCGCACCCATGCCCCTGGGCCACTGCTGCCACGCCCCGCCGTCTGGCACTCCGTCCGCATGTAGCCGCCTACGTCCGCTCGGCTCCCCCTGCCTCCCACCCCCGGCGGGGCGTTCGTGAGGTGCTGCCCCACGCCAAGCCACACCAGATAGAGGTACCGCACGCGCCAAAACACGCTCGATCGGTCGTGTGATGCGAGCGGGGAGCCGACCGCTGCGATTTTCACTCAGCGTTTAGAGATGTTAAAAAAACGCAGTTTGTTTTTTCTTTTCTTTCTTTTTTTAAAGATTTTTTTTTGTAAGCATTGCGATGATTAAATGACAGCTGTAGGCAATTAGTTATGAAATTGCAAATGAAGTACTGCCACAGTACATCAGTGTAGAGCTGCAAGCCATGAGCTGTTGTTCTAAAAAAAAAAAAAAAGCAGCTCCACTGGGTGATAAAAAGCGGCATTTTGGGAATAGTCGGTGCTTTTATGAATTTCAGGGCAAATGGCAACACTATGTATAATTGCGCGGAACATTCCAGTGTATCCGCTTATTGTTAGTGGCTCACGCTAAACAATTTGCCATTATTGGTTACAATGCAGCCGTGTGACGTTAACATTGTAATTGCTCTCATGGAATGGCTCTTTTCTCTCAGTTCATGACAAATTTGCCATTTTATTCAGAGCCCATCAATTTAATTGGCTGCCTTGGGTTACTAAGTGGGTAATTACAGTTGTGCTGAGTAATTCCAGGTAGTGTTCGCATTATCGAGGGAAATGAAAGTGGTCAGGGAACCGGGTCAAGCTTTAATCTTACGACTCATCACAGAGCGACTAGACTTTTGAATTCTTGGAGATTTTTCAACCCGAGTTGGCCGTCCTTCTCTGCATGCCTGTGCTCTCCTTTTACCAATTACAGTGGCCGGTTAGACCGCACTTTAGAACCTGACGGGCAAACGTTCCCGAGAAATTATAGTCTTCGTCGCCGCCGCCGCCGATTCGCTCTTTGCATTTCCCGTCCCTGCGTTCAGGTCCGAGCTGAAAGAGATCGGGCTAATTAGGGGAAATCGGCAGCGCAGGACCAGCGCAGGACCAGGCTGTCCTTATGTGAGAGGTGCTCTGTGCCGGGGTAATTGCGCGTTGTGCTCTGTGCGCGGCTGCAGGACGGGGTGCGAGGGAGAGGCGATAAACCAGCCGCCGCGGAAAGGAAGTACAAATAACAGACATCATTTGCATGTCCTCTTATCTGCTGTGGCCCGTGAGGTGAACGATCCGCTGCTCTGTCTGCACAGTTCATTATTCGGTAGTGCAGATGGCAAGGCACTGTTATATAATATAACATTATGGATTTGTATTCATTCATTTGCTTTCCTTAACCCTTTAAGTTAATTCTATGTTTTTACAGTGACATTTCCTATAAATACACGATTTTTCCTGTTTGAAAGCGTTAGAACTCACGGTTCTAACTCTATGAACTATTTTACGATGCCAATGTTTTTAGCAACAACAGTTTCTTATTTTGTAACGTGGGGTGGAAAAACAAGCTTGGGGGGGTCCTCACCTTCAATGCGTTTTGAAATTCCACAGACGACACAAATCATGGTATAGTCTATATCAAGGATTCAGCAAACAAAATCTATAGTAATTTTTGTCCCAAAAATGTGATAACTTGGAGAAGCATCTTTAGACTGTCTATTGTGTACTTAGCAATTCTCTAAGTACACAGTTTTCATTGTTGTCTGTTTTGCCATTGAATACACGCCTAAAGTATTGTGTACATAGGAATGAGATTATCTCCAGTTTCTATAGACTCTCTGAAACAAGATGGGGGGGGGGGGGGGGGGGTTGGGGAGAAGAGTTGAGTGTCATCTGCATAACAGTGATAGGAGAAGCCATGTGAATTAATAAGCGAACCAAGAGATCTGGTGTATATGGAAAACAGCAGAGGACCCAGTAAAGATCCCTGTGGTACTCCAACAACAAGGGGATGAGGAGCAGAGGCAGACCCCATACAGGTGACCTGGTAGGACCTATCTGCAAGATAGGAAGTAAACCAAGACAGAGCAGTCCCAGAAGTGCCCATCTCAGCCAAGCTGGAAAGGAGTAGTTTGTGGCTAACCATGTTGAATGCTACAGACAGGTCTAGGAGGATCAGGACAGAGGAGAGGCGTGAGGGTCTTGCAGTGGCAAGTGCTTCCATCACAGCCAGAAGGGCAGCCTCTGTTGAGTGCCCAGATCGGAAGCCAGACTGCTGAGGGTCTAGCAGGGACTATTATAGTGACGAGTGACAGAAGCATTTTAGCCAATGAAATTACATTTTCTAATGTTGCATAGGTTGTAAGGCTTGCATAAAATGAGACATATTGTTTCTCCTACTTAAACAAATCATAGCTTTTTAAGCACGCAGGGTGAAAAAACTACGCACTAGCAAAAAAATGTCTTGAGGCTTTATGCCTAAAAATGTTGTTGCTTTATAACAAATAATTATTTTGCAAAGCCTAAGTCTAAACAGATGACTTGGCATTTGGAGGCCTCGGAAGACATCGCTTGTCTGAGTGAATAATTCTGAGGAGGACAGTGAAAATGGCTTTAACTCCGCAGCAGAGTGCATGTTCAATCGATGACTTTTATATCGGTGAGCATCTAAATACATTCTCAAAATATTTTTATAATATTCAGTATGCTTATAAATAAGGAGTAGGCCTGATTTTGAATGATACATTTGGCATGTGAGATTACGGGATGTGTTTTACATGTTGATAAGGGTGCGGTATTTGACGAAAACCTCAATCAGTGGTACTCAATCAATGGATTGGTAAACTAGATAGCTAATGTAGTTATTTTCTACAATCTTACAGACCTCATGCTGCCAGAGGTGGCAAGGGGAGAGCAAGGAGAGGGTTGTGGAGAGGGGCAGAGAGGGAAGGGGGAGTGGGAGAGGGAGGGGGACAGGCAGGGGGAAAGTGAACTAATTTCAGCCTGTCTTCCACAAGCATGTAGTATGCAATATATTGTATTTCACACCTCTAAAGACCCATAATATCATATGGTTGCCAAGTGTTATTTTGGGGAAAACTCACCTTGAAGATGAGTTGCAGCAGTACTCTGAATGTGATGTAGTGGTTGTAAGGCACAGACTGGTGGCTTGCAAGAAGGGAGTTGTAGTAATACAGACGGGAGATTACCATAGCCTGGAAGAGTAGCTGGGTGGAGTATGTGGTCATGTATGGTCAAATCCACCTGATGTTGTGCAGGAGGAATTTGCAGGACCGTGATGTTCCTATGATGTGCTCCTTGACGTCCAGCTGCTCATCCAGGACCACCCCCAGGTTCTTCACAGAGTGAGAGGCAGCCACTGTAGCACCATTGACAGTGATAGTGAGCTATCCTAGTACGGAGGTCCTGTGAGGAATGAACAGCAGCTCTGTCTGGTCGAGCCTGAGTTTCAGGTGATGCCTGGCCATCCCCATCTGCATTGCGATGTCAGATATTCTCTCATTAACCTGCTTGCCAGAGGAAGGGAAGGAGAAGAAGCGTTGTGTACCATTAGCACAGCAGAGATAAGAAAAGCCATGTAAAGTAATGACTGAGCCAAGAGATTTAGTGTAAATGGAGAACAGCAGAGGCCCCAGTACACATCCCTGTGAAACTCCTGTAACAAGGGGATGAGGTAGAGACAGACCCCATATAATTCAACCTAATAAGCTTGTAAGTAGCTATTAGCTTGTACGGTGCTTTAATACATTTCAACTGAATGATTACTGTAAATGAAAGTACTGTAATTGTTATTACAGTAAACATACTGTGAAATGTATTACAGTAACTTGCAAGCCAATTGCAACCAGGAAGTTACTGTAAATTTACAGTATTCCTATTACAGTGTACAGATAAAATAAATATCCAAACGTGATTCACTCTTGTGCTGTTTGTCACTTTCCAGCAATAGATCAATAATAAAGAACTAGTTCATCCAAAACCAAAATGTTTTTTTGTTTTCCTGAAATACTGTATATTTGCTCATATATGTACTGATGGACATTAAGCATCGTTGTTGCATGAAAGTATGTTGTTCCTAGCTCCTTCTAGAGATTTCTGTGATTTCTGAAAGTGAGCTGACCTCTCAGGTAATCATTTTTGGTAACTGAATGTGTGCCACAAATACATGTTTGAGTACCTTTTACATTGTGGCTTGTTATAGAAATGATAATCAGTACAAATAGAATGTGTGAATGTGTTTTGTTTTCATTTTATTATATGAATTTATTATATGCCACATTTCCCCAACAGAAATTAAGCTAAATCTCAACGCTACAGTACTGAAGCTAAGGACATGTTTATTTAATGTTTAAATGAAATAGAACTTGGATCAAAGGGGAATCTGTCAGACAGCATTCAAACACTGATCCTGTGTGAACACTGATCCTGTGTGAACACTGATCCTGTGTGAACACTGATCCTGTGTGAACACTGATCCTGTGTGAACACTGATCCTGTGTGAACACTGATCCTGTGTGAACACTGATCCTGTGTGAACACTGATCCTGTCATTGAGCCCTCAGAGCCTTGCCTTTACTTCACTTCGCTCCTTTTCTGTCCCTATGGGACGGTTGGGAATCGGCTCTGAACTTGAACCCTGACTGCTGCTGTGAAATTATCGAACGTGGCTGTTATGACAAAACTTCATGACCTGCAATCTTTAGGCCTTGAGATTATGCTTATCTGAACTATTGCCTTTTTATGCCATCAAGAAGCTGTGGATGTGTGAATGAATAAATATAATAGAATGGTTTATAATTGTATTTATAACCACTGGGTTGTAAATTAAAACTTGTAATAATAATAATTATAAGAATAATAATTATTATTATAATTATTATTACAAGTTTTAATTTTAGGAGGTTGTTGGCCATTGTAGCTAAAAGTATGAAAAGCTTAACCTTACTAGTCAGCCTCCAAGTCTAGTATTCCATTAATATGATTACCCAGATCAGATTTTATCACCCTCTATCAAACATGAGATGTCAAATTTATTTTATAACTTTTGCTATCACCTTACAAATACTATAATGCAGAAACACAATATGTACACTCTGTTTATGATTATTTGTGTGCATTATTTAATGTTCTGATGTTACTAAATTGAATTAAACCAAGCTAGAGATGCTGGCTAGCCAGCTATCTTGCTTGTCAGCTTTTGTTTTTAGCTTTGCATCAAAGCTAGATATCCAAGAAATAATTTCTGGCCATTAAGTAAGTTGTTCACAGATGTGAAAAACATATTTAATAGCGGAATTACCTTTGCAGTGGTATTAGCATGACAGTTGGCTAGTTAGCTGGGTAACTGAACTCAGTTGCAGAATTTGCAGAATAGCCTGGTGATGTACGATTGGCTGAAACACTAAAGCGGTGAGGTGAAGGTTGGGGGGTTTGGGGGGGAAGCCTTCCAGGCTTTGGCCTCAGAGTCAACCATCAGGGCAAAAAAAAAAAAAAGCAAACAGGTGTAGCATGTGGACAGGTACCATGTCTGATGTTGTGATAACCCATAAATACTCAGGGATTGGTAACTCAATCAACCACAATACCAGTGGCTTTCAAACTGGAGACCTAGTGTATGCTGATTTTTGTTACATCCAATGCATCGATTCGTTAATTTAGTTGAATATGTGTGTTTAAGTTCTCACATAAATTTCACTTATTTCCCACACAATGGTATTTGGGTTGTTTATGATGGAACGATTTCACCTGTCAGACTATGACATCACTAAAAATAATGCACTCAATACTGTGTAGACCTATGCCAAGGCACAACAATCTCTCCTCAGAAAATGTCTTTTTAATCCCATCATTACTTTTTGCGAGATATGTTTGGCCTGATGGTGGCGCTACAGGAAAGGTCATGAGATCACCAAAATCATATTCTTCTTTTGGATCATGGATGTGCATAGCAAATTCATGGCTATCCCACCATTATACAGACAGTAAAATGAGTTGTATTTGGATAAAATGGAAGTGGGCATGGTTTTAACCAGAAGTGGGTGTAGCTTTGCAGGAAAAAAGAAAAACTAGGCAGACGATCCTATTTTAGTCTTATTGACACTGATCTAAAACCATTCTGTCTGAGACCCCCCTTGGCCTCCAGAGCAGCCTGAATTTTTGACAGCATGGATTCAGCAAGGTGCTGGGAAGATTCCTTTGGGATTTTGGTCCATGCTGACTCAACTGCACCATGGATCATGAACCTTCCGGTCAAACTCAACCCAATACCAAACTGTTGAATTTAGATCTGGGGACTGTGCAGACCATTGGTTATACTGGAGTCACTGTCACCTGTGTGGAAGAATCGTGAGGTTATGTATCCTTTGTTACATGGCATTTAGGCATTCTCTGTTACCTGGCATGTAGAAAGGCCACAAGTGTGTAGTAGTGATGAGTTCCAAAACAGGATAAATGGTCTTTATTAGCATACCAATACATTTCATAAGGTTTCTGGGCTAAAGATCCAGCAAAGTTGAGTAACCCACCGATTGCAGTTGTTTACTCAACCAATGTGATGATGTCACTTTTGCTGGCCGATTTTTTTTCTGACAACCCATTTACTTTGAATGGTCGAAGATGGTCTTTTTCATCGTCTCCATTTTAATTTCATTGAGTATCTTCTTGAAGATCTTCACTGGTATAATCTGTTTGACAAAAAATAAACCCTTTTCCTGAAATAATTTTAAGCTGAAACAGTGTGCACTCTCTATGAGGTGTCTGAAGCTTTACTCATCATGTTGTGATGTAACGGATTTGTGAGGATTGAGTTTTGGAATAAGGGTTAAGGGCGTATGCGCACACATGTTATACTTTGCTGCAGAATACCCTTTCTAATCCATCTCATCTGATTACTGTTACCATGGTTTCACACAACCCATATTCAGGGGGATAAAAGTAAATATGTGGAAGGTTTAGTACTGCATTATAAACCAATACTTATATTACTTCCTTAGTTGTCTCTTGCTTCAACGTTTACTACAGCCTTTGCATGGAATTGTATTAACTTCGTATACATAATTTCATTACGCGGTGAAGATTAGGTTTAGAATATTGCAATTTTTTTTCTCTTTAAATAGCTTTTTGATGTCTGGATAAGCATAGATTATGTTCAGATAGTATAGTGCAAAGTAATGCTGCACTGTGGAATTTGAAACTCGAGATTTACAGCAAAAAAATATCACAGCCTTTACAGAAAGAACACTATAATTCAAAGCTCCAAAGGTACCAGATAAAAACTGGGGAGTTTCTTATCTCTCGATCTGTCAGTCCCTGGAGCAGAAAGTAAGGATTTGGAATTAAAGGGTGTTCATTCATCAAACCACAGACCCCAGGGAGGCAGGACCAAAAGAATGACCTCACTGGAAAGCCCTCAAGACGGTTTGACCTTGCGTCACCTTCAACCCTGAGGCAGCTCCATTCTGGGCTGTGATCATCTTCATTTGAAGAATTTGAGAATGTATACGGCTTGAATAATTGTCCGCACAGGCATCTCAAGTAAATTGGAGGGGCTCGATTAATAAAGTCAGTGGTGTCTGAACAAAGCCACCTCCGTTGGGTGGTGCGTAATTAAAGGAGACAGAAGCAGAGGCACCCTTTCGCCCTCAGATTGCGGGGGAGGTGGAGGGAGGAGAGGAGCAGGGGAGAGGAGCAGTGCGTTACAAGGCCATTTACTCCAAGGGGGTGCATTAAACTCTCAGTCACCATAATGTTGAATTTTTATTTTATTTTTTATTACAATAATAGATTTGTATATATATATATATATATATGTGTATATATATGTATAGCTGTATAAAATTAATTAATTAGTTGGCAGACAAATAATGCCCCATTCTTTAGAAGGTGTAAAAAAAAAAAATTATACATTGTATGATTACGATCTCTTTTTTGTAAATTTTGTATGACAGAGTTCATAAACCCAAGGTATTGCCATTAAACGTTTAATGAATGCTTTTGATGTACCCCGTTCCTAAGCACACATATTACCATAGACACTTAACATGCAATTATACCTTTATCCTCTCCTACATGGCAGACCCAGACAATCACGAAGGTAAATTATCTCTCTTGATTATTATAATTCAGTGAGCTCTACAGGACAAAGTGCAAGGCTTGTTTCTGGTGCAAATAAGTACCATCTTCCCTGGTTAACTGGCATCTAATACACTGAGTAGTGTCACAGGAAGTGCTTCCGTGGTGCAGGCCAACTCCTATCCCACCTGTTAAGAGTTATTTATTAATTTACGGTGAAATTTACGGTGTTTCTGAAAGTTGCATCACAGGCTACAATGACTCCTTCAGCTAAGTTCAACATAAGCTGCAGTGCTGTGGTTCCAGGGGTGCTTTAACTCGTCTGCAAGCACTCTGCTCCATGCTTATGTCTGCTAGCAATTCATACGCTGTGCACATCTCTTCAAGGGAAAGTGTTTTGTAGAAAAGTATCTGAAGCCATCTATGAAACCAGCATTAGTGTATTTCTGATGGATGAGTCAGTCATAGCTTCATACAGGAATTGGATGAAATGGCAATGCAGCTATACAAGAACTCTCTCCTATACGTTAAGGTCACACTCCCGCCCCCCTAGCACACAAACACACACACACACACACACACACATACACACCTCTGCCCTAACTCCATGGTGTGAATCATATAAACTCATGCCCCTCCCTCTGATAGATAAATAGATGTATAGATAGAACAAGGATCTATTTTCTGGCTGGCAAAGTGGCATTTTTATCATGGATTTTTGACGCGCCTGAGCGCATTTAGTAATTTGGTGACTCGGTGTGTGCCGATTTGGGCGGATATGCGCTGTTGGGAGAGTGTCAGTGAAAATCAAGCTGCGCACTGTAATTTCAGGACAGCACATTGCAATTTTGATGCCAACATAGTCCAAGACTCACGCCTTCACCGTCTGGCTACTCAGACCAGGTCTATGTCAAAATTCGTAGTCCGGAGTATGGCTAATTCTGGGGCTTCCCCAAGCCACACTCACATGATCATAATGTATTCAAAAGCCAATCAATTGTTTTCGTGGATCATGAAATGTTCAATTTGACTTTGATATAAATCATCCAAGCAGGAAAAATGCTTGCTTTCTTTTATGTTAATTTCTGTATTTATTTCTGTTTTTAATTGTTTATGCCAGTAGTCCCACGAGTACTGTATTTCATTATTTTTCCTACATCCCACCTGTAATGAGAAGGATGACAATAAACAAAACTTGAACAATCTTCATTTTAATTACGTGACTGTAATTAAAATGATAGCTACATGCTAGCTGCATGCATTAACTGCATTAGTTACAGTATCTCATGCCAAGATAATTTAACATCATCTGCTTTTTGCATTTGGCTTGAGGTGCCATAGATTCTTCCACAAATCCTTATTTTTAAATTTCAAATATGTAATTAAGTACCACCTTCCCTGGTTAACTGGCATCTAATACACTGAGTTGTGTCACAAGAACTGCTTCTGTGGTGCAGACCAATTCCTATCCCACCTGTTAAGAATTATTTATTAATTTACTGTGAAACTTGCGGTGTTTCAAAAAGTTGCATCACGGGCTACAAGGTCTCCTTCAGCTAAGTTCAACTTAAGCTGCAGTGCTATGGTTCCAGGAGTGCTTTAACTCGTCTGTAAGCACTTTGCTCCTCGCTTATGTCTGCTAGCAATTTGTATGCTGTGCACGTCTCTTCAAGGGAAAATGTTTTGTAGAACAGTATCTGAAGCCATCTATGAAACCAGCCCTAGTGTATTTCTGGTGGATGAATCGGTCACAGATTCATACAGGAATTTGATGAAATGACAATCCAGTTATACAAGAAGTCTCTCCTATACTTTATGGTCACGCCACTCCCGCCCCGCCCCCCACCCCAAGCACACACCTCTGCCCTAACCCCATGGTGTACGGTTTCCTGGAATCATATAAACGTATGCCCCTCCCTCCGATAGATATATATATAGATATATAGGCTTCCCCAAGCAACACACACATGATCATAATGTGTTCAAAAGCCAATCGATCATTTTCGTGGATCATCAAATGTCCAATTTGACTTTGATATAAATCATCCAAGCAGGAAAAATGCTTGCTTTCTTATGTGTTAATTTCTGTATTTATTTCTGTTTTTAATTGTTTATCCCCGTGGTCCCAGGGGTAGTGTGTTCCATTATTTTTCCTACATCCCACCTGTAATGATAAGAATGACAATAAACAAAACTTGAACAATCTTCATTTTAATTACGTGACTGTAATTAAAATGATAGCTACATGCTAGCTGCATGCGTTAACTGCATTAGTTTACTCCTCCCACGCTAATTTAAGATCTGCTTTTTTGCATTTGGCTTGAGGTGCCTTGGATTCCTCCACAATGACTCTGCAATAGGGTTATCACTTTAATTTTTCTTTTTTAAAATTTCAAATATGTAATTAAGTGTTTCAACTTGAGATCCCATTGCCCAGGTGAAATTGGGAACGGTGTGCTCATGAGAGAGTTCAATATCAGAGACCGATAAAAATCATGTTATTGTTTTGTCTGGAGAGTATACCGTTTGGTAGCCCAAAAATGAAGTTTGTGTGTGGCTCATGCTATTCACATAGACTCTAAGCTATATATTCCAAATGGAAAGCCAAAAGAAAAAAAAGTAGTAACTCAACCACACCTCAGGCATGCCATTTGGAAATATTATGGGTTCTTCGCCAGTGCCAATTACATCAATTTCTTTCACTTTGTATAGTCAATTAAACATTGCTTGAACCTGCAGATCACAGAAAATGGATTTTAATTCAATTAAATTGTTGCATTGATATGATAAATAAACATTAAACAGAATCAAATGATTTTTGGGTGACATCTGGGGAAAGGGACCACATGGCTTGAGTGCATTGGATTAGAGACCAAGAAACCTTTGATGTGAACGCAAAGATATTTTCCAATTAATAATGAATGCATGACTACGAAATGAATGTGTCTAATGTAAAAACATTCTGATGCTTAACTGTCCCATTTGGAATTTGAAGTAGCTTTGTGTTTGACGACGCATTAAGAGTAACAAAGCATTTTTTGTCATATGGCCCATATTTTCATTTAAAAAAGGTGACAGATTCCTTTTACAATGGGCACGCTAGAATTTCCCTCCTCTTATCATGTCATTCCAATATGTACATTGGTTTGACCTCTAATCAGACAGTGGCAGTTAAAGCTTCATGGAAAGGAGTAGGCGGGGCTGAATACTGAATAGTCTTCAGAGAAAGCATTAAAAGCGTGGCATGTGTCTTTAAACAATTTTATTTCGCTCTTCAAAGACCGCGGCCCACAGGGAGAGCTGTATGCAGCGATCATGAATGGAGCCGAGTCTTGCTGCTGCATACCAAGCAGGGCTCTTTCAAAAGGCGGAGGGAGAGAAAAAAAACTCCAATGATGCTCTGTGAGTATCAGCCTGTAGAAAGGGCACAACCGTGGATCTTTTTTTTAAAAAATTAGCATTTTTAACTAAACGGGCGCTATGGAGCCGTTGCGAGGGTGCGATCCGGCCAGCCGATGACTCATCACAACGCCGAACGGCGAAGACGCGAGCGGCCAAACGGTTATTAGCGAGAAATTAGCCGTGCGATCTGAGTGCGGGCAGAATGGGGGGTTCTCTCATTAGGATGGGGCGCGGGGTGCCGAGGCAGCCGGCCGCGGACCAATCAGGCGCACCGAACCGGCTCTGCCTCTCCTCTTCCACCGGCACGCTCCGCGCATCACAGATGCCACGGAGTGGGCTCGCAGAGCACAGACTCCGGATCTGCCCAGAGAACAGTCACGTTACTGCTCTCGCGGTAGGATCTTTATCTGAATAATTTGTAGAAAATGTAACCCGGTGAATGATATTGATTGAATTGCAGTATCTGGAAAAAAAGAACGAAAAAAAAAAAACAATGACAGAATTAAATGGAACTGAACTCTAACCAAACTAATATGGTTTGGGAAGATACTTTCTAGAAAGTACTGTACAGAGGCTTTACTGGAAAGCTGGTGTGTTTCTTTGTGCGCTACTAAGAAACTGCTTTGCCCTTTGAAGCTTTGATGGACAAGCATAGACGACATTTAAAAACAGGCTCCCGATGTTTAAACTTGCAGCTAAGCCCCCCCCCCACCCCCCCACCCCCCCTCCCCCCCTCCCCCCCTCCCCTTTCATACCAAGCCTCCTGCATCTGCTGAGCCGCCGTTGCTAAGAGACGAGCCCCGTCAGCTGGCGCGGCTGCCCGAGTGGACGTGGATGTCTTCATGACGAATGGGCCGGCCCCGGAGAGGCACTCTGTTTACTCGCGCCTCCTGCTGGTGAAACAGCGGTGGCGCAGCGGGCCGGGGGCTGAGTGGAGCCGCGCTAACGGATGCGCTCGGGCGCGGGCCGCAGATGGTGCGCACGGCCCCGTGGGAAGCCCTCGTCCTCCACGCCCTTCGGGCTCCCAGTCGAGCCAGAAAAATTCTCACGGATGTCCGCATGAGTAAAAAAAAAAGAAAAAAAAAACAAAACAACGCGCGCGGTAAAATACGCAAAATCTAATTAAGGGGCCCTGAGCGTTCGCTCACGTTGTCGCTCGTTTCAGGGGTTTCTGGAATCCGCCACGGTTCATTAGGTCTGCTGACCTCTTCTTTTTTTTTTTTCAGTTCGTCCTGCGTCACGATTAATATTCATTTTCCGCTTGACTGCCACGTGCGGATCGGACCGGGGCTCACAGTCATAACGGGTCGCAGGCAGGAAGCGGCGGGCCCGCGGGTCGGCGCTGACTACGCCGGCGGGTCTCAGGCGGGTCGTCCTCTCCGGGCTATTTTCGGATTGCCGCGTTAACCGCGGTCGGTTTGCCGCGCTTCCGCGCCGAGGAGCAGAAACGTGTCACTGTGAACCCCTTCCTCCCCCCTCCCCACTCCCCAACTGTTACCCTGAGCACCCCTGCCCCCCCCAATCCCCCCGTGTGCCCACGAGGGACAGCAAACGAAGCCGGTTCCGTTCTCAGCGGACCCTGATGGGCGGCGAGTCGCCTGGTGGCTTGTTGTCTTCTCCCCCGGGGAGCTCGAAGGTTCGGATCGATTCTGCCCTCGCCCCCTCGCCCCCCCCTCCTCCTTCCCTCCTTCCCCGAGCCCCGCCGGTGCTCCTGTCAAGAGCAAACAGCCTAATCTGTCTCTATTGTGGAGGGGCCCCAAGGGCCCGGAATTTTGTCGGAGCGGGAGGCAGTTAGGAGGGGACGCTCCGGTGCCCGTCCTGTAAATAATCCTCCCGTTTGGGGGGGGGGTAGGGGATGGGGTGGCCGCAGGTTACTGGTGGCGAACGGTGAGGTCCCCAGATGGGAATGTTCGCCTCTGAATAGTGCTTCTTGCCAAGGCTTTCCGACTCAGCTGACCGCTGCTGTAGCCCTTAACCACCAGGGTGCTGCTACTTAGCGCCCTGCTTCAGCTTCAGTGCTAGCGCTGGCAAGTACGGGAAGGCTACGGCGTTAATTCATTAATCCAACCGGCAGGAGCAGAGGAGCTCGGTGACTGAGCACAAGGTGTGGCTATTTCATGAGCCGGGAAATCCAGCCCCCCACCCCCGCCCCCCACCCTCCACCCCCTACCGTGTTCAAGAACCTGACATGCATGAATGTGACGTGTTTGGAAAAATATCCTCCGACAAGCTTTTTTTCACAATACATTTCCTGTCAACACGAATGACTATCGATTACCGCCTTAAGGAGACCATATTAAAGCAGTATTTATAACTGCGAAACCCTGAATTTCTTGCATCTTTATAGATTAGCGGATGGTAATAATGCCTCTGGCAAACCTGCACACTATATTTCAGAGATGTTTTTGAGCATATTATGTGCGTGGTGCTAAAATAGAAATACAAACACATTCTATTTTAAGACCCTTCAGTTTTCCCACACACATTTGCGTGCACGTTTAGAAACGGACGAGTATATCAGCGTAGGTACAGGAAGAATGCGCGATATGCGTGCATTAATTCGGGCATTCAGCCATACGCCACAGGTTAATTATTAAAGGCAGGAAATTGCATGCGAGGGTGACTTCTAATGACTGCCGATTTGACGGGGAGTCGAGCTCGCTGGCGGCGGGCAGCGATTCTACCCGTAAGCGCTAATTGCCCGACTGCAAACACGGGGTTTTCCGTCACTGCCTACTTTCTCTTTAAAAGCCATGCCAACTGCTCAATGAGTGGCAGCCAATTAAAATATTTACACAAATCTGTCCGACTAAAGACTGCGGAACGCAGTTGTCGCTCCACTCCATGGTGTCCAGATAATAGGCCGCGTTTAATAAAAAGGCTCGAAATTATGCGACCGGGTTGATTATTTTTAATGCTTTTCCCTTTTAACCCCCAATGTGGAAGGCCCAGTGGTGTTCACCACTCATTGCTGATTGCAATCAATTCCGGAGAGAGCAAGACTAGCTTGCGCTCTCCTCCGAAGTGCGTAAGTTCAGCTGCTTGCCTGTTATCACGCTGTAGTCTACAGACTTGGGCTTTTCTTGACCTGAGTCAGAGGAAGGTGCAGCTAAGGCAGTGATAACCAGCCCTGTTCCTGGAGATCTACCGTACCGTAGGCTTTCAGTCAAGCCCTAACAAAGCACAACTGATTCAACAGCTGGAGATCTACCGTCCTGTAGGTTTTCACTCCAACCCTAACAAAGCACACCTCATTCAACAGCTGGAGATCTACCGTCCTGTAGGTTTTCACTCCAACCCTAACAAAGCCACACCTCATTCAACAGCTGGAGATCTACCGTCCTGTAGGTTTTCACTCCAATCCTAACAAAGCCACACCTCACTCAACAGCTGGAGATCTCATTGAGCTGCTAATTAGTAGAATCAGGTGTGCCAAATTAGGGGTGAAATGAAAACCTAGAGGATGGTGCATCTCCAGGAACAGGGTTGGTTACCACTGAGCTAACCAGTGAACTGCAGGCATTCTAACGACCAGAAGGGGACGCTGTTTGGCGGCGCAGTCCAAGCAACCCTCCATCAGCACCCCTTGCCCCCCAGGCGGTGCTTGAGCCAGCTGTGTTTTGCCATGTCGGGGTCTGGGTTCGATGCCAGACTGCACAGCCTGTCTAGAACAGTGCCTTAACAGGATTCATCTACTTTAATTGCTTTTTTGAGGCTTGTGAGTTTCATAGCACTTATTCTGGAGGGCATACACACATTGTCTTTCTCTCTCAACCTCAGTGTCCAGACCTGAATGATAAGTTTTTAATGAAATATAACTTGAAATATCTAATTGCACATACACTGTATTTATTTATGTGAGTGTGTGACATGCACAGAGCTTCTGGCTCAAATTTTGTTTTCAAAGTGTTTAGCTATTTCTTCCCTTATTTATTTTATTTCAATTTCTTTTTAGTTTCACCGTAGGTCAGAAGTGGTCCTTTGATTTGCAAAATTGCTTTCATTTAAATCTGCATTCTTGACTGCACTGCCGTGAAACGTTTTTTGAAACGTTTCTTGACATTTTCAGTGCCATAAAGGTAATTACAAACACTTTAACTGAGTAAAGAGGGAGCAGTTCGGCAATCTATGGTGTATCCTTCTGGATCCGTTTAGATTGCATCATATTGTACAACAAAGGTTTTCAGTTTTTAAAACTCCATTAGAGCTCTGTGTGAGCACTGTGCTTAGATTAAAATTACCCTTATAGTGTATGTTTCCATTTTGTATGTAAATCTCAAATGTTCTTTCATAACTTTAACATTGTACTAAGTAATACTTTAATCTACTAAAGCTTCCGATGTTATCACACCGCAAGGACTGAGGGATGAACATGAAGTATCGTGTTTCTGTAACCCTCGATAGCGACAGCTATACCTTGCAGAGCAAAAAAAGGAACAGGAAGAGATACGATGACCCGTGCAGTCCTTTATTAAACTCGCACGGAGCAAACAAAGGAGCGTGTTCAATGCCGCGTAGCAAACCCCACGGGCCGTCCCACGCGCTACGAAGTTATGAAGCCGTTAGCCGCGAGATGGAGCGGAGAGGAACCGGCATGTGTGATGCGGGCGTTTTCAACGTGGCGGGGGAACCGTTGGCAGCAGCACAGTGGGCCGCCCTTGCACGGAAGCGCCTGCACGCCTGCGAACGATGAGTTTTGTCTTCCAGCTTTGTTCGGTGGGTGGCCAGTTGAGCGCTTTGGAAAGAGACGAGGGGCCCTGTTTTCACAGTCGAGGCGCAATAGTCAAACTCGAGCGCTACAACGCAGCAGCGGCTAATGAAGAATAAATCGCCCGTGAGTGTGGCTGGGAAGGGGGGGGGGGGTGGTTTTATTATTGCCAGTCGGATTGGACGCTTGCTTTCCCTTGAAAATCGGCGTGTCGATGCCTTCGCGGCTCACTAATTCCGTAACATGAAAAGCAAGTGCTAATTTTTGAGAGTAAAGAGTGCCTCTCTCAAGCAGGGTCACTGCACCCGCACTTACGGCAAGTCAAACAAGCTTCCTCGCCTCGGTAGAACAATGGCAAGACTTCTAAGGCGGGAGGGGCAGCCGTGTCCTCTTAGAACCACAGTCCAGTGCAGAACTGGGTCAAATACGCATTTGTTTTGAATTAAAATACTTTTCTACACTTTACTGATCTTGTCTGGTGTATTGGAACCAATGAAATACTCTCAAAAACCCCGCCGTCCAGTCATATTGGCAGGCTCAATTACACCAGGCAAGATCAAAAGAGTACAGAAAAGTATTTGAATCCAAAATAAAAAATACGTGTTTGACCCAGGTCTGGTCCAGTGTAAGGAGCAGCCTGGTCCTCATTGCAGGTCTCAAAATCATATGCAGGTCGGGTTAGGGCCAAGCATTTATGATAACTGATTTAGGTGGAGTCTGCATGTCTCACATGTAAAAAAAACTCACATTTCTCTTATGAGCACTGTCCATTGTGCCGATTGCTACTTTCTGAGTCGATCAAACACTCAAACTCTCTAGCTGCTAAAATGTATGTTTAATCACCCAAGAAGTCCAGTTTGCTGGAACTAACTACACGGCGAATGTACAGCTTCAGGGTGAATAGATTTTTGGACACAGTGCACGCATCATTTGGATTATGATATACAGGAACGGAACAGAGGCGGGGGGATATACTATCAACAGTGAGTTTACAACAACACAAACAAAGTCAGAAATAGACGTGACAAGATGAATTCAGAATCAGTAATAAAAAACAAGTTAGCGATGGGGGAATGTGTTCTGCTCTCTCAGGAGGGAAAGGGAGAGTCAGTTGTGTGGAAGGCATTTGAATTGGTTGTCGATTACCTGTCGATTCAGGTTACCTGTTTTTTAGTTACATTTTGGTTTACTGAAGGAATCCTCAAGTGTTTTTGATAATAGGTGTGAGTTCCTGCCCTCCTCTCTCTCCTCGTTGCGTAATGTGTGTGTGTGTGTGTGTGTGTGTGCGCAGTCTGAGCCTGTGCAAGCCGCACTGCTGTTCTCTGGCAAACACCGACTCACAGTTTTTTTTTTTTTTTGTGGGCCGGGCCGAGCTCGGGGTTTAGCTTACTTGAGCCGGTTGGGTTGGGCTTGAATTTTCAGGCACGTTGAGTATTCTAGTCCTCACGTTGACAAATGCCAATAAAAAAAGCAAATCAAACCCCTATAATCAAAACTAGATACTGAAAGCTCTCTTATACCTGGGATACCATGGTGAAACCAAAATGTATAAAAATGTAGTAAAAGCTGAGAATCTGCACTTCATCCACATGTGAAATTGTTTGTTACAATTCTAAAATTGTAACAAGAAAAACAAGAAAAACATGTCTTTGTCCCAGACATTATGGAGAACACTGTATGTATACATATACACGGATAAATGCAAATATACATAATAACAGCCCCCTCCTCCTCAACCTACACCTAACCCCCCTTACCCCACCCTAAGTGCCCCTGTCATTCTCTTAACCGACAAGATAACAGCCCCCTTCTCCTCTGCTCCACCTAACCCCCCTTACCCCACCCCAAGTGCCCCTGTCATTCTCTTAACCGACAAGATAACAGCCCCCTCCTCCTCAACCTCCACCTACCCCCCCTTACCCCACCCCAAGTGCCCCTGTCATCCTCTTAACCGACGAGACCTCCCCACACCGCAGACGTGTCCAGCTGGTAGGGAACCCTTCCAAAAAAAAAAGAAAAATTCACCACTTATTACCGTCTCTGATTGAATCTGGACCACGCAAGTGCCGACTGTGGCCGGTAGCTCCGCCCAGGGTACGGGACGTTGCCCAGGTTACGGGAGCTCTCATTCCGTTAGGGGTCTGCGTTTCATTGCTGCCTAGTGACCCACGCTCGTAAATTAGCCGCCTCCTGGCTGAATGCCAAAAGCTGCATATGAAATATCTTCCTCCAGCTTTACTGCGCACAAGCTTGGGTCTACACTGCCATGTGAAAAGAGGCAGGCTGATGACATCACATCATTTCAGAGGGGAACCGCGGTGGTCTTCAGGCCTCCGAATCGGCAGTGGGAGTCGCACATTAACGTAGCTACAGTTACTTAGTTACAGTTACCAAATTAGGGTGTGAATTGGGCATGCTCAGCCCCACGCTGGACACCAAAATATATTTTTAAGAAAGAAAATTTAAAAATAACTATATTTCATGCATTTCCTTAGATGTGTACCCTCACAAGGGCAAATAACTGGTCCTCCCCCACACTCTCTGTGCCTCTCCAACATGACCAGTGCATGTGCCATCCAATGACGCAGTGCCCTGATGCAAATTAGTTTTTTTGCAGACCACAAATTTGCCAAACCCGGCAAGTCTTAGTGGACTAGGTGGAATAATGAGAGCAGTGGAAGATTCTGGTAGAGCTGTTACTACGTGGCCATTGGCAAGGGCGAACAACCTCTGATATGTCTTGTCTATGTACGGGAGGTAGCACAGGCCTTGAGTGTAGCCATTGGACTTATAAAAGGTGAGGGAAGTGTTTGCACAGGAACCTATTCAGCCTCCTTGGCAGCTACATACCACTGCTGCCATTGCAATTGAGGGCATCAAAAGTTTTCTCTTGGAATGTTAAGTGAAGCTGGGGGAGAAGCTAACATGTCGAAAGGGAAACGTTCTTCAAACCCTCTCAGCTATGAGCAAATATTTAATGCTGCATTTGGATGCAGGTTCTGACATGGGTCAGCGCGAGCCATTTCTGCTGGAATCTCTGGCTCTCTTGTGTGCATTATTTATAGTTTATATCAATAGTTTCTGTGTCAGTGTCCCCGAAGTTAAAGTTAAAGCTGAGAGCTAGGGCGTCGTACAGTAGATAGATTCCTTCCTGGAAACGGTAGCTGAATGTGTGATGACCTTCTTGTGGGTGAAGAAGTCAGAAGGTGAAAGTGCCGCTTTTATGTGGCCATGCTAAACTTCGGCATTGCGGGAATCACGCCTTCCAGGAGCAGAGTGGTATCTCTAGGAAGACCGTTCTCTCAGGATATACGGTCTTGGCAACTGGCCCTGCCCTTAGGCAGTGAAGTACCAATCTCTAAGCTAGGTTCAGACCATGTTTAGCCAAGATATAGTTCCCATGTCTGATGTAAGTTATCTGAGTAAGTGCTTCACGTCAAAAAACCACTACTTGTATTTGCATTTAGACAGTGCTGTCTATTACAGGAGAAATACCTAAATATCTCACAGGGCTTCTGTTCTGAGCATATTAGAGTAAAAATCATGAAGAAGGAGAGTAGTATGTTCAGAGCCTCGCAGTCGATGTTTTGCAGTTTGATCATTAGGTCTGTGAAAGCCTCCGGTCTTTTGTGTACGAAAATTGAAGATGAAGAGAGGGTGGGATGCCGTATATGACGCACTGGGGTATGCATGGATGAGTGGAGTGGGAGAGCCTGAATAACACATTTCCAGTTTGCCAATATGAAATGTGAGAATATATATATATACTGTATTTGTTTGTGCATGTGCGTACGTATGTGCATGCGCATGCGTGTATATGTGCGCGTGTGTGCACGCACTTGCGTGTGCGTGTGTGCATGCGTGCGTACTGTGTGTCTGAGAGTCAAAAGAACAGCGTTTACAAGATGGTACGAATGATAGCCCACCTTATGAACGCAGTCCTTTGGAGAAAGCAGTATGTACTCAGAAGAAGTCCAGCCGACCAGCTCTTGAGTGTGTGGTGCCCTGCTGGGTGAGCAAACTGCACCGATGGGACCCCTTTGTGTTATCCAGGCCTTTCTGAGCGGTGGGTCATGCACTTGCACAAAAATTGAGGATAAAGACACATCCACCGGTACGGGGAGAATAGATGCCACCTGCAGCCATTGATTTGTCTTCGTTCGAGGCAGTCACATTCACTCCGACTTCCGATTGTCGATTTTGATTGAATGCACATGCTCCCGAATTCATTTTGAGGCTTTCAGTCCGCGGAACTGCTTCTTTTATTTATTTTTTAATTTAGCAACAAATATAAATAGTAAATGAGTACTCTACAATGTTTTTACTTTCATAGGGTCTGCTATGTTCCAAGAATTATCACCTTTTATTTTAGCATTCGATCATGTGCATATGAATCTGCATTTGTGCGTTTAGAACATTTGGATAACAACAGTGATGAATCTTTTTGATTATTTCTTATTTTTCTAAATGACATTTGAAGAATTGTGCATAGTCTGATGAAGTTTCCATAGTTACCAGTTCTTCACATTAAAACAAAAAACAAACAAAAAAGAAAACAGTTGTGACAGTGAGGCGACATCTAATATCCCCTGACTCAAAATGAAAGCTATAAAACAGCTTTAAGATTGATTCTTAATAGAGACTTCCCTTCCCACACTTGTCATTTTTATTATATTCTGAAACTCTTTCAGGCCCATCATTATAATTTAATTTGGTTATAATAGAATCGTGCAGAATTTGGCCAGCCTTGTGGTTATGTACTGTTTTTTAAAAGATGGAGAAAATGGGTAAGGAATGGAAGAGAATATTAAAAAGAACATGTGACCCTGGGGATTGTGGTTTATTTTGATTGGTACGGTATTTGGGCATAGCCACATAATCAGTTTATTGCCATCAGCATCAATACACTTGTCGTTAAATCAATCTCTGGAACATGGAATGAAGTGGACGAGCATGTTTGAGCAAGACATAAGGAACAGATTTACCAATGAAATTAAGAGGGAATTGGGAGGATATATAAATACGATATGATAATTTTCCATCAGTCTTATTTCCATCAAAGCAGACTTACTATTTTCTACTGACTGCTGACTGTTTCTTTATGAGCACCTGACCCATCTGTTAACAGAATTCACACGTAATATTCGATTAATTTGGCCGTCTCTGAATTTTACTGGTGTGGACACACAGATCAGATCTCTTTGTATTAGAATGTTTTTTTTTTCTTCTATATTGTATTTCGCTCTTCCCACACACATCTGTTCATTTTGTACATGTGTACCAGTGTCTCTGAATACACGTGGCCACATATCCATTAAAAAAAAAATCGGGGCCAGGTGAATTGGGCCAGGTATGAAAACTTAAACATACCCTTAAGGGTTTCCAAGCTTTGCACACAGGACCAAACGAGGAGAGACTGTCATCTTTGCAACATGACAGGCATCAATATTATTCAATGAATAATAAATAGTAGTTTCAGTATCATCTGTTTTACCCTTGTATTTTGCTTGCAATCTCACTCACTATGCGTCAATTCGATCCTTTGATTTATGTGGATATTTGACAAATATTGTCTTGGTTACAGCATATCTTATTTCTTGTTCCTGAAATGTCTGGTTGTATTCCTCTCTCCTTTGTATCTCATTTTTAAATTCCATTGACATTCATTTTTACACAATTTTTCATTTCATTGTTTCACTAAAATGATTAGAAACAACACTAACTACATAATGTATGGGGTAAGAGCAAGTTGATGTACAAATTGGCTTAACATAGAAAGCTTGTTTCTCTTTTGAAAGTATAACGGATGACAAACTCTGTGAAATGAATTAGAATATTGCAGCCATAAGCTAGTGTACAAGTTATTGGCCTCGTTTGGTCATTTTCTTTCGTCTCAGTCTTGTCATTTGTCTTGCCGTGAAGGTATAGATTCTGATACGGTTCCCTCTCACTGTCTTGCAGATTCGTAGACGACCGGAGGATGGACAGGTTCATCTTCTCCCTTTTGGTGCTCGCCATTTCGGTGAGGGGGCAGCTGTGTCCCAAGCGTTGCATGTGCCAGAACCTCTCGCCCTCTTTTGCCATCCTCTGTGCCAAGACGGGGCTGCTCTTTGTGCCCACGGTCATCGACCGCCGAACCGTGGAGCTGCGGCTGACGGAGAACTTCATCACGGTGGTGAGGAGAAAGGACTTCGCCAACATGACTAGCCTCTTGCACTTGACTCTGTCCCGCAACACCATAAGCCAGATTATGCCTTACACCTTTGCGGACCTCAACCGCCTCCGGGCTCTGCACCTGGACAGCAACCGGCTCACCATGGTGGCCGATGACCACTTCCGTGGGCTCACCAACCTCCGGCACTTGATCCTCAGCAACAACCAGCTCCACGACATTTCACCGCGAGCATTTGAGGACTTCCAGGGGACCCTCGAGGACCTGGACCTCTCTTACAACAACCTGATCAACATTCCCTGGGAGTCGATAAGCAAGCTGAACAATGTCAACACCCTCAACATGGACCACAACTTGATAGAGCACGTTCCCCTAGGGATCTTCGCTAACTTGCACAAGCTCGCCCGTTTGGACATGACCTCCAATAAGCTCAAAAAGATCCCCCCTGATCCTCTTTTCCTCAGGATCCCTGTCTATGCGAAGTCCAGGGGTTCACCGCTCTCCTCGCTAGTGCTCAGCTTTGGGGGAAACCCCCTCCACTGCAACTGCGAGCTGCTTTGGCTCCGCCGACTCACCCGCGAGGACGATCTGGAGACTTGTGCCTCCCCGCCCGACCTCACTGCCAAGTACTTCTGGACCATCCCAGAGGAGGAGTTCATCTGTGACCCGCCGGTGATGACCAGGAAGTCCCCGAAAACATTTGCCATGGAGGGGCAGCCGGTGGGACTGAAGTGCAAGGCCAACGGTGACCCTGACCCGGACATACACTGGATCTCCCCCGAGGGGCGCCTGATCTCCAACACCTCCCGCATGACCACCTTCAGCAACGGCAGCCTGGAGATCAACATCACCTCCCTCAAGGACACGGGCACCTTCACCTGCATCGCCTCCAACGCAGCCGGGGAGTCCACGGGCACCGTGGAGCTGGTGGTCAACCCACTCCCCCACCTGGCAAACAGCACCAACCGCGCCCGGGAGCCTGACCCGGGACCGTCGGACATCCTCACCTCCGCCAAGTCCACCTCCGCATCAGGAAATGACACCAGGACGCCGGACAGGAAGGTGGTCCTGGCCGAACTGACGGTCAACTCGGCCCTCATCAAATGGCCCTCTCAGCGCCATGTGCCAGGGATTAGGATGTACCAGGTCCAGTACAACAGCTCCTCAGATGACACCCTAGTCTACAGGTAAGACAAATAAATCGTATCATTTTGTTTACTGTAATCTGCTGCAAGGTTCTGCAATTGCTTCCTGATGGTGCTCAGATTCAAAATCTTCTAAATATATGGAGCTTTTTTTCCCCTTAATTCTCACTGATCAAAGAGCCAGGAGAGTGTTTATGCCAAGCTGTATTCAGCTGTTAAGCTGTCAGCGGAATAGCCCTGATCTACTACACTTTATATGCTATTATAATGAATTATAATCTCACGGGTTATAGGATGTCATATATTCTGAACATTGGTGAACATAATTGTATATCTCAAAGTATGGCATGCATAAGGATAATTTAAAGGTTCTATCAACAGATCATTGAGTTCAAACCTGCTTGTGTAATAGTGCGGCTTTACAGAATGCAGTGATTGGTTTTGCCTTGGGAGTTATTTGTTTGTCAGGCTCTACGGCAGGAGTCCAGCTTATATTCCAAATGTGCAGCCGAAGCAAATTGTTCTATTGAACATAAAACAGATTATTGTTCTGACCGCAAAAAAAGAAGCTCGTAGTCAGAACTGGGAGATTCGTATGGTTTGAGAATAAAGAACAGTCTTTCTGTCCCTGAAAGTCAGGGTGCAGCCATTTTGTTTCTGAGCTTTGGAAAAACCGTTGTGTTCCAGTTCATTTCAGAGGCACACCTGGACGGTCTCAGCATGCTGGTTTATTGGAAAGGGACCCAAAATCAGGGAATAAAGTCACAGCGCTGTCCAAGGCCTATGACGATTGTTGATCAAACGAGTGTCACTTCTGATTTAACAAATGAGCCCAACGCAACACGACAAGATATTTGAAAAATGCCCCTCGGTTAATGGTGGTAGAGCAGAACAATGTCCTTGATTCTGTGTTCTCATTTACCGAATGCAGATGGGTTGTTCAGTGTATAATTTTCCTAATGGCCACTTGGCTGTAGCTACCGCACCACATTTAAATGACCACACATCACTCTTGCCATTCCTGCTCGCAACAATGGCTGAATTTGACTCGCTCAGTTACTTAGCATGTGATCAGCTTAATTCAACTTAATGTAGGAGCCATCCATTTTCACTTCCCCTTCATTTGCAGTGATGCAAAAGGAACCAATGCCCTTGTTATTCCTATTTGCTTTCATGGCGTTGATACTTGCGTTCCTCTCTCAGCAAATGGTTCGATATCACCCTGTTACATGATTTATGATGCCCAGCTTGCACTAAATGTATTCCACAGAGGTAGTGAGAAAAAAAAAAAAAAAAAAGATACAAAAAAGAGAGGAATATCTAAATGGAACCATGCATTAAATTGGACCCGTGGAACAAAAGTGCAAGCCATCCCCACTGTCATGAAGAATACATGCATTAAAAGTTTAATATAAGCTCTTTGACATCAATAGCATAGTCTATGCCAAATCTGAATATGCCAGCGTGATCAAAATGCAATATCAATGAGGTAATATAACAAAAAGTGCAGAATTAAAGTCAAAAGGGACATTTTCCGTCCTAGTGGGATACATGTATATATATATTATGTTTATGAATGTTAATGAAATGCATCGCAGTCATTGCAAATGCCTAGACAGTATACCGTAGGTACAGGGAGCCTTTACTCTCCATTGGTGTCCACAGAGATATGTACAAGCTGGGGTCACAGCTGAAAATCTCAATTTTGCAAAAACAAAAAAATCTAAACTAAACTTGTTAAAAATAACACTTTTTCTCTGAACAATAATTCATTTAAAATACTATAATTTTGCCTTTTTTGAGTATACAGTATAGCTCATTGCCTGTGCTGTTTATTTTCTACAGCATTTTTATTTATTTATTTATTCAATCATTCATTCATTCGTTTATTAATTCACACATGCAAGTTGCGATGCATACGTGAGATGTGTGTTTTCATTACTATTGATTGCTGTCACTCCCAGGATCACTCATAAGCCTTCTAATTAACTATGAGTGCACCTGAATCAGTGCACTGACAGACAGAGGTGTGAAAGCTAATTAAACTCAGTTTAAAGCCTCTGTGGTCCAGCTTGCAGTTCGTAAGGGGCGCAGTGGTAATCAGCTGCAAAGGGCTGGCATGAGAAGACTGCAGAGATGGGAGTAAAGTGCATCGACACTTGCCTCTGAATGTACTCATTGATTTCAACTGAATGTCCGCTCTCCCATCTGGATTCAGTCAAAGTAGCTACATAGCCTCAGCAGGAATTTATGATGAATAATATCGTCACCACCACGGGGTCGCAGAGTGATGCAGTTGGTAGCACTGTCCCCTCACAGCCAGATGGCGCTGGGTTCAGATCTGGCCTGGGGCCTTTCTGTGTGGAATTTGCGTGGAGGAAACTTTTGCACGTCCGTGTGGGTTTCCTCCGGGTACTCCGGTTTCCTCCCACAGTCCAAAGACATGAAGGTAGGCTAACTGGATACTCTAATTTGCCCATAGGCATGAGTGTGTGAGTGAATGGTGTGTGTGCCCTGCGATAGGGTGTACTCCAGGGTGTATTCCTGCCCAATGCACGCTGGGATAGGCTCCAGCACCCCCTGCCACCCTGCCCAGGATAAGCGGTTACAGATAATGGATGGATGGATATTGTCACCACCACAATAATGTATTTATGAAGGCAAAACAATCAAGAAAGTCAATTAATAAAGACATGAATAACGTCCAAGTGAACCCAACGTTCAGCACAGTGCATTCTATGCCACCCCCTTCAGAAGAGCACTTACCTCTAAAATGACTGTGTGGCTTTCACTGAATTCAGCCACACCCATACAGGCCCAGCGGCCCCCTGCAACTTTAAATATTCTGCATGCGGGCAAATCCTGGACAGAACTGTCTGGTTAAATCAAGAGTAAATTTGTCACGGAAGAGAAGTGCAGAGAAGTGAATGGCATGTACAGTGGATGACGATGCAAAATAAATAACAACGGTGACAGTTTAATTTGCATTTTCAATCTTTACTCCCAGACTGGAGACAGATGGTAGTCAGGCAGCATAGAAGTTTCCCAGATATAAAATATCTTTCAGCCATAACTTTTGGGGAATGGCTGTACAGCATGTAGAGAAGTTTCTTGAGAGGTGAGGAAAAAAAAAGGAAATGTGTATTTACTTCAAAGTCTTTGGCTGCTTATATTTACCCGCAGAGTCTGCACATTAACTACTAAGCTAATGCTTCCCAAACTGGAGCCCGTGGCAAAAACTGAAATGAATAAATGAAATACATTAATTACAATAAATTGCATATAATAAACATTATTATTTAAAATGTTATTTAATTATTGAATGATATAATTATTTAGTAACCGTGGTTGACATTATTCAGTAATGTTATCTGTTTCACTCACTCATCGATTGGCTTAATTACTCCAAACTGCTTTTTTTTTTTAAGATACTGTGTACTCCAAGGGCACTGTACAGATATGTTGCCTGTTTCCGGCTACACTCCAGCAAGTAGTAAGTTCACGAGAAGTAGGAGCATCTTTCGAGCTAATTTTAAAATATTTTCTAAATATTTATAAGCCATGGTTGACTTTTTAAACAAAGACACATTACATTACAGGAATTTAGCAGACGCTCTTATCCAGAACAACTTACATAACATCTTACATAGCAATTATATTTCATCCATTTACACAGCTGGTTATATATTGAAGCAATGCAGGTTAAGTACCTTGCTCAAGGGTACAACGGCAGTGTCCTACCCAGGAATCAAACCTGTGACCTTCAGGTTACAAGACCAGTTCCTTTCCCATTAGAAACATTCTGATGTAGTTGTCAGCACGTCAGGTCCATGTGAGTTAAGTTCCAAAGAAATCACCAAAAAAATAACAAAACATTGAGGAAATATGAAACATCATACATAAAGTTTGAGTTTTTATCCATCAATGCCTTGATCATCTCCAGGGCGTACAGTACTATGCCTGGAAGTTCTGTTCAAAGAATGCCTAAAACCATCTAAACTTAAAAGACATGTACAACAAAAACATGAAAATCACACAGACAAACCTGTTGAATTCTTTGAAAGAAAAACATCAGAGCTGGTTAAACAAGCGAGTGGTTTCAAACAACAAGCAACCGTCCCAGAAAAAGATGATAAAGGCATCTTTTTTAGCTGTGCAATTACCTGTGACCAGAGACACTAAAATGCTAGATGCTGCTTGGAAAACCACGGTCACTAGAAGAATATAGGACATGACCGGTGATATAACTGAGCGACTGCTTGAGCAAGTAAAGCCAGCTTTTTGCGTCACAAAAAGCTGAAAGTACAGACAGCTAATGCATCCCAGCTCATAGTTTACATCATATTTATTAGAGATGTAGAGTTTGTCGAGGAGCTTCTGTTCTGTGAAGAAATTGAAGGAAGGACAAATTGACCTAATTAAATTGACTGGTCTCAATATGCTGGGGAGACAATGGATGGTGTTGATGCCGTGAAAGGCAGGAGAATCAGAACTGTAGCACTCGTAAAAGCGAAAGCTCCAGGTGTAGTGGCTACGACAAGCGTGCTTCATCGTGAAGCACTTGCTGCCAAATAAATGGAGGATGAATTGCAACAAGTGCTTCAAGTGGAGTTGCCAGATTTAGAATTTCTCAAAACCAGACAACGTAATCGCAACTGAGGTAGGGAGCTGTCGAACTGGGGGTGGTTGTGGTTCTGGGTGTTTCCTTTGGAACGAATGTTGGACTGAGGTGGAGGGGGTTTCCCCTCACAACCAACATTGGACCAGAGTGCCAATCGGGGAGTAATTGACATGCAAATTCATTATAAACGACTTGTAATTGATGGTAAATTTCTTCCATCAGTTATTCAGACCGGGTTTTACATTGTCCATTCGGGACCACAAACCAGACCTGTACAAATCATTTCAAAGCCGAGCATTACGCTCGAAAACTGGACGTCTGGCAACCCTAGCTTCAGTACATTGTTAACAACATCAAAGCAGGTTCCCTGAAGCATAGACTGTTTGCCAAACTTTGCAATGACATGGGTGCCCATTTTGAAAGCCTCTTGTTGCATTCTGGTCATCCCAAAGGGCTGTTTTCAAATGAGTATTTCAACTCCACAAGTTGCTGAAGGAGTTTCTCTCATCTCTCTGTTCAACAAATGTCTTTAAGACCCATCGTGGTTTCTAAAGCTTGCATACTTATCAGACATTTGTCAATGTTTACGTGTCCTTAATCAGAGTATGCATTTCCGTGACTCCAGCATACTTAATTAACAGGATAAAGTTTGAGCATTCCTACAAAAAAACTGATCTTTGGGAGACAAAGACAAAGGAGGGAATTAAATGTTCCCAGTCCTTCACCAGGAACTTGGAACATCCAGCACGACTACAGACAGTCCCCCTGCCTATAATACTCCCTATCTAACACACCTTAAAGTATATTTCAATGACCATTTGCCTGAGCTGGACAACACTCACTTGAATTGCATCAGAAATCCATTTCAGTCTATGCTGAATGAGACTTAATTTGAGGTCACAGGAGGATTTAATTGAAATTACCAATGAGGGAATCCCTGTCAGAGTTTTGGAGGTCTGTGAAAAATGAATACCCACTGGTAGATGAAAAGGCCATCCAAAGCCTTCTACCATTTGCAAAAACACAGCTGTGTGAGGTAGGTTTTTCTACACTGAAAGTACTCAAAACAAAACAATGTGCACATCTGCATGGGGAAGATGACAGATGACTGTCAATATGCCAACTACAGCCCAGAATCAACAAACTATGAGGATTGTCCAAGCCCATCCATCTCACGAGTTAGGGTAGGCCCAAGTTTTGCCGTGAGTCTGCACTTTTTGCCAGAGAAGTTTAAGTTAAACTGTGTCTTCTGTTTTATTTATGTAACACCGTTGATTTTATATTGATTCTATATCAATATAAAGTGGGAGGATCAATCAGAACACACATCAATTATATCCATGTCATATTAAATGAAAATATATGACTTCTACATAGGTCTGTTTCCCCACTAAACCCAATAAAGACATTCCAGATTCAAACATTTCAGGACTCCCCCATACATGGCAACACATTTTATCTGTTAATTTGCTGGCTGTTCAGCCCAACTGACAATCCTAGAAGCTGTTCAGTTGTATTAAACAGCATTCTGCTGATTAGCCTTGGTTCATTGGAGATGTACATTTTGTCAAAAAGAGATATATATATATATATACACAACTAGATACTATATGTATCATTCTTTATGTGTGTGCTGTGAAAAATGTAAAGAGTTGAACATCTCTGTAATCCCAGTTTTTAGAAAGTTCTACATGACAAAGCCAATGAACTGACAAGAAGTGTAAAGCTCAATATCACAAAACTGTAGAAATTTGGAGATCTGTAATTCTCAGGTCTTGACATACAGATAGACAGCTTCTTCTACAGCCATCTCCATGCTTGCCAAAAAACCTTCAACTCTTAACTTCTGAATATGTGTGGAAGCATGTGGATTTACTACAGGAAAAATTGCTTCTGTCATTTCCAGCAAATGCAATATTATCACCGCATTATGTCAGCAAGCTGGCTAATGACCTGTTGTCATTAACCAGAAAAAAACTCCAGTCCATCCCAAATACAAAGCTGAATTCCTGCTGAGAAGACACGGTCATGGTTGCTTAAAATATATGAAACTGGCTATTCCATTTTCAAATGTCCGTTCAAAAGAAAGATGAAAAAGCACCTTCTGAGCATAATAGTTCACAATACAATGAATATGAATATGAATAATGAATGCATAAATAAATGAAAGAAAAATCACAGTTAAATGCCTTCTGTGTGAATGCATTTTAAAGGAACTCTTTTTACATAGGCCCTTTTTACATACACCTGTCCAGGGTGTATCCCTGCCTCTCGCCTACTGCATGCTGGGATAGGCTCAAATGTGCACTCTCCTTCAAAGCATGCAAGGTCAGCTATCTTCTTATCAGTTCAGGGCGGCAGTGTAGTATAATCGCCAAGGAGTTGGTCTTGTAACCTAAAGGTCACAGGTTGGATTCCCGGGTAGGACACTTTGTATCGTTGAGCTAGGTACTTAACCTGTGTTGCTTCAGTAATGTAATGTAAGTTCACAAGTCAGGCTTTACATTACGTTGGAAGACAGTTCACATGTAGTTCAAGAGACTTGTGGGTTCCGAACTGGCCAGTTATCTTGACTATCTGTATCTTATATGTGGTAGGGCATTTCCCAGACTGTTGAGGGTTCCAATTTTGAGTTTACCACAAACGCCCAAAATGCAAAATGAATTTAAATCAAGACACATACTTCGAGCAGACATGGAGTGTTTGCTATGCGGCGTACAGCACTATTTCAAACGCTCTTTCTGTATTCATGAGGCCAGGGCTAATAAGAAAGCCCTCGATGCAATTTGCAAACATTCAAGCAATATCTTTTTAATTGCACCATCTGAAGAAATTACCAGTTTGCAGCGAGCTGTGATTCTGCAGTCGCTCCCATATCTCAGTGAATAGTTTCCACACAGCGATGGTTTTGTGCAGACGGCACTTGGCACTGCGTAAAGTGGAGTCATGATGTGTTTTAAAAAAAAATACACATTAAATGATTATGCTGAACCTGTTAATTTCGACGCCTTTATGCTGAAGGGGGTGAGAATGTCAGCTGCATCTCATTTTGCTGTTGTTTGTTTTTCCCTTTGTTTATTCAAATGAGCAGTTCTCCCATTCATTCATAAAATACTGAAATAAAAAAAAAACAATTATACTCACGTTTGTTTTAACTGTGGGACTTGTAAAGCAGCAATTTGAGATGTGAGCAGTTCTCATGTGCTTTAAACCTATTCTAAATGTTTATTTAGTTGAATATTGTTGGACATATCGATACCAATTAAGTAACAAAATATGAAATGCAAATCAAAATGCTCAGTATATAAATTAATGATTTAAATAGCACACAGATCTTCTGCAAAAGCAACACCCCAGATCTGAGGTTATGCAAAAGCGAATAGGGCTCAAATTCATCTTTTTGTCTGTTTAAGTGTTTATACTGCGTCTAATAAACTTTTAATATAAGGTTGCTTTAAAACAATAAATCAGCTAATAATAATAATAATGATAATAATAACCATCATAATAATAATAATGACTTGGAAAGCTATTACTATTATCTGTGAGAACGTCTGGAGGGCTGCTGGTGAGGGAAGCAGCCAGTTGGGTTATATTGATTCTGAGGGACATTCGGAGTGTCTCCATCTCCAGTGCTATTGATCACAAAGCTCTGGTGTCTACGCACTTAAATTGGGGCCCTGATAGCAATCTGGGCACATTTGCGGGTGGTGAGTTCCATCCTCTCTCAGAAGAACGTTTGTTTTTAATCTTCTTTTCAGGCGGTTACTTCTTCCTACAGCCTTGGAAAGATGATGGAAAGACTGACTATTTTTTAAAAATGTTTTTTTACATAAATAAAAAGGGAGAAGAGCAAAAAATTTGGCTGAAAAACATCATATTGGACAATGGTGAAAAAAGACAGCGGGGGTCATGGGCTTGTTATTAATTCTGCTGAACGTTTCCCCCAGGAAAGCCGATAAACCTCCGGAACAAATTCTACATTTTATGCATGCTGGCTAGCCTGCAAGCTCATGTGTGTGGCCCAGCTCTTCTGTGAATTACACCCGCGGTATCCCGGCCATTACTTGTATGCATGTGCGTATGTGTGTGTGTGTGTGTGTGTGTGTGTTTCCGTTCTCTGCCTCAAGTTGCCACCACGATCACAAAATATTGTTAAAGGGCTACATACAGAATCTCTATGATGAACATAGTGTGTATTCAGTCTAAAAAAAAAAAAAACATCCTATTGAATCATAAGCTGAAACAGTGGAAGTTGGTTCACTGTTCATGCAGTTTTTCATCCTGGCCAACAGGAGGCATAGTTAATGTCACAGTAGCCAATGGAAATTACATTACATTACAGGCATTTGGCAGACGCTCTTATCCAGAGTGACGTACAACAAAGTGTATAACCATAACCAGGAACATGTATGACGAAAACCCTAGAGAGAAGTACCGGTTCAAGTTCAGGGCACAACCGCATAGTTCAACTTGGACCCTGAAGGTTAAACTGATTAACACTAACACAACAAGAACGCATTGCAGTCTATGGAAAAAATACAAGCAGTAGTTAAGACAGTTAATGCACCTAAGTCACCTAGGAAACAGCTTCCTAGTTACAACCCTAAGCGAGTGGATTGTCTCAAGGAACAAATTAAGTATCTAAAAGCAATGAGTGCTGGTTTTCAGATAACTTGAGCATATTGTCATACAGGTGGTAACCCTTTGACGCTCTGCAAACAAAAGAGGCATCCATTTTGGCTCAGAGGACAATGGGAGATAGATTTTGCAACAACAGTGTTGGTCAAATACAAAAGAATGCTGTGCTCACCATCCTTCACAATCTCTTGCCAATATTTTACCTTGCATATGGCCTCAATGTTGACACATTAATATTAATGAAATAAGTAGTTGGTGAATACTTTGATGTTAGGGCTCCAGGTTACAAAGGCCTAAATTCAGTATTTTAATCTTACATGTAAATAGAAAAAGAAAAATACAAATATGATGGCAGGATTATCCGATGGTTGACAGACAGCAACATTTTAGTTGTAGGACTGCTTTTCTAGTACTGTAGGTACTTTGATTCCCTTTGATGCTTGTGTAAATGAAGCAAGAGGCACATTGCACCATTTGACCGTTGTAAAGAGGTATATGAACGACACTTACCGTAGGCAGTTTTCAGTTTGGTTAACATGATTCCCTGTTTTTGAAACTGGCAATGTAAACAAAGCTGCTTTTTGGGAAGCTGTCTGATATGCTTGCATTGCACTGGAAGGGCAGATGGTGACTGAAGAGCACTAAGCACCATTAATACTAACTGCTGAGCACATGGATACCTACAGATCTTCGCGAAATGCATACCCCTCGCCATATCTGTACACGCTACATTTAGTTGAAAACGGGTAGTATGTTTGCAGTCCTCAACAACTGCTGTAGAAAGAAGTCATTGGCAAGCACTGGTGCGTGGGCATAATTATCAACCAGAAGGTGGGGGTAGGGGTGGGGGCTCTGGCATCTTGGGAGAAGGGAGCTGGACTTTCACCAGAAGGTTGCAAGTTTAAGTAGCAGATGGGACAGTTTATCCCAGGATGTTACACTCAGCCTGACGAGGGAGAGAGAACACCTAGCTGTATTAGTGGGCAATGGGAAGATGGGAAGACGTGTAGAATGACCTGCAGAAGCCTGCCTGCTAAACAAACACTGTTGGGCAAATGCTAACACAATCAGCGCATGCTGCCCGAGATTGGGCCACCTGCCAAGCAGGGGCATAATGTAATAGAATTAATGTACGCTGAAGAAAATGGAGTCTTGGAACAAATTCCCAAGGCTGCACTGCTGATTAAGAAATGCTTGAGGGGAGTTTATGGGATACATACCACACTCGTATCCATTAAAAAAGGTGCTGACATAAAATAAATATATAAAATGCATAGATATGTATTATATAGGGATGAGAACTTTCGTTCCTTTTGGTTCCTTTGGCTGCTTTCATTCAAAAGATTTGTTTGTTTGGCCTGTTTATTTGATAATTGGTTCGTTACTTCACTACTGAAATGTTACTTAGTTTGTTTGGCCTGTTTATTTGATAATTGGTTCGCTACTTCACAACTGAAATGTTACTTAGTCTGTGTGCAAGTCCTTCTGCATTCGTCAGTTCATTGATCATTCGCTGAAGGCTACTACTCTCAAAGTGATGTGTCTATTCTGTTCAACATTGCTGAAAGACTGATTGTTTCAATTTACCTAAATGTATTATATAAAAAACAGATAATGTATTTATAAAACTGGTATAATCTGTTTTTGCTAAAATATAATAAAAAGTGTAGGAATAAAGCCTTCTTTAATGCAATTAAAATACTATTTGAAATATAAGCTATATCTATCTCCTAACAGATCTGCATAAATATCTATAAAATACACACTACATGTGTGGTTTGTGTAAATAATGACTTCAGTTACAAAGCTGACCGCATTAATATAGAATAATCTTCATGGATAAAAGGATTCAGCAAAATACAGTGATAGAGCAAAACAAGTGATTATAAAAGAAGCATATAAGAAGCATCACTAGATTGTGTTTTTTATTTTATTTTTATTTTCTACAGTCAGTGCTAATACTGGGATAACTAGCAACTGGCTTCAGTGCAAGTCACGAAACCCATTATATATTTGACTTCAGATTCGGTAACGAGGAGACGGTGAAGGAGAATGCGCCCGAGATTCAGGTCTGGCTGCTTGGAAAAAAATACTTTCTTTAAATTATCTTCTTTTTTGTTTTACATTGATATTACATTTATGCCAAAATGAGCAATTGTTCCAAAATCTTGCATTAATTGCCTGCATTAAATATATACAGTACTGTACAAAAGCCTGAGACCACCCATTCTGTTTTTTACTTTTTGGTGAAAGCAGCCATTAAGTTGTTTATTTTTCAGTGTCAGAAAACAACTCAGTAAACATGTATTTAACACAAAGACCTCCACAGCTATGATATAAATATCAGAACTTTCAGTATTTTGTGTCCAGTCTTTGCCTTTTTTACATGCTCCTTTTTATTTATTTATTTATTTAATTTTTGCTATTAATACAAGACAGTACTGTGATATACAATACAATATACAGTGCAGTATAACAAACACAAATATAATAAGAATCAATACCTCATTCGCTATAAATAAATATACATATTTTCATATAAAAGTTATAGAACAGGACAGACAAGGCCAAACAAACATGGCTGGTGAGACAGGAACCTGCACATTGTGATTTCCTGTTGGACGGTTCATTGTGTGAATACGTCAGTCTTGGCTACCAGGGAAAGTTGTTGAAAGAGGAGTCAGCGCTGAAGGTATTATAGAAAGGGGGACCAGGTGTCTTCAGATTATTTAATGTTATCTTTCAAGGACGTAGTGAGTTTCTCCAAATTTTTGGGGTCTGTTAGGAAACTGTGCTGGTGAATTGTGGATAGTTTGCTCCTGGCTTTCCAGTTCAATAATATGGACTTTTTTGGCAATGGTTAGTAATATTAATATGAAGGGTATGAGATGTTTGGGTGTTTGTCATATGAAGATGTTGCCAAGTAATGCCATGATAGTGCGTAAGGGAATGCTGAGGCCAAGGATCTGGGAAAGCTCGCTCATGACCTCTGACCTGAAGTTTTGGACTTGAGGGGGAGCCAGAGAGCATGGAAGTAAACACCAATTGACCATGTATTACATTGGGTGAAGCCCATGTGGTAGAGTTTGTGTGTGGTAAATGTGGGTTCTATGAAGGACTGTATTAGTTGGGTTTTGGAATTGCATGTCATAGAAAATGTGTCATTGCTTAAGCTTTGCCAGCTGATATCAGGTTGTGAGTTATTTATGTCTGTGGTTCATTTCTCGATTGAAATTGGATTGGAAGATTGCTCTATCTTCAGATGCCAAGATTTTGTATATTTGAGATAAAAAAAATTGAGGCTTAAGGAATTGTAGCTTTAGGAGTTGGGGCGGGGGGGGGGCTGTAATTGTTAAGGTTTCTTGTGTTATCTTTCCTTTATGACTTCTTTTAACGGGATACTGAATCACTGCTGCTGCTGTTATATTTTCTTTGGATGACGACGAACATCTGAATAGCTGTCTTAGGCTGGGTACTCCTCTCTGACTCCATGTTGGGAACAATAGATTTTGTTTTAATTAAAAACATTGGACTATGCCACAACTTGGGTATGAATGGATGGCAAGAAGCTGGGATGGGGGATTTTAATTTGATTTCCACCAAGTAGTTAAGGTGGTGCCGATAGTCTTATTGTTTTTGTAACAGCGTCACACGTCAGCATTACACCCCTGGGAGGGAGAGGCGGCAGTTCCGGAAAACACCGTCGGTTGCCGCATGGAGAGAAAAGAGAGCGCACCCACACCAACAAGAAATGAAATAACCAAATATATTCACCCTTCCCCCGCAAGGGGTTCCAGGCAAAAACATTAAAACTAAAATAACAAAGACAAAAGAAAGCAAAACAGAGCAGAAACTTGAACAAGCTGGCCAGATGTTCACGTGACCAGCTCCTCCAACTTTTCAGTGGCGGGTCACTTTCTGTGTCTTGTAAAGCTCTGACAAATCAAAGAAATGAAACTCAAAACCTTGCTCTCTCTCTGTGTGCTCCCAGTCTCAGCCTCGAACTGTGGACAGCAGCACACCATTAAGCACCTGGGCTGATTAGCAAACGCAACCCAGGTGTGTGTGCTCTCTCCACCAGCCGGCGCAGCCGAGACCAATCTGCTTCTCCGGCGATCTGAATGCCACAAACAGTTATGGGTTTTATTGATTTGTCTATGAATGGAAGATTTTCCATGCCGAATTCATGAACTAAACTATTTTTAATATCTAGCCATGGTGGATTTGTGTTGTTTGTCCAGTGCTAGATGTACAGTAACTGGTGATCGAGGAAGTAGTGGAAAGGAATTAGGGACTTGAGTACTCTGAGTTGTTTAGGCTTTTGGAGGGTGGATAATTTAATTGTTTTTTTTCGGTTTTTTTTCCTAGTAAAATCCAGTAACTGCACTGTTAGGAGAGGAGAACCAGCCTAAGGATGGGGTGACAGAAGTCATAGCAAATGGGTAATTGCTTTTTGGGAGGGTGTACATTTTGTATGAGGATATTTGGCCGATCGGAGATAAGGATAGTTCATTCAAACCTTGCAATTAATTTCTTGTAGCAATATTTTCTCCGATTTTGTCCAGTTGATATGCAGACACCCTCGTATAGTGACTAATCAGAGTATGGACTGATTGAAGGAAGGATAAGGGGGTCATAATGTATAGTAGGATGTCATCGGCATACAGGCTGATTTTACGGTGGTGTGACTATTTGGATACCTGAGATACAGCCGTATTGAATAATGGAAGCAGCCTGGGGTTCAACGAAAAGTGCAAACAGTAGTTGAGATAATGGGCATCCTTGTTTAGTACCTCTTTGTAATTGAAATGATTTTGGGATGTCCATTCATTTTGACAGATGCTGTGGGTGAATTGTATAATGTTTTACCCTATCAAGCGCCTTTTTGGATCAGGGGATCATATAATGAATGGTTGGTGTTGTTTGAGGAGGTGGTACTGTTATAGGAGTGGTTCAGGTCAGACCAGTTGGTCAGTTGGAGTCTGAGTAGCACATATTTGACACACCTTTGTTACAGCTTCCAATCTTTTTGGGCGACTTGATTTGAAATCTGCAGGAATATTTTTCCATTCTTCTTTGAAACAACTTGTTTAATCTGAGAAGTTGATTGTATTTTCTGCTTCTCTTGATCCAAGTAATCCCAGACACATTCAGTGATGCTGAGGTCAGGACTCTGGGGAGGCCATTCCATAGTTCTGAGAACACCAGCAGCTTGATCGTTTTAGCAGCATGCTTGATGTCATTATTGCTGTAGAATGAATTTGCTCCCAATAAAACTTTGTCAAGAGGGTAATGCATGATATGATATTTGTTTGTATTTATCAGCATTCATGATGCCTATGATCAAAACCAAATCACCAACTCCAGATGTTGTAATACAACCCCAAACTTCCTCAGATCCTCCACCATGCTTGACTGATGATTGTAGATGTAGTTCCAAAAGTCTTTATACGGCGGTGTATATACATGGGGCGACATAGCTCAGGAGGTAAGACTGATTGTCTGGCAGTCGGAGGGTTGCTGGTTCAAACCCCGCCCTGGGCATGTCGAAGTGTCCTTGAGCAAGACACCTAACCCCTGACCCCTAACTGCTCTGGCGAATGAGAGGCATCAATTGTAAAGCGCTTTGGATAAAAGCGCTATATAAATGCAGTCCATTTACCAGTCCATTTATACTGCCTTCTCTTACTTCTGAAAATCTCAAATTCAGGCACTTTGGTCCATAAAACCTTACACCACATCTCAGGTGTCCGGTTGTAGTAGGGCTTTTTGACATTGAGTTCCCAGAGTGGAAGAATTGCAGAAAAACCTATGGATTTCTTCATATCTGAGGCAAGAGTGGAGCTTGATTTTTTAATAGAAGATAGAATCTATAAGTATTGATTTTGTGATGGTGATATCTTCAGTGGTTATGCGTTCTTGCACAGTTGTTAGAAGTCCCATTTTCTCTGTATCTTGCAGTAATATTTTGAACTCAAATTTTGGAAATTCCTGTTTTGCTTTTTTTTTTTGACTTTCACCTTCCTTATGCAGTTGAATTATCTTCTATCTAATCTCATCAAAATTGTGGCTTCCACACTTGCCATCTCTGATACAGGTCAATCTTGGTCTCATCTGTCCACACGAGCTTTGTTCAGAGCTCAGGCTCTATTAGATACCTCTTAGCAAGCTGTAACCTGGCCTTCCTGTTTCTGTTGCTACTATTGCAAACTAGTGGTTTGCATCTTGCAGTGTAGCTTCTGTAGTTATGTACATGAAGTCTTTGATGTCTGTTAGTTCTATTAGTTAAAAACACAAAACACTTTGGAAATAAAGCATTCTGAAATATATGCAAAAAAAATCTAAATCAGTTCTTATAGATTCATGTCAATATCTACAAAAAAGACACAATGCATATTGTGTTCTTTGTGAAATCATTTTTTTATCATTACATAGTTTCCTATGGTATTACAGACAATTATAATGGATAACAAAATTTAGCTTAACGTTATCGGTGACAGACTAATTACTCTGGTCTGTTCTGTGGCTTGTGCGCTGACTACCGACGGCATTACATTCAGGCTTGGCTGCATGGTGCATTAGTTAAATCCCTCCACTGGCTGCCTGTTATAGCTCGCATCAAATTCAAAACATTGGTTCTAGCATACCAGGCAGTCAAGGGATCAGCCCCAGCATACCTTCACAAGATTTTCAAACCCTACATGCCAGCCAGATCCCTCCGTTCTGCTACCTCAGGACGCCTAGCACCTCCCCCTCTTCGCACCTGCACTTCCAGAACACGTCTCCTGTCTGTTCTGGCCCCACGATGGTGGAATGACCTCCCTGTGGAGGTCAGAACAGCTGAGACTGTGACCCATTTCAAACGACGACTGAAGACCCACCTCTTCAGGCTGCACCTCTCCCCATCCCTCCCTTCCCCCCCGTAAATGACTAAACTTAGGGGTGTAACTAGGCAGCTGTTTAATAGGTGACTTAGTTGATGCGCCAGTCTTAACGACTACTTGTATTTTTATTTATTTTTATTTTTCCATAGATTGCGTTGTTGCCGTTCTCGTTGTTAGTGTTAATCAGTTTAACCACCAGGGTCCAAGTTGAACTATGCGGTTGTTCCCTGTACTTGGACCGGTACTTCTCTCTAGGGGTTTCGTCATACTTGTTCCTGGTTATGGTTATACACTTTGTTGTACGTCGCTCTGGATAAGAGCGTCTGCCAAATGCCTGTAATGTAATGTAATGTAAATACCAGCTCACAGACCGTTCACTCTCTGGCTTCCTTCGTTCTCTTCTCGCTCGCTGGCTCAGTGGTTCGCCTGATGTGTGTGCGTACGACTCAGATTATAATACTCAGGATGTTGTTCATTTCTAGCGATTTGGTTGGCTTTTCAGTAAGCTTTTTGCGCACAAATTCTGGCCATCAGACTTCTGGCCTGAAGTCATTGTATTTGGCTTGTGTGATAAGGAGATGAAGGAGGAATTGGGGGAGAATAAAGGAATAAATCTTTGACAGAGAAAACTCGAGACAGTTTGTTTATTTGAAAGATTTGTTCAATTGTGAACTGCACATCACTGGTATTATATTTTCATTTTAGTGTCTCTTGCATGTTGCTATCATTGAAATAACTTCCTTTCACTCAAAATAAGCTGACAATTACAACATACTGACCCAAGGCGTCTTTACCAGGATGCCAAAACTCGCTCCTCCCCCACCCCCCATGTAAAGAGTGACATCACTACCGTCAACATCAGGCAGCAGCTGGTGCAGCAGCTGAGGAGTTGGGATCGTAACCCAAAAGCTCCATAACTGAAACAAGGGTGTTACTCTGTTTGTGTCCTTCAGCGTGTCATATGCCCAGCTGTGTAAATGTTCTGAAATGAAATTATTTCATGAAATACATCCGTGATGGCCAACGAGAGTCATTTCAGGTCATTGTATTCACGACATCAGCAGTTTCCAATTAACATGGCATCTGGCGAGTAGGGACCAGCAGCGCCTTTTGCAGCTCACATGTTAGCCACCTGATAATCATCTCCAAACGAGCTGCTCATCTCCTGCGTTTCTCACTCGTGTGGAGTGACGCACGCCGACTCTGCAATGTGCAGAATAAGCGATCGGTTCCAAAGGCGTCGGTCCGAGAGCAGGGCATTGCTGAACTACTTAGCTGTCTCATTTCCACAGGCTAATTAAATGGCTCATATTTTACATTTAATAACTTCAAAATATAATTATATATTTATAAAATTATAACTTTAAAGCTTTGTAGCTTTAAAAAAAAAACACCAGATGATTACAATTTGATGTCATTTCCTTGTATCAATACAGTCATTGTTTTTTTTTTAATGCTAGCAAAGGCAAGAACTCGTCCTTTCTGCCTCATTATATTATGCGGATTGGAGAGCTGCCGGTTTAAATGGAAGCTGATCGTGAAATGTAATGGGTGGGCCGGGTTTGAGCAAACGGCAGGCGACGCGTTCCCGCTCCTCGCCTGTCACACCGAGGCTCGAGGCTCCGTGGTCTGGGCTGGCCCCGTGTCAGATAAGATCTGTGCTCCCCCCCACATCCCCCCCCCCCCCCCCACACACACACACCCACTCCGCCTTGTCCGAAGTGTCCCATCAGTCTCCCGAAAGCTTGGAATCAATTTTTAATTATGTGAGTCGACATTTTCCTCCTCTTTCTGACGGCGGGAGGATTAATTAAACTGGTGTGCGGGGGGGGGGGGGGGACTGCAGACAAGGGGCTCGTCGGTGATGTTAATGCGAGCGGACAAAAGGCGGTGCTCAAAAGGTACGGAATACTCGATCGGAAAAGTATATTAAGTGCAAAATTATTTGTGTCTCCTTATCCTGTCTGCTGGGCATGTATTTGGCAGGCTTGCGTAAGAGCTTGAAATTATAAACTCCAATTGTTTTCTGAGTAAGCCTTATGCAACATCGCTAAATTAGTCTAGACATCGGTGATTTTACAACAAAGGACATTTCATTAGAAAAACAGATTAAGAAAAACAATATATATATATATATATACAGGAAGTTGGATCAGTTGGATCTGCTTCATTAACTGAGAACTATAAACAGAACAGACATTGTTCATAAGAAAATATAAAAGGAAATATGCTTCGGTTCTAAACAGTCCGGCATTACATTTAAAAAACACTATTTCCATGGGCTATTGTGCTTCGTATACGTCCGTCCGATGCCCATTTCTAGGCCCCTTTTACAAGCACAGATAACTGGGTATTCACTTTAATGCTTTAAGGTGCTTTGAGTAACACAGCTGCTCCTGAACCACTTAAACTCTCAGTGCTGCCTGTAACCAGGGGATTCTAAGAGGCGACCTGGTCCATCGTTTTTTGTCTCAGTATATCAAACGTATCGATCCGGGGGGGGGGGGGGGGGGAGGATGATTTATAAAGGCCCTGCACTGGCACTGAGGGGTGAGCCATTTACTGCTGCCTGCTCCGTGATGCACTATTTAGAGTACAGTGCATCTCTCTCATACTCTCTAGCACTTTCTCTCCGTCTCTCTCTTTCTCTCTCACACACTCTCTCTCTGTCTGTCTGTCTCTCTCCCTGTCTCTCCGTCTAATTTACTAATGTTGCAGTTCTATTTTACACCCTAAGGTCCAAACAGAACCGGCTAACACCAGAGAGGGATGACAAGGTCTACTTTTTTTTTTACGACTCAATATGGCCGTTTAATCTCCCTGGTTAGAGTGCTGTTTATCCCTGTTCTCCAGTCGGTCTCTAACAGAGTACTGAACTGGACCTCAGACATTAAAATGACTGCTATGAGGCAGTCAGCTTTTCATTCTGGTTAAATGGCAATAACGATTCCTTCGGCTGTTAACCGAGGAGGGTCTAATGAACGATCTCTGTCCCAGAGGCTTCGCAGAGCGTCGGAGGACTAGGGTAAAAGGCAGAGATGGCTGCTCGCTGGGCTGTCTTCTCAGCACGTCGCCAGCTCTGCTGCTGGAAAGAAAGAAGAAAGAATGAGAAATCTGATCCTGAAATTTTAATCACGAGTAAGAGGGGAGAAGTGAGATGCTTGAGTTGGATTGAGCACATTTGTGCAATTTTCATCCCCATTAGACTCCCTGTCTTCAAAATTAAACCGGCGTGGCCACCCGTGGCTATTACTAGCTTTTGAAAATTAAGTTTCCCCCACCCCCATTATTTTACATTATACATTTAAAAATCAATTTTAATATCAAATCTTTAGCGTGCCAGCCTGGCAGGAGGGATGAGAGCTAAGCTACAATTGGGCTGCAACTGCACTGGAATCACTGAGCAGACAGGAGTAATTCAGTAACAGGAGGGATGATGTGCTCCTCACGTTTAAATGGAGAAGGATGGTCTAGTTCACTCTGAGATTAACACGGAGCTGCACAAAGCATTATGGGCTCTCAGCCGCACACAAGCGATTACTTGTCTGGCGTTAGGTTACCAGGGTGATCAACGCGCTCGCGGATCATACAGGAAACCCGGGCAGGAATGACGCGGCACGCCCTGACTGGCTGTCGGCAACGAGGTCACGTGACTGTCGGCGTGGGCGGAGCCTCGTCAGACAAGGGCGCGAGGAGACGCACGAGAGATTTTGAGGCACCGGTACGCAAGCAAGTGGGGCCATCAGAACTGCTGGTAATGGTTAGGAGCATTTCCACAGAGACAGTTCACAGCTTACCGCAGCGATACTAATGCGCGTATGATTTGAATGTAAGTGATGAGCCGTAAATATCTCATCTGTATCAGTTTTATGTGGGAGAAATTCATTTCGCACGGCTTTATAAGATGATGGTTTTGTGCCAATGATGTCAATTTGAAAATACAATGAAAAGTTGATTGGAAATAGACGAAATTTGAGATGGGCGTGATGTCAGCGCCGACTGCTTTGTTCTGCGACTGGCGCGTGGGACTGCCGCTATGGTTCAGCGTTTCCTCTCATCTGGCCCCCCCCGCCAACCCGCCAACCCGCCATCATCCGCTTGATCATCCTCGCGACGCTACGTCTCCCCGGGGGCCGGGCGGCTTTCCGTTCTCACGATCAGAAAAGCCGTCTGTCTCGGGCTGGCGGACGGACGGTTCGGGGGCAGCGTTAGCGGGGGAGAGGTCATTTCCCTCCTCTTCCGATTTGAGCCGAGGGGAAGGGAGGGGAGGGGGGGTGGAGCGATCTGATTCTGCCAAAATCAGTCAGTGAGATTCTGACTCGCGGCCCTAAAACCACCACCCACCAAACCCCTCCCGCCCGCCGTCGCTCTGTTGCGTCACTCTCCTCGCCGACTCACGCACGCACACGCGTGCACCGGACGGACGTGCAGACGGACAGACAGATGACATTTGCAGGGAAGGCGCAGCCGCCTCCCAATCCGGCGGCCCCTTCTGGTTCGCCGCGAGCGCCCGGTTTCACCTGCCCGTCACACGCCGTCTCAATCCCGCTACCGTCTGCCCCGAGTCCCCGCCGGCGTCGCGTCATCGGCTGAACGCCCGAGGCTCGAGCCGCCATTTACCCGCGGGGGACAGGTCCCTGCGTCCTCAGCGGGAGACCCCGCTGTCCCTCCGCATTCTCACGCCGCGAGCTTTGTTTTACATCCTTTCACACATCATCGCCAGACGCCGTTGTGCGGAAATGGGAGCGAACGCATCCGGGTGCTGAACCTAGCGGGTTCGCCGTTCGCATCGACCCAGAGCGCCCCCTGCCGTACCTTTCCCTTCCCCCGCTAACAATCCGCGATCCCCAGTCTGTGCTAGCAGGAGGTTGCTAAAAATCCTTTATTCCTCCGAGATGCCATCCTTTCTTCTCCTTTCATGCAAGCAGTGGCAAACTTCTTTTTTTATTTTGATTTGCGGTGGCAGTTTTGTCGCGTTCCAGTAATACCGACGGTTACATGTGCAGGGCTAATAGGGAGAAAGGGCATCTCTGCCATGATCGCAATCATTATTTTTCTTTGGTAATGGCTGTCTCTCCAGACACAAGCCCTCTCCTGAAATTTGTCATGCTTTGTACGTAGTAAGATTATCAGTGTTAGATCAGTGCCTGCATGAGTTCAGTGTAGGACTATGGGTACTCTGATTTAAAAGTAATCCATTTAACACAGTTGATAAGGCAGTGTGACACTCAGCTGCCCTGGCTGGAATTTACTGAAGCTGTAAACGCAGATGAACTGAGAAGCCCACATTTTGCACATGTTCTGGTGTGCACACGTGCTACAGCATCGTCAGACCTCCATCTGTCTGTCTGCTATGACAGACGGTGGAATAATTGACGTTTGAGAATTGGGAGACCGAAACCACATGGAAGTTTTGGCAAAAACACTCAGTTTTTTTTCTGGGTCTCTTCTCTTCTTTGGCAAAAAATAAATAAATAAATACAAATTCTGGGGCCTAACTGACCTGTCTTCAGTCAGAAAGTGTGATTATCAGAAACTGTTTGGGATGCTGGGTGCATTTTCCCATCTTCCCTGGGCAGAACGAGGGCTTATAGATTGGGTGTCTAACAGGAAGAGGCAAAGACACAGAGACAAAGTGAAATTGGGATCATCAGACATGTTCAAGAAGTGGTGGAGGATATGGTTTATAGCACAGTTCAAAGTAGCTGGCGGGCATCTGTGATGTCATTATGTTGGGCATTATGGGTGGTGGTAAAACACTAATCACATAGAGTTTGACGCAGGGATATGCTACCAGGAGCAGATGACTTGTCAACCAGAGAAACAGGTTGTAGATTTGAAAGCTAGCTGCCACACAGCCTCGAGTAAAAAATAAAAATAAAAACCTCCGGAAAAAATAAATATAAAAATACATTATCAAACCCACGTGGATAAGAGGTCCTGCTAAACAATGGAATAATGTTCCGCATGGTGAAGGTGAAGAAAGGAATTGTGGGAGAAGGTCGAGGGTGAATGAGACTCAGTGGGAGGAAACTGTTGGCAGTAGAGAATGTTATGAAGCAGAGCCTCAGTGGAAATTGATTAGCTCCTCTGCTGGCTAGAGAGAACAGGCTTTCATAACACATGCTGAGCAACCAGGGAAAAATATCCACGTTTTTAAGGCATCGTGAAATCTAGACAGTGCATTTCTTTGTCTTAAAGCAGACGACTGGCAACGGGTGACACTATGGGTTTCTTAGTTCTTTCACCTTGTACCTTTTTTTCTCTGGCCTGTACGCAGTGCCGTGGGGCTATTTCCTTTGAGTGACGTGGAAATCCTTCCTCAAGGGCACAAGGGAAGGCTCACACGGGGGGGATTTCAGTCCGGAGTACCCCATGTGACCCGCTCCCCGCTCGGAGATCAGAGGGACTAAGCCGCTTATGGGGCCTGTGATTCCGCATTGCCGCCGTATCCCCGATGTGGCGCACGTCCAATTAGCTTCAGAGGAGACAGTCGAGAGGGAGCCAGCCTATTCTGTCCTGTCCTGACCTATAAGGGAAAAAAAGTTGGTTGAGGCAAAGAGCAGAAGGCTTCAAAACCGCTGACATGAGGCGGGTCTTGCCCTGTCCTTCCCTACCCCATGCCAATCGTATGCTCCTTCCACGAAACCCATCCCCCGTCCCGCGACGTGGCGAAGCCCGGGCCCCTAGCCCTGCCCATCCGCTCCTCGGCTACCTCGGTTAGCCCCAGGGACGCTTCGGCCGTCCTCCGAATAAAGGAGTAACAATGATTCCCTCCGAGCTGTGTCCATCCAATCAGGAGACGCGTCATTGCAGGAACAGGCCTGCATTATTCCAGCATGCAAAAGAGCTGACCAGAGCCTCACGAGGGACAGCCAATGCTGGTTCTGCTTTGCCTCAAAACTGTACAGTTACCTGTAGAGACATGCACTGTACTGGAGTTTGAAACGTGTGCGAGGAGATCGCGTTTGTCAGGACATAGCAGGTCCCGACCTAACATGTGGCAGGACTCTCTTCCTGAACACAAAGGGTAGCGTGATTCACTACTCAACGTATCTGAGTAATCATCACATTAATCAATCTCAAGGTCGTGTTAAGATGCACAAAACGCAGGGGTTGTTTCAATGCGAAAGCATGACACTGGCTACACAGGATGGTGTGGCTCATGAATCACACGCACAACATGGAAACCACCATGGACAAGGGCACTAACCGGTTTCACTTCACCTCTGCTTCTCGGGAAGGTCACTCAGAGCGACCTGGATAAAAAGCGGTCCCTAAGCATTATGGAGCCACGCACACACCTGTACTCTCGGCGGGAAACTTTGTTACCTTCCAAGGACACTTGTTTGCGGAGCCTCCTTAGCAGCCGAGTCAGGTACTGGAGAGCCCGCAGCCCAGATAATTGGGTGAATAAATAATCCCCGTCCACAAACCCGCGCCTGTTCTGGCCTCCGCTCCGTTCCCAGGAAAAGGGAAAGCTGGATTCAGTTGCCCTGCGTTTCGGTTCTTTGAATCCGGCAGAATTTCGACCGGGCTAAATCAGTAAGCTGCGTCCCCTATGTCCGAGCGCAGGGGGGTAACCCTACCCTCGAGAGCAGAGGTAGCAGGCGCCAGTAATGGTGGCTGTCATCCACTGGGTTTGTAGATGAGGAACCGGGGGACGAGACGTAATTGGTATTTTTGCAATGTACTCCGTGTTGTTTTTCATTGCAGTGTATGTCTGAATTTTTTTACTGTAGGAAACACGAATGGCAGACCGCTAGTTCAGAGAACAATGCCGAGGGGAGACTTTTTAAAAATCAGACTCCATCAAAGGCTAGGAGCCAGGGGAAATCTGCCTAATTACCGTCCGCACCGCCAGCATGCGCTGATATCTGTGGAAAGATTGGGTGAAAGGGATCAAGGCATATTAAAGGGCACCTCAAAGGTTCCCGGTAATATGCCTGCCTGAAAAAAAAAAAATAAAATTTAATTCTGTACTTATGAGTCATAATGTCAAATGGGCTGGGGACAGAGTGCGGCTATTGTCTATTATTAGTGGAATAGGTTATGCGATGCACGTAAAATCACTTAATAAATAATTTGATCAAATAATTCAAGGGGTGATATTTACAATGAATATAATTCAAAATAAAATAAGAGGACCCTTCATTTGCAGGCCGCGCACTAAATCTTGCGCAGGAATCCCTGTCGTCAAAGCACTCGAGGCTGTTGCAGATTTGGAAGTTTCAGTGATGTGGGAAATTATTTTTCCAGTCGATTGCTAAGCTGATGAATTAATCAAAGGCTGCAAACAGTGGCATCATTACACACATTAACAAATTCGAAAAAAAAAAAAACTATTTTATTTAAAAGGGCAGCACTAGAATGTACTTTGGTCACACTCTAAACAGACTGGATGACTGCTTACAGTCCCCATGGCTGTTCTGGCGATCCGGGGAATCGTTTAATTTATTCACCAGGCCTGGGCCAAGATTTTGAACTTGGTCAGAACACCAGGAGTCTCTACCCCTTCTCTTAGCAACGTGGCCTTTAATTGCTTCAGGGACACACATGGCTTAACTTGCTGTCTGGCCAGCATCACGTCCAGCAGAAAGAATGTGCTTTCCCAGCTATCCTTCAGAGGACTGTGAAAGTCAGAGGCAAGGCGGGACTGGCAGCCACAATTAATAAAGAGACCTGCGCCCATAACCAGGGATTATATCTATAATATTTATTCTCGGAAAACCTTATGCTTGGATACAGCAAGTTATTTTCAAACGGACTTCAGTGCAGTCGGTGAGGAATTGGTGAATCTAATCAAATCTTTTCCTCTGTAGGCTAAAAAAGTGTGTGTGTGTGTGTGTGTGCTTGTGTGTGTGTGTATGTATAGGGACTGATAATTCAGTCAGTTACCATCAAACAAAGCCTTTTCCCTGACCACCAAAGACTCATATGAATGCATGATTCAGCCAATAATGCATCTCATGTTCATGGCCCGTTGGCTGATTGGGCGATTTGAGCTACATCTGGCTGGATATCCATGTTTTGTCTTTTTTTCACCTTACTCTGGCCATACTTATGACCATGCTGATTTATGAAATGGATATCACAATGTAGTTTTCCCATTGCAAGTAACACAACTGTAAATATTTATCAAATAATGGCAGACTTGTGGAAAAAGCATATCTTGGTGGATATTGATGCTTCAATGACCTTTGCAAATCAGTACACAGCTAAATCCTCTTCAGTTTCTCCAGCATAAATCATTCAATTCCGAGCTGAATCAAAAAAGACGAATAAATGTGTTTTTATGGATCAGAATGAACAAACTAGCAATTTGTTGGACTTCAGCTCTTGCTGAATATGTTCAGATGTGTCTGCAGACCTGCCAACCTTAGGAAAATATTTTGAGTACCACAATAGTCAGTGTAACGCTTAGTTCACATGCTTTGGCATGTACCACTTCGCTTTGCACGCACACACGCACACACAAGCCTTTCTTCATAATTCTAGTTTTGACTGTTAAAGTGATCAGGCAAAATTGTATAATTTGACCTGATTCCAAAATATCACTTGCACTGCACTGGGCTATATTATGATAAACTTTCAAGTCAAAAGTTTAAGTACACCTGCTTAAAACAATTTTTTCATGATTAATATTTCATTATATGATATGTGTGCTTATACAAACTGATAACCATAAGTGAATTGCATTCACTTATTTAATAAAAATGGAAATAATTTATTTTGTATATTGTAACATATGTTTTCATTTTCAAGTATTTACAGAAACTTATGTTGTAATGTAAAACACTGTCAATTATGAATAAAACCAAGTTTCTGTTCATGATTTCCATTTTTATTTAATAATTAAATGATTGAATCAGCTTATATAGGCACACATCATATAGGCCTAATGAAAAAAATAGTATTCAATAGAAAAATTATCTAGGAATGTAGGCTTTTGTAACTAGAGCCAAATTATTACCTGAAGCTCCTTGGTGGCTAATGTCAAAATCATAATTGCACAATGTGCAAAATGCATGGTGCGGAAGTTTTGAGGGGCGGAGGCACGGCCATTGCTCCTGATATTTTGCGAGGAACTTCTGGGGGGCATGGACTCGCTTCTTTTTAGTAGGTCTGCTGCTCTCTCTCTCTCCTTGTTAGTATCCTCGTCATCTGACGTCATGATTATTTTCTAACTGCAAGGCTGGTCAGGTGATTGGCTGCAATAATAGGAATTATTTGCTACGTTAGCAGTCTATAGTCAAACACTTTTGCAATGGTCACTTTGCTCCAACAGAGCGTGCGCGATTCAAAGTTTGAACAGGGAGTCTCCATAGCGTTTGAGTAACTGCAGCTAAATTACTCCATCCGTTATTCACACGTCTCGTAACGAGGCTAAATCACATGCGAGCTACTACTACGGCTAACTATATACACAAATTTATCTCATTACGATATACCCCTTGAAATGCATCATCTCGTAAAGTTACCGAACATGTTTTACCGTTTTATATGTTAACACTATGGTCACATTTTTCTGCTTGATTATTACTCCCCACTTCCCATTTTACCTCAGCAATGCAGCATTACGCCTTGGTGGATAATAAAGTACCGCTGTGTATCAGTGGATGTTGAGTGGGTCGGGGAGGGGTTACAGAACCACAAGCACAAGGTCATAGCATCTGGTTCAATCCGAGGGATGTAGTTTAAATACAGAATAAATGTACGGTATTGTTTTGTATTAATTGGTTGTTTTCCGTAATTAAATTACAATAATATATATTTTTTTTTTTTGCGTAGTTTCAGCTGGCATTTTGTACCTGCGTATTTTGACCAAGAATTGCGTGGTTGGTACACAAAATGCGTGCAGGTTGGCAGGTCTGTGTCTGTTTTGTTTTCCAAACAATTAGCAAAACAAGCCTTTAAGTTTTGATGTTTTACTGCTATTCCTCTCTTAATTGTACAGGGTATGCACATAATTTGGCAACAAAATGGCTGCTAGTGGTCTATTTTTGGGTATTCAAATGGTTGCATCCCTTTCATCAGATGGGACTGTATGACAGTAATTAAACTCGCACTGTCATGTTTAATGTGCCAAGCTCGCTATATATTTAGCAAACACATTACATGAAAAAAACATTAATTCACACAGTTAGTAACTGATGATATCTACTGAACATACATGTTGAAAGTCTACCTTAAAAAACTATTCACCTTTGACTGAATGATATGGACTTGGTGATGGAGATTTTGTGAACGAAAAATTAGATAGAGCAAACATTTGCCTTCAGTGCCACAATAATTTGTCAGATTCACAATCAACAATTTTCATTATTATTCTTTTTTAAAATTATTGCTCACAAACACAGTTCAGCGCTCAGTAGTAACTTGAAAATTGCCAAACTGAGTATTTGAAGACAAAGTGTAATGCTTGCATTACATAAGGATGAATGTTGATTAAATGCAGACCATGGTGGTTTGCAGCAGTGCACAAATATCTTTTGGTTCAAACAAGTCAGTGAATGGCAGCTCCAGCCATTATGTCATCACTAATATGGAGGTGGATGCTGGTAGCCCACCACTAGGGGGCGTGGTAGATGTGAATGGGTGGGCTTGTGCTAGTGAGCTAGTGCAGTAAGAAAAACAGACTTATATCCAGTGGTAGAGGAGTCCTTTTGATTCCCACGTGTACTAGGAAGTAGGTGTGTAAAAAGCACAATGTAAAATATTGTTTAATTGTAGGTAAACAGTAGGGAAAATTGAGGCAAGGGGAGAAGATATTCAATGTATTGAAGAGAGTGCTGATGTAAACAGGAGGTCTGCCGAGAATTTCGATCCACGGTTATGCCGAACAAGGGGTACAATAACTCACCGAGCTGAAGACCAGTGTTCCCCAACCAATGAAACTAATCACACTTTTATTGCTTCTTCAGATTCGGTAACTGGTACATATGCTAACTCAGGTCTCGGAACTACTGTATATGGACGCAATTCTTGAAACAACTTTTACATTCACAGCATGAGCAAGGTTCATTGATATGTATGACGATGACCACAAGGTAAGTAGTTGGGCTACTGATAAAATAGTTTGATTTATAGCCTGCAAACACTGACAAACCTCAAATATCAAATTTAGAAATTTTTCGTGTGGAAATTTGGCTTTGCTAAGTTGGATATTATGGTTGAAAGAATATTTATGCCTGTTCTCTGAAAATGTATGAGCAACTCACATCACAATAAATTTCAGTGTGCTTATGTATTTGGAGCATGAAATTGATTTTATGTTTCTTGTTGAAAAATAAGACTCAAGAAGTATTTGGAGAAAGAGGTGAATTAATCTTGGCGAATGTATTTACTTGTGCAGTGGTCTATGGAAACCCACTGGTGTTATCAGGAGTCATTTATGGCAACAGGCCAAAATGCCTTAATGCTCATCTTTGGTCAGAAATGAGATTATTCACAATGAATTATGTTGTCAGTTAAATGTTATAAATCCTAGCCAAAGTCTGCCAAAGTATTTGATGCCAAATTATGACATAGATAATCTTTGAGTGTGCAGCTGTTTCTTTTGTGAACCCTGCTCTCTGGATTGTTACGAGGATACAGCTGGGAATGCGGTGATTGCTCGTTGTTTATATGAATTAACGGCACTCAAATTAGGCTTTCGTCGTTTCTGTTCTCGATTAGTGAAGCTTTTTAGAACAGCCAGATGATTGTGGCGTATCCCTGTGATGAACATCTTAAATAATCCTCCATAGCAAAGAAAACTTTCTGAGCAGGTGACACATCGCATTAGTCAAATTACCGAGTGGCTCCTGGTGTTGCATGTTCTGGCTAAAATGCCCGTTAGCCTGGCACTGCCCAGGACAGGAGAGGTCTCTGTCTCTTCACCCAGGAGCTGCCCACACCAGCTGCACAAACGTAGCCCGTCATCTAATGCTAACGAGCTTCCGGACCACATGCCCCTCAGGGGACAGAGGCCTGTTGAAAGCACGTAAGTGGTTCCAGCTACGAAAAGAGGATTATAAAATATGATTAGACATTCCGATTTCTGAGAGGAAATGCAAGGAGAGAAAATTGGCTCAAGTCAATTACAATCAAGGGAAGCCTTTTTCCCAGACCACAAAAAGGCACATATATGAATACATGCTTGATTCAGCCAATCATTTCACGTGTCTCATGTTCATGGCATGTTGGCTTTTTTTAATGCTAAATCAGTTTAAGCTCACCTGGACAGATGTGTTATTTGTTGATTTATGAAATGGTTGCCATGTGCCGTTTGTCCGTACGCACCTGTGCATATTCGTAATATTCTGAGATAACCACAGCACGGTCAGGTCATATGTGGCATCTTCACGTAACAGATGAAATGAGAAAGTACTCTGTGGTTCATCTGATACAGTGAAAAATAAGATTAGGACAGTTAAATATGTCAAAGATACAAGCATTCTCTCATCTCAGCATTCATATAGGCATATGAACTGCCAATATTGTAGTCAGTCTTTAATTTTCAGTACCTTGCAGTACAACATAGAAAATACTCGATTGCTTCTGTCAAGAAAAGCTGCGTCGTGCTTGAAGTAATCCCATGGAAGATTATAAATCGTAATGATGCTTGATGTCTTCTCACTGCCTGTGAAAATGAAACAAAGATTGTGGAGCGGAGGTTATATAACCAGTTCAGTTTTACTGGCTGAGACGTTGCCCTTCTACCCTCAGCGAAGGTATAGAATTTAAAGAAATAATCTTACCAAATTACGGTGTCAAGCAAACAGGCTCTGCATGCTCCAGGCTATATGCGAGTTAGGAGACACAGTGTATAGTGGGTAAAATTTAAATTTTCGTATTAGAATATTCATTATATTCTGAGATAACCATGGCACGGTCAGTTCAGATGTGTTTGGCGCACGGCCGCAGTCTGCGCTGTTTCACACAAATAAACTCCAGCAATTTGTTGGGCTTCGGCTCCTTGCCTAATTTGCCAGAGTGAATAATTCACTTTACTTTAGCACAATTACAGCTGCATTCGATTACGGGTCATTTCATTTCAGGGGACTGCCATGGGGAGCTCTTCAGTAGCCCGGCACATTTTTACTCCATGTCATCCCACCTTGGCAATTTCGTTTTTTTTACGTTCCGCTTAATATCCCAGGCCGCATTTTACACTGCAAGCTGTGTAAATGCTTCACATGCGACTATGATGAATTCTTTATAAAACTGAGATGAATAAACCTTTGGGTGGCTTGTGCTGTTATAGCAGAATTGAGGTCTGAAATGCCCAATGGGCTGGTATGATTGCGCTTTACTGGCTGTCGTGTGCCCCCCGGGGCGGGAGGACTGCAGTTTTGGGGCCCGTTCTCGTTTTATCGCGATTCCGCTGGTCGATCCAGTGCTTGCGGTCTGCCTGTGCCAGACGCCCGGTGGGTGTCCATGACAACGCAGGACGAAGAGAGGGAAAAGCTGCCGAGGCAGGAATCGGACACATGGGAGGACGTGCGCTCGTTCCTGAAATTAAACGAGGACCCTACAAACATGACTGGCTGCTGCAGAATAGAACAAAAGTGGGGAGGGAAAGCCATGGAGAGCAGTGCAAGCAAAAGACTGTTTCACAGCTCTGCAAATGAAGGTGTCTGCCATTTTGCTGTGGCACTGTGATAAATGTGTGAGCGTGGATACTTTCTGTTCCAGTCAGGAGAAACAAGGGGAGTCTCTTTGTCCTGAACCTGTTATGTCTAAGGGACTTGTGATTCACATTTAAATGTACCTGACCGGTGGTTGTTGATATTTCACTGAGAAATGCTTTGAATATGAACCTGAATATTACCTTTGTCCGTTGTACCTCGGCTAGTACAGGCAGAGCAGGACTTGTACGGCGACCAGCCCTCATTGTCGGCAACTGTCGGATCGTTCAGGTTTTCAGGGGTGAAATGGCCATAACTGGGGTTGAGTTAACAATAGGCAAAAGCGCTGTCCGCCCCTTTGCTTGTTCGCTCGCTTGTTCTTCTTCCTACAACCCTTCCGACGTTCCTCACGATTGCCTGTCCCCGATATGACATCACGCCCAAACTGTATAAACTTTCCTCCCGCAGTAAAGTCAGCAGCAACACACGATCCCAATTCACTCACATCTTGTTAATTATCACCTAAAAGATGCAAGCCTATCTACATGAAATGTTTTTTTAAAAACTAAAGAAAAACAGAGAATAAAACAAAAGACTAAGAAGGAAGCACACATTTTTTCTGTCAGGTTCAACACATGTCAACAGACACTCTCATAACATCTCAGGTTCATAGGAATACACAGGCCATGTTGAGTCAAATGAATGAACATCAAAGAGGCTTGAAGCTTTATAGTAGCCCAAGACACTACCATCTGTCAGTGTTTGAATGAGATTAAGGATTTATTATCAAGTGATTTAGCACTCTGTCAATTGTTATATTTTTTTTAAACACCTTTATATCTGCTCCAGTTAAACTCCTACGCTTGATTAAGGTCATAAAGTGAAGCCCTCCATCCAAACTCATGATACGGGGAGGTGTGAACTCATGTCGAATGAGCGAGTTTTAGTGGAGGCAGTCTTTTACGCTCCTGTTCCCTAATTTTTTCCTCGGTTCTCCTACATGGAGAGAGGAATCAGCTAAGCAGTCTTCTGGGACCAATTATAACAAAGATGATTTTTCACAGCACGGCGACATCACGTAACAGATGAAATGAGAAAGTACTCAGTGTTTCTTCTGATGCTGTGAAAAATAAGATTAGGACAGTTAAATATGTTAAAGATGCAGGCATTCTCACCCACCCCCCCCCACCCCCCACCCCCCAGCTCATGTTTCACAACATTCGCAGTGGAGATATGAACTGCCAATAGTCAGTCTTTAATTTTCAGTACCTTGCATCACAGCACTCAATTGCTTATGTCAAGAAAAGCTGTGTCGTGCTTGAAGTAATCCCATGGAGGATTATAAATCGTAATGATGCTTGATGTCTTCTCACTGCCTGTGAAAATGAAACAAAGATGGTGGAGCAGAGGTTATGTTATCAGTTCAGTTTTACAGGCTGAGACCTTGCCCTTCTACCTTCAGTGAAGGTATAGAATTTAAAAATAATAATCTTACCAAAGTACAGTGTCAAGGAAACAGGCTCTGCATGCACCAGGCTCTATATGACTTAGGAGACACAGTGTACTTGCTGTTTGGAGTTCAGTGTCTAGCGGGTAAAATTTTAATTTACAGTGTTTTTGGCTCAAAAACTTGACTTTCCAGGCCATTTACACATCATCCCACAATGGAGTAGATGTGTGTAATTACTAAACCAGAATTTATAGACCACGCTAATATTTTAGCTAGAACATGCAACACAGGAGCCACTTGGTAATTTGACTAATGCGATGCGTCACCGGCGAAGAAAGTTTTCTTTGCTCTAGAGGATTATTTAAGACTTTCATCACAGGGATATGCCAAATCATCTGGGTGTTCTAAAAAGCTTCACTAATCTAGAACAGAACCGATGAAAGCCTAATTTGAGTGCCGTTAATTCATATAAACAACAAGCAATCACCGCATTCCCAGCTGTATCCTCGTAACAAAAGACCTGTGCATTTCTCAATGTAAAATAATTGCATTAACGATTTGGCTTATGCAAAGACAGCGGAATGATTGAGCTCCTGTTGAGAAGGAATGTATCAGTTACCTAAATCAGCATTTATAATTTGATCAGATTTATTGGGCTGTTATTTTAACATCCATTTTGTTGTGTTACTAGTCGTCTGACTGATGTTGAGACTCTAGTTTTCAACTGAGCAGTCACCGCAAATAATGTGAGCCTGAATCAATATGTTTAGTTTAGTTTAATTAATTTTACAAAATTAAAACACGTATCAAAAGACTTGCATGTGAAGAAATTGTCAAGGATAACATGAAAAAGTCCTGGACTTATTTCCATCGTGGTCCTTGATGTTCCATGGAAGAACATGAACAGATTGGTGTGCTGTAAATCATATGCTGTCTCCTCCTCTCCACCAGGCCGGTGAGTACCTTCGCTGTTCGGCTAACGCTTGCCGTTGAACAGCCTGGAGTCAGCCCGCCGCTCGCAGCGAAACCAGCGTTTCGGCAACACTTCTTAAGCGGTCAATTTATCTATGCGGCCATGGTGCAGCTATTGCGTCTAATATGAATACACAAACATCGATTTGGTTCATTTAAGTTATCTGAATTTTACAACCCCTGAACTTCCAATTATATGTCTGTACTTTATAAACTTCCATTTTCTTTTCATGCAAGGAGTCCAACTGTGTGTAATACTGCCATTAAGTAAACTAAATGGAGGCATTTAGTATTTTTCTTCAATATTCTTTGTTAGTTTTATACCAACTTAAAAGGGAAATTCAATTATGTTTTCTTTTTTGTCTGAATAAACACACCCTCATTTTACTCCCACATAATCTGCCTATTGCTGACTTTATTTATGAATATTAAAATTGTAAATAAAGTCTTGTTAGCTAGAGATACCATATACACAAGAAAACTGCCGACGTTACGTTGATTTAATCAAAATGGCATTTAAATAACACTGCAGTTTTTAGATACTCAAGACACATAATCCAGGGTATTTTGCCATAACCTAAATTTAGAGCATTCACAAAGTAAACTGGAAAAAAAAAAAAAACAGTAACAGTTGTTGAATCGAACGCCCCCGCTGCATCATTAGACGTGCAGTTTAACAAACAAGTCCTGGTAGGATTGCGGCTTCGATCTTCCGGCTGCGGTGCAGATGCTGTTGTTCACCGACACCATCGGTTGCCACGGCAGGAAAGAATGTTCCATGGACTATTGAGCGTTGAGCATCCACTTAACATCTAGCGCGGAGTCTGCTATTCATCAGGGGGAGTGGAAGTGGTCAAGAGGTCGTTTTTTTGGGGGGTTTTTTGCTGTTGTTTTGGTTTATGGTCCTATTTCTTGAATGCATTTCCTTTAAGACTTGAAAGTTCAGAATTTAAAAGCAAATTCCAAATGTACTTACCTTCCCACCAGTGAGTCATTGTGGGTCAGCTCCTTCACAGATGTGTGTGGGACTAAGGCACAGAATGTTCTATTTAATTATGGACGAACAAAACCATGACTGCAACAACAGAACAACATGGCTACAGTCATCAACGCTGAACATACCATAAAGCATAGCATGAAACGTACTGCTGTTTAGGGAACTGCGGATATTCTGGAACTCACAATGTTGGCACAGCTTTGCAGAAGCTAGGGAAATAGTGTGAAGGCTTCATTACAGCTGAGAAAACAAAGGGCAATGTCTTAATTCTGTGGCCTTCAGCAGCTTTGAATCTTCGCCAAAATGTTGGGCTTCATTTTCTCCTGTGATATCAGAGCTCCGAACTGAGGGCCGTGGTCTAATTAACTTGCCCTAGTGTTCTTTTGCTTGCATCCAGATGTGTTTCTTTCAGCTAGAGTGTCTGTTTTCATGCATGTGTGTATATGCATGTCTGTCAGTCTACATTTTTTTTTTTAATTCTCCCAAACATTTGCCTGTAGTTTTACCCTTCCTCCTTCCTCCAGTTGCGACTGGCAAGCATGCGACCCTGGCAGCCATGCAGTAGCAGCCATGCAAACAGCACCGAAGCTGAAATGAATGGGCTTCTTTGATACATGCCCCTTTTTCCAATTATGAGTGCAGGCCACGCAATGCTACAGAAGAGCTCATTCCAAACAGGAGATGCTGTCTGTATTTGTCTCACTGACAACAGCTGGTAGCGCGTGGTCACCTGGCTCTTTGTTTTTTAACACAGGGAACCTGTGTTGAGCTTTGTCAGTGTCATTGCTGGGGAATTCTGGCCTAGAGAGACTAGCCTCTTCTGGTGATTAGGGTGTTATTCATCCATCATCTATACCCGCTTATCCTGAGCAGGGTTGTGGGGGGTGCTGGAGCCTATCCCAGTGTGCATTGGGCGAGAGGCAGGAATACACCCTGAACAGGTCGCCAATCTATCGCAGGGCACACTCATACATATGGGCAATTTAGAGTCTCCAATTAACCAACCTGCATGTGGGAGGAAATCGGAGAAAACCCACACGGACACGGGGAAAATATGCAAGCTCCACACAGAAAGGCCCAGGCTGGAGTTGAACCCAGAACCTTCTTGCTGTGAGGCGACAGTGCTACCCACAGCACCATCATGCTGCCCCAATGACATTTTTCTTGCTTTTTTCTCGTTCGCAGGATGATCCCGTCCACCAGCCAGGACTTCCTGGTGAAGGATCTGGTTTCGGGCCGGGAGTACGACCTGTGCGTGCTGGCGGTCTACGACGATGGGATCACGTCGCTCACCGCCACCCGGCAGGTGGGCTGCGTCCAGTTCACCACTGAGACGGAGTACAGCCAGTGCCAGTCGCTCCACAGCCAGTTCCTGGGCGGCACCATGATCATCATCATCGGCGGCATCATCGTGGCGTCTGTGCTGGTCTTCATCATCATCCTCATGATCCGCTACAAGGTCTACAGCCACCAGGGCGGGGAGAGCGGGAAGGTCACCATCGCCAACGTCCGGTCCCAGACCAACGGCGGGCAGACGGGGCAGGTCACCAGGTCCGCCTCCAAGGGGGCGGAGAGCCAGGAGGAGCAGGTCCTGACGTGCTCCGGGGTGGGCGTGGGCGTGAGTGGAGGCGCTGCCCCCACCAGCACCGTAAAGGAACCCAACACCATGACCTTGGTGGTGGACTGCGAGAAGGTGCAGATCACGGAGATGACCACGGAGGACGTTCGGTCGCCCACACAGAGGCGCCAGTCCAGGACTTGCATAGAGCTAAAAAGACGGCCGTCGCTGTCCGCCAAAGACACAAAGAGTGGAGAAGCAGTTGGTGGTGAGTGCACCTGATTCATATTCGTGTTCAGTCTTGGCGAATAACATGTAAATGTGAATTTTCGGTGGGAGAACAGAATATGTAAGTCTAAAATAAAACACTTTTGACACCATTGTTTTATCCAGTACCTCTCCCACCTACCTGTCTATTATCCATGTGCAGTTTAATTCAATATCTTAAAAAGCTGTCCTATAAAGGTAATCAGTCTTGAGCAGAAGTCTCAAACTCAAATTCTGGAGGGCCGTGGTGTCTGCAGGTATTTGTGGTTTCCTTTCAGTCAGCTGATAATTACGGTCTTGAGAACAAGGTGTGTGGATTATGCTGCCAACCAATGATTTAAGTAAATCACTGGTACTGAAACACACTGAAGGCCAGCAGAAACTCTATGTCCTAGTGCTTTGATCCAAAGCAAAGCTCTTCAGTTCAAACCCAGCAGGGTCAGGTAGGGTGTCTGTGATGTCCAGAGAATGGGGGGGGGGGGGGGTCTATCACCCGCAATGGCACTTTCTCAGCTGTGCTCTCTTTCTTCTTTGTTACCCTCTCAGCTTTTTGTAAAAAAATAAAAAAAAATAAAAATAAAGCAAATAAATAAATAAAGAATGGTGGACTGCCCTGCTCTCCTTCTTAAAGAAACAAAAATGGTTCCATGATTTAAATTATTCTAAGGACAAATACCCATTATGTCTATTAGTCACATGTGACCCAGACTTGATTTACTCTATCAATGTAAATTATTGAGCTGGTGCATATGGGATACTTGTTTGAAAAGTGGCTTGACAAAGAAATTATCACAACCCCTAGCTGGTGGAGGACTGAAGTACCATACAGAAAACAAGGGGAGACAAACCGGTAGCCTTAACTATCATAAAAAATCACACTCCTCTTATGCTTTGAAAGGTCAAATAGCTATACCTTAACAAGTTAATATGAACCCCTTGCCTAAGAGGTAAGTAACGGTTACCTAGTGTTCCACAAACATGTCTCAAAACTGGCGCTCACTGCATTGCCTAAGGAAGTGGTCACTGGATCAAATTAGGCCTAGTATTGAATGAAATTGAAGTTTGGTGTGGGCTCAACACTGTAGAAAGGAACCTTGGAATTTCTTTCCTGGTCATTGGCGGAGTTGTTTTCTCCTGCGCTACAACGCGCTTATCTTTCAATCGATAGAGGTGGGGAAAATTAAATACCTCCCCAGCTGCCTCCCGCAACAGAGTGCGCATTCATTCTGGTCACCCAGACACAGCGAAATGCGTTAAAAGTGCCCCGTTCGTGTCCGGGGGACAGGGACGATAACCCTCCCCCCGTTGAGCGCGGGCGGCGTCCTCGAACCGGACTCCCCGTCGGGCCCGTCGGTTAAGCGTACTGCTCGTTTGATCGCTCGATTTTCACGTTCCTTCTCTCGCTCTCTCTCCCAGACACGCAAGCGCCTCAGCCCGGGGAAGACAAGAAGATCCATCGCGACTGGAGCGATTTTAAAATTTGATGACTCCCCTCCGCCACTCCTCACGAAGCAGCCATCGCTCTGAAGAGTAATGGCGTCTTGTCTCTATTCTACTCCATTCATACGCTTTGTAAAAAAGGGGTTTTGTGATGCTGCCACTTATTCAAGCTAAAAAATATACTCCAGCTGTTGGACCGTCTAAGCCTGTATTGCATTGTGAATGGGGCATGTCTTCTTTTGTAATTGAATTGCACCCTCACTCATGCCAAAGCAGCACACTCGCGGTAGTGAAGATGCGCGCGTCTGCTTAACATCTCATGAAAATGAAGGCAATCACATTCAAATCAGAATCAGACACATCTCAGGGACACCTCAATCATTTCAAAATTGTGGATCTCTCCTCTCTTTTCCTTTCTTTGAAAACCCGTCGGCGCTGTAGTCGATGACGTGACTGACATGGTAATCTTGGCTCTCTTGTTGTTTTCCAGAACATTCCAGGCCAATGGAATCGTGGAGGTGACTCAGCTGGGATCGTTTTATCCTTTCCCACCGGACTCCCCCGAACCACACAGTTTCCGCTTATACCGTATCCAAGAATACTCCCACCGTCCCTCCTTCACGGCTCTGAGGGATTCGAACATTTGCTTGGCAACTGGACTCTTTGACACTTGTGCCCCCTCACCGCTTTGGAGCATAATCACCTTTTTCTATACCTGTGGCTCAGACTGTCTGTGTGTCTGTCAACTGCACCAACCCACACCGAGGACCTTCTTGGCTGCCCCCCGAATCCAGGATTAAGAACAATGCAGAAGGTAAGATTGAGCATTGTGGCGGAGGATGGGGTGAAGGATGCTTACATAAGTGTGGCAGTTACGTAAATGTGCGATGGATGTGTTGCAGGAACAGGTGGAAACAGGAGCACAAGGCTTCATGAACAATGATGTCTGTCTATTCTTTGTTCAATGGTGGTTACGTTATCTCACTGTGATAACTGAATTTCCTAAATGAAAAAGGGGACTGGAAAGTACTGCCATTGAGGGTGAGCTATCTTGTGCTGACAGTCCTTGGCAGTCAAAACATTCCTCAGTCCACAGAAGCACATAATTGCTGGTTCAAATCAGGGGGGCACTGATAGACTGCCACCATAATTGAGCAAGGTATATTGTTAGTAGCTTGAGGTAATTTAGATGATCAAATTTTAGCAGCTATGTTATTTTTGAAAATTCTTCAGTCAAGGTGAGCTGTTTTTGTTTTGTTTTTTGTTTTTGTTTTGTTTTGTTTTTTGGAGGGGGGAGGGGCTTTGCTTTCAAAGCACGTCCTTTAGTTGAACCTTTCATAGCATAATCACATTTTGCAATCCTATCTTTAGTGAAAATGATGGTTATTCTGCTGGTGGTTATTTTTGTCAGCTGTTTTTGGTCCTCAGCCTATGCCCTTGCTAACTCAACACAGTTTATTTGCAGCAGTCAGTGAAGCAGGGGTATTTATACACTTTTAGCAAAGAACTCAAAAAGACGAGCCAACCCTTCAGGTGAGTGAAACCCTAGACTGAGGTGTAGCAGCTGTCGTGGAAAGCATTTTGACTGATTCCTTTCTCAAAGAAACAACCCCTGCCAGCCTTCTAGTTGGGCATGTAAATTGGAGCAAACAGACTTGCACTAATTAAAGGGCACGCGGGTCTTTGGGAAGTCAAGCGATCGGCCACATTAGGTCCAGAGTTAATTGACACCTTAATGAGTAACGGAGGGAGAGGTGCACTCCAGGGTGTCCTGCATCAGCGGTGGTAAACACAGATAGCCAGAGCAGAAACGCCTCCTAGAATCCGTACACATTGCCGCCAACTCTGTAAGCACTTGTCATTAATTGTGCTTTGCTCACTCTAAATTTGTGTGCTGCAGTTTTGTTGGGTTTACAATTTAAATCAATTAACCATCCATGGGAGTAAACAAAAGGGAATGCACCTGTATTACAAAGGTATAATTGAAGTATAACATGCAAATTGACCTCAGCGTTGCAAATTATAGCCTGTCGTTTTAGCAATTTCTTTCCCAGTTAAAGACAACCATTCATGGAAATAAAGATATTTCAGCGGCATAATTGAAGTAGAACAAATCATGGCCTTCTACAGTATCTATTTCTTTGTATGGCTGGCTTCATGCCTTCATTTCACATCAAATTATAGCATATGGGCCCTACAAAATATGTTCATGACAAGGTGCATTAACTTCAAAATAACACTTTCCGATTCGATGTAAAGCCAGGTTCGCTTGAAAGAGGTTTCATTGGCTGTAACCTCAAGGTGCTCCAACAATTTGTACAACAAGGTGATTACAAGGTGATCGAGCGTGATTACACGCAAACGATGTTTCACTTGACAGGCCAGGCTATTAAATATCATCGCTACGAAATGGAGCAACAGAGTCATGAATTATAGATCGACAAGGCTGCATTTCCCCGCGGCACACATGATTTATGCCACAAGCTGCCCTTTAGGCAGATTTAAGAAAAAAAAGAAGGGGCAGAGTGGAGCTTGGCTGAAGATGTGTGGCTGGCAGGCGAGGGTGAGGGGGTGGGGGGTGGGGGGTGTTGTGGGGGGGGGGGGCGGAGTACCAAAACACAAAAATGACAAAGCGCAATGAAAGTGGTGGGAAGGCGTGTGGGGGAACACAAAGCCCCAGATAGCATTGGTCCTCTGTCAATACCAGCGGCTTGACCTTGGGAAAAGCAGCGGCACTGGCTGTATTAGAACATTTCTTCTCCCGCTCATTTGTTCAGAGGCGATGGTTGGACACAAAAGAAATATGGCCTTGATTTATAGAAGTGGCAGTGATTGAAAAGCTGGGGCCTGTCCGCGCGCGGTTCGCACTTGTTCGTACGCGGGCGTTTGTGGATGTCTACGCCATTCATAGCCGCTGTGGCCCCGACTCCCGCCTCATCGCCTTCTCGCAAGACCGAAAACCAATGGCGGGCATACCAATCACTGGCCGAACCACGAGATCGCGCTATCGATCCCCAATACAGATGCATTTCTGAGAAATGAGCCAAATTAAAAGTTAAAGTGAGGTATAAAGTCAAGATGGATGGTGTGTTCATTTTTTTTCTTTTTTTTACTGCAGCTGCACACCCCCAAAATGAAGCAAAAACCACTGCATCGATTTCGATGTGTATTTCTTGAAATAACAACCTTACTTCAAACTGCCACTTGAATTTTAAAATGTGCAAAGCACCTTTTCCCTCCAAACAGCATTAATCTCTGTAGGAGAAGTAATTTTCTATTTAGTATTCATTAATCACCACAGGCCCAGTGAGAAACACAGCCTTATAATACCTGCGTGTATTTTGTTTTAATTTATTTTTAATTTTTTTATCCTCTTATCAGTCTTGTTTACATGGGAGAAAGCCTTGATACTAATTAACCTCTCTTGGCGTAATCTTGTTATGAGAGGTTAACAACATTGTTGTGAAAAAAAGTGAACGTCCTAACACGAGTATGTATGCTTTTGTCCCACTTAAATTAATTATCCAAGGTCAGAAAAATGTCAGTGGAGGATTTGATATGGAAGAAATCACCACCAAGCGTCTAACTATTGCAAATTAATATAGGATTCAATTCAGATTCCCATGACACCTGTACAGGGAAATTTATGGCCCTGTATGAATGATCCTTGACCCCAAAAACTCTACAACCCATGGCAATCATTCGGATGGATTCAGGTCTCATTTGTCAAGGACAAATAGTTTTAGGTCCTCAAAAGCACACTGTTGACAACTTCATTCTGACAATCACTGAATTTACCAGACTGCTTGGAGAAAACTAATTGGAGAAAACTAAAAGACGCATAATCAAATTGGTAAAGTTTAGGGGGAAAAAACAATGTGGTTTAGAAAAACAATGTAAATTGAATCAGGCCATTTGAGATTGGGAAATGATAGTTACTTGAGCCTTGAATAGAAATCTAGAATATTTGTCCCTGAGATCAGTTGGTATATTGACACTGGGAAGTCATCTAGCGAACGACAGTGATGTGAAAAAGTACACCCTGCTTCAGTTCTATGGCTTTACTTATTAGAACACAACTAACCCTCATCTAATCCTCAGAAAATCCTAACAGTGCATTTGTATGATAAATAAGCAACATTTGTGTTTTCTATTATTCAACCAGAAATAACTCACTATATAGAAGCCATGTGTGGAAAAACTCAGTACACCCTTACTGCTCCCAGATCATTTTAGAAGGTAATTAGAATCAGGTGCTGCTAACCAAGTGTGCACAATTAGTTGGCAAACAGGAAGTGCAACTGCTTTTATATAAAAGCAGAAACTTTGAGAGTTTAGTCTGGAGAATACTGGTGTGTGTTAACACAGCATTCAAAGGACAAAATTGTACGACCCACAAGACTTCCAGAACACTGTCCACTGGACAGATGATACTGAAGTGGAGTTGTTTGGCCAAAACTCAAATACCGCCCAGTAATCTCATGCCAAACATCAACCATCATGGTGGTCAAGGGGTGATGATGTGGGGATTTTTGGCAGCCACAGGACTTGGATGCCTCACAATCACTGAGTCCACAATGGATTCATCTGTATTCTAGAGGAAAACGTGAGACCATCTGTCCTACAGCTAAAGCTTGGCTAAATGTGGATCATGCAATTATACGGCTGCTACCTCGGCCAGGTCTCTCTTGCAAAAGAGATTTTGATCTCAATGGGACTTCCTGGTAAAATAAAGGTGTAAAAATAATTAGACAATGACCCAAAGCCCACCACAGGGTTCATACACTTTTTCACCAATGATTTTCAATTACTTTTCCATGACTTCTCCACAACCTTTAACTGAATTTCCATGACCAAAACAAATGACTTTATCTCAGCGGGACGATTTAAAATTATTTATTGTAACACTAAGTAAAATTAGGTCTGCATATGAAACATATGGTGCCTCTCTAAAACAAATACACACCAGACAGACACACTTAGATACATTCTTTCATATTTTAATTCGAATAGTTTAACATTTTCGTCAATGTCTCAAACAGGGCTCGAAATTGCGACCATTTTGGTCGCATATGCTCCCAAAATTTAATCTGTGCGACTTCGAAATATAATTGGGAGCATTTGTGCGAGTGCAAATAATTGTTCTGGGGCAACCTTTTTTTTTTCTTTTTTCAGTCGAACGTCTCTTTCTCTGTACATTCGCTAGTTAGTACACTCAGTATGTGCCTTGTGAGCTGACGGCGACCCTTCTAATCATAATCAATCGTGAGCTTGACATTCTTACCTTTAATGCTGATTTTAAATAGGTTAATATTAGCCTTCAATCACTCCCTTTTGCAGCACTCCACTGTCACGCGACACAGAGAGCTAATGCGTTACTTGTTACCTGAAGACAAAAGTTTAGGTTCATTTTTAGCGTTATCGAAAGCTGAAAAGTTGAAGCGAACGATTACGGCATATTTTTTTTTGAAACATTAACGTAGCGTTTTGTGTAGCGACCCGGTTGAAACAGCTAATTTCTCCGATGCAGTTTACTGGCGGTTGATTTAATTAGCGGTATTAATGTGACGAGAAGCGCTTTGTCGTTTGAATGCATAACACGCAATTCCTTGATGAGTCGACACATTTTAGGCGTGACAGTTTAACTGTTACTTGTAACCCGTACTGTTATTGTCATTTTTTATTAATAAAAAATCTATTGCATATATTGTTGGTGCTCCTTACATTTTGGTGGGTGCTCCTAACTTTTTGAAATGGGTAGCACCAGTGCTACCAAGTAAAAAAAGTTAATTTCGAGCCCTGATATATTATTGAAGCTGCACACTTCCCTGGCATATTGTTGGCACAGTAGGGCCTACGTTTACTAACTGCTACATTAGCAGAAGCGTGCCTGTAAACAGACTGAGCCAGACCGAATTAACTTCTCACACCACCAAAATACCGCGAAGGTTACGTGCCAATTTACGTTTTATTACTATACATACTATTTTTATGATTGGATTAATTAGCCATTGTATTTGATGCAACTGTAGCTATATTTCCATTACTTTTCCAAAACTTTTCAAAAAATATTATTTTCCATAACTTTTCCAGGGCCTGGAAATTGCATTTTCAATTTCAATTACTTTTCCAGGTTTTTCATGACCGTACGAACCCTGCCACCAGTAAATCAACAGAATAGCTGAAAAAGAAAAGAATCAGGGTTTTGGAATGGCCAAACCTCAACCCCATTGAGATGTCATGGGACTCTGAGAGAGCTGTGAATAAACAAATTCCCTAAATCATCAATAGACAGTTTAGTAAGGAGGGGAGGGTCTGATACTCATACATAAAATGGTTAGTCTAGGTTATTACTAAAGTGGGTGCTACAAGCTACTGAATCATGGGGTGCATTTATGTTTTCACAGATGGCTTCTGTATGTTGGCTTATTTTTGGTTGAATAAATAATGAAGTAAAATCTGATTCAGGATGTGTTTGTCATTGAGGTTAGAATTTGGTTCTTCAGGACTTGGTGAGACCTAGATGAGGATTAGTTATGTCCTAATATGTAAAAGCATATAATTTAATAGCAATAATAATAATGCCATTTCAAAGGTGGACTGCAGAACTCAAACTCCTCAAAAAAAAAAAAAAAAAAAAAAAACACCCACAAAATAGCAATGTTCAAAAACAGAACAGAGTGAGAAAGCCTGAAAGCTTCTGTAGTCTCTTCTTACAAAACACATTGCTCAGCTCTCAGAATAAAGAAAAGGTGATCCTCTTTCAACACACTGCTGAGCTCTCACAATAAAGAAAAGGTGGTCCACTTCCAACACACACTGTTGAGCTCTGCTACGGCCCGAAACAGTGTCACTTTCTGTCTATAGCGCCACCATCAGGCTAATCTGGGTAGGTTTTCTCACCTGAATAGCACATGGGAATGGGAACGGACCTGCCGATTTTCTTTGCTCTACGATGTATAGTTTTTGCAGTGTAAACACTTTTAGAACAGAAAAAAATCAGTTCCAGCACCTGCAGTGGTTGGACCCCTCACACAATTCCACATTGTCATGGTACTGGTCATACCATCCGCTGCTGGTGCAAGGCAAATAATGAAAAGGGGGGTGAACTGTTGTACTGCTCCCTGTTTTCGCACACCTTGGAATGGGACTGACTTGAGCCTGTGGTCTCTACTATGAGTAAATCAAGAATACTCAGAAAAAATCAAGTGTATGGATGGGTGAGATCAACAGCCAAAACACAATTCTTTCTGTAGCTTCCGGCCATGTGATTAAACAGCAAGCTAGCTTACCTGGTCTAGCTTCCTCAGTTATTAAATAAACAGAAATATAAAATGAATAAAATGTTCCTATGCAATACACTATATAGTTATTTTGCAATAATATTGATATAACTATCTTCCCTTGTCATTAATACTCCCAAAATAATGCATGCAATTTCAGAATTAATTCTAGAATTCAGAAGTCCATAAATATCTTTCACCTTGTCTCACGTATGTAATGTGCAGCTGCATGCATTGATTCAAAGTACAAGCAGCACTGTGTCCAGGGGCTGTGGAGACACGCTTTATCCATTAATAAACTCCAGCCTCAAAAACGGACACATATATGCACTGAAGTTTGCATTAAAGAATGAAAATTATGCATCGTTCTTTATGGATTTTCTGTTTTAAAAGCCCTTTCATCAAATATTTCACCCAAATTGCTTAGAACTGGGGATATAATTTCTACTTCAGGGCCAGGAGCCCTGAGTGACTAATTTAAACAGTAACTTTGCAGAAAACCGCAAATTATTGCTTTTATAACAGCAGGTGTCTGTTCGGAAAGCTCTTTGTTTTGATGAGGAATAAGAACTCATTTGGCCCATTTGAAAACCTTTAGTGGATTCTAAGCAACAGTAAATTTTCCACATAAACCCACAATCTGCACCTTTCATTTTCGGCGTGCACCTTGGCTGAGGAAGCACTCTCGTTATGCTAACTTGGGTCTTGTCATTGTGTGTGGGATTTTTTTATAATATTGTTTTGTAAGAGCAAACCTGGACCAACTGGTTTCAGAGTACATTTTAAGGATTAGTGGCAGACAGGAAGAAAATTGGAAGTATAACATAGTATTTAAACATTTTTAATTTGCTTGTTAATATACAATAAGTGGCTTTTACTTTTCCTATAGGCCAATACTGGAAACAAGTAATGGTAAGTTGTTGGAAGAGTCTTCCTTCTGATTCCTTAGATAATGAAAATGCATTGCACTGAGAGTAGAGGGTGAAATACTTGTACAAGTAAATCAATTTTTCCCAATAAAATGTGCCCCTTGCCACTTTCTATTGTGAGCTACCACAGAGACATGAACCCATGTAGAGACCCTTCCACCTGTATGATTTTTATTGCAACACCATGAATTATTTATGAGACCTTTTATATCGGGTCCTGTTACATCAAGACTGTCCGTATTGGGCACATGTCTAATCACATCCAAAGCAGAAAATCACTCAAAACTTTTGTTTTGCGAAAACATTTTTTTGTCCATTGGCCTAACCTGTTCATGAATACTCCTGTAGACTCTGTTCTTTCTACTTTAAACACGTGCGCCATCTGCCACGGTTGCTGAAAACCTTCTGGGCGATGTCCTCGTTTTTCTTTTCCCCCAATCTGGAAAGCCTAGTCATGTTTGCAGACCTGTTTCATTGGTTTAATGTGCTTTGAGGGTTTGGGAGCTTGAGAGCACACTAGCGAGTGTGAAACGAGTTCTGTGAAACGTGTTCATCCAGCTGTGGCTTCCCCCCTGCACACAGGACGCAGGGGGTCAGACAGACTGCAAGTACACGCTTATCATTCAAGAAGGAGGTTTTTTGACACCACCCTCACTGGCCAATGATGTGAGAGGTTAGGTAGTTATGTAGTAGCCTGATGTCTACAGCGGCCAATTAGCATTGCGCTACGAAAAGGAACTTGTTTGGCAGCCGCTGTTGCACGTGACCATGACAATGGCGATGAACAAAACCCTCGCTCACTGGGTAAGACCACAGCCAATCATCCAGAGCCCTGCAGTGCTCCCATCTACAGGGTCAGTATTCCAGCCCAGACTGTAGGCCCTTGGTATTGACTGCTTTTCTTTAAGCCGTAGGGTCAGCAGGTTTTGAGTTGATACTCAGCAATTATTTTATCAGTTAAAGCAGTTTATTACTGAACGGTGAATCTAACTGATTCTAAGGTGAAAACAAGGTCACGGGTTTACCCTGCTGATGCTGCGGTCAGTGTCAATTTAAAATGAGGAGCCAGTGGACCAGACAAGAGAAAAAATAGCACAACTGACTGTTACTGACGGTGCAACAGAGATTCAGAGCCGATGGCCAAGTCAAAGTTCCTTTGGGCAAGCCTGGACCCATCTGCGTTCCTGCAGTAAGACTGACAAACATCCAGGCAACAACTAGCTTAGGAAACTTCTGTTTGTTCTTTGTTTTCAAGGAACTGTGTTATTGATTGTATGCAGTGTTGTTTTAGATTATAACTAATGTATATACTCTATTACTAACATTAGCTTACAGTACGCGTTCCTTTTCACTGAGATCTGTGCATGTGATCTCTCATGCACTAGCATATACTCATTCGATATATGGTCTCTGTATTTAGAATTCAAAGGTATGCTGAAATTAGCTAGACGTAGCTAACTTCAGTAGCCTTTTATCCACGCCATTCCCCTGATTTCCAGACCAGGTTTAGCAGCACATGCTAAAAGTTGATTCATAATTTCGCTCCAACAGAGCCTTTGTTCCCTGCCCCACATGCGCTGGTGAACACACACATGACTAGACACACACACACTGAACAATCTAGCATATCTTCCTTTATTTAGTCTTTAATAATTTATATGTTTGTTGTTTGTTTTAATTAATTCTATTTTATTAAACCTCATCATCGATCCGATTATCATTCAGATAAATTCTTGAACCTACCACCTCAAAGACTGCTTACCAGTTATATCATTGGTTATTGTTTTTATTTAATACTGAAATTTATAATCATGATTTAATTAATTTTATGAGACTGATTAATTCTGAGACTAATTATACTTTTGCACCATTTGATCATCACATGAGGTAATATATTTATACCTCGTGCTTCCCGTGGTGTCTACTTGTGAGGATTGTTAAAACGGACACGTTTAAATTATTTATCCTCACTATTCTACAATTTGTGGAGGTGTTTTCCCCTACTCAGTCAAAATGGTGCTGCTTTGAATCTTTTTTCTTGAATAAAAACAGCTGTGTGTGCGCGTGTGTGCATGTGCATACGTGCATGTGCGTGTGTACATGTGTGTGTGTGCTTCTGGAGTCGCACTGACTCTCGGTGTTGTATGCAGCAGCTTTGCAGCCCCACAGAGCTGGTGTGTGCACTGTGTGGGCGCAAATTACAAAAAAACAAAATCATTCAGCGAATGCTCGGTTGAAAGATTTATGTTGAGCATTGTGCCCCTTAAATGAAAGAACTATTGTACTGGAGATATTGCCCAGCAAAGAAGTGCTTAAAGAAGTATTTTTTTTTTTTTTTTTAAGTAAAGCCAGCTATTGGCTGACATGACCAGCCATTATCGTGTGTGGGGGAAGGAAAAAATAAAACTTACAGCCTCAGAGGATAGCAAGCTAGCTAGCCAACACAATTACATTACAGGAATAAATCATGTGGATTCTTTGTTTCCAGAGAGTTTAATGTGGGACTTTGCCATTAGAGGAAAAAAAACTCAATATTAAACATCCGGGGAGCACGTAGACCTGACAATGCCTGAGATATAGAATAGTGTGCTCTCCACTGTAATTGTCATGCTTAAATCACTACAGAATATGGCACTTCTGCTCATCAAGCCTCTCAGCAGTCAAGAGTAGCTCTGTTTTAATCCCCCACATCATCAAATTGAGTACCCCAAAAAAAAAATTAGCCAAATTACACGCAGCATCTTCAATGTGAAAGGTATTAAACAGGTTCTTTTAATATCTAGAACCACGGTAATGAAAATTTTAGAACAGAGTCTGCAGGGAGGGAGGTTTTTTGCTTTGGGCAATCTTTTTTTCTCTGTGTGAATGTTTTGTCCTGTGTCCCACGTGCGCTTTGGATGAAATGTAACTGAAATATTTGGGTTATTTTAAAATGCAGAACACAACCACACATACACTTGGGATGTGAAAACATAAATTTAGATATAAGACGCAAATAACCGTGTGCAAATTGTGAAATGGAATTTAGTCACAAACTTACTGCGGGAAAATTATATAACTTACTGCATGGGTACAGGATTACTGATGGGAACATATCAAAATAAGAGCTTGGGATCAGAGGACAGAACTTACTTTTTTCCCAAGAACGAGTTCATATAATATGTCCTGCAGTTTTCCTTGAGCTGCTTTGTCAGCTTTTAGAGCATTTTAACTTTCAACAAAGTCATACAAATCAATACTATCACATGGACAAACAGCAGATTATGTAACTGATATGCAAGCTGTCTTCTTTTACTCTAACACATTTAAACAGGTGTAATGATAGCTTTTTTTGGAGTATAGTTCCATTCCAATTTTATTGTCATTTGCAGGAATGGTTAAAAAACAGCAGGCTAGCAAAGAGGAAGAGGTGAGCAAGTGAACCCCATTGTGTATATTAACTCAGTTTAATAATTATTCTGATTTTCTACAAATGTTAAATATGGTTTCATATATATATAGTTGACCCCTCTTCTGATTGGCTGGTCTTCCATCATCTGACTTTCTGGACACCTGGAATACCAGTTTGGACACCAGTTTGCTTCTGGTCTGACTCAGGGATGGAGGTGGAGGGGAGACAAAAGTTAAAGAGGAGGGGTAAGAAAGTGTCAATCATAGCCAATTAAAGCCTTCAAATAGTAGAGCAGAGGAATAAATATATTCTGTGACTTCTTGCTAACTATTTCTGTTTGTTGGTAAACTGAAATTGTGGGGTTTTTTTTGTTTCGTTTTCGCTTCACACGAAACAAGGGAAATAGTTCCCTCAAAGAACTTTTTTTAAAACAGAAAATCCATAAGCTAAGTATACGAGTGCAGTGTCATCATTCAGTTGTACATTGCTGTGATGTAGTCTTGTGTGGTATAAATTTGCCAGTGTCATTCTTGGAACACCCATTTAAGCATTTTTAATCAAAAAATGTTAGATTAAAACTAAAAATCGAATGTAATTTTGTTCGTTTTTCTGTGCGATCTCCAACGTGGAAATCTCACGACCTCAATGTGATGATCCTCATCAGTACCTCATTTGCACGTCTTTCACGTCTTTCATCTTTTCTGAAGTGTTTCGGTAATCTTCAGCATCCTACTGTTCATGTTATATATATACAGAACAGGCAAACAGAGATGAGTGACTTGGAGGCAGGGTAGCAGCAAAGTCTCTCTCGTGTGACGGTGTCAGCATTTTTGACAGCGAATCAGTTTTAGCCACTGATGAAGCCACTGCAGCCCTACAAGCCCCAAGGGGCAGAAGAATGAGCAGGCACAGTGATCAGAGGGAACCGGCGCTGTCTGTCCCTGGGGCCCAGTGCTGTCTGCCCCTGGGGCCCAGAGCTGTCTGTCCCTGGGGCCCAGCGCTGTCTGCCCCTGGGGCCCAGAGCTGTCTGTCCCAGGGGCCTGGAGCTGTCTGCTCCTGGGGCCCAGTGCTGTCTGTCTCTGGGCCCCAGCGCTGTCTGTCTCTGGGGCCCAGCGCTGTCTGCCCCTGGGGCCCAGCGCTGTCTGTCCCTGGGGCCTAGTGCTGTCTGCCCCTGGGGCCCAGAGCTGTTTGTCCCTGGGGCCCAGTGCTGTCTGCCCCTGGGGCCCAGAGCTGTCTGTCCCTGGGCCCAGCGCTGTCTGCCCCTGGGGCCCGGAGCTATCTGCCCCTGGGGCCCAGTGCTGTCTGTCCCTGGGGCCCAGTGCTGTCTGCCCCTGGGGCCCGAGCTATCTGCCCTGGGGCCCAGTGCTGTCTGTCCCTGGGGCCCAGTGCTGTCTGCCCCTGGGGCCCGGCTGTCTGCCCTGGGGCCAGTGCTGTCTGTCCCTGAGGCCCAGTGCTGTCTGCCCCTGGGGCCCGGTGCTGTCTGCCCCTGCGGCCCAGCGCTGTCTGCCCCTGCGGCCCAGCGCTGTCTGCCCCTGGGGCCCAGAGCTGTTTGTCCCTGGGGCCCAGTGCTGTCTGCCCCTGGGGCCCGGTGCTGTCTGCCCCTGGGGCCCGGAGCTGTCTGCCCCTGGGGCGCAGCGTCAGCGTCCGGGTTCACCGTCGGCTAACCAGGCCTCTGTTCTCTCCGCAGGTGGCGCGCCTTGCTTCGTCCGTCCAGAGCCCGCGAGCACCAAAAACCCCGGGCAAAGCAAACCGCACATCTTCGGAGCATCGTCACCTTAATCCTCCCCACCCTCCCCGTCCCTTCTCCAGCGAGCACTGATAACATTATAAAAAAGCCAGCCACGCCACTCGATCTCATCGAACACAGCCCTCAGGCCCTGGATTAAATAATTCCCATGATCCTCCTCTGCCCCCCACCACCATTCCTTTAATTTCCCTCGTCATTTTTCTTTGGCTTCTTTTTTTCCTTTTTTTTTTAAATCTGTACATAACTTTCAAATCTTATAGTTTTGTACATGTAATTTTTATGGTGTGTGAAAAAAATTTTCTATAATAAAAAGTGGGCTCATTCGAAATGTCTGCGGTCTTTTCTTTGTGTGTGTGTTTGTTTGTGTGAGTGTGCGTGTGTGTGTGTGTCTGTGTGCATGTTTTCATGTGCGTGCATGCATGTGCACGTGTTTGTGTACGTGTTTGCATGTGCGTGCGTGCGTGTGTACGTGTGTTTGTGTGCATGCACGGTAAGGGTTTCTATCCTTTATGTGCTGTTCTAAAACCCGTGGTCTACGCACAAGAATGTCTTGTGATAAATGCACGACAGCTGCTCTGAAGCGGCTTGGAAAACCTCCCAGTCGTAACTGAAAATGAGGCACAATTCACCCCTGCACTATACCTCCCAAACACAAACTGTCATTCATCACCACAAAGAAGTACCACTCATGCTACCAAGCCTTTTTTTAAAGAAATCCTGTTCTCTTGCTCTGCTTTTTCTCCCAATCTTAAAACAATTAAATGAAATTCAGATCAACAGTGGGGGGGAAAAACTCATCTTGTGTTCTTCATCCTGTTCTGCAGGCTGTTTCCAACAGAGTCTCCGGGGATACCATGTGGAGCACTCATTTTAAAAAAAAGAAAAAGAAAACACAAGACCTTGACGTGTCAATTGGCTTGCGAGTCCAAGACCTGTTTCGATTTTCGATGTTTCGCGCATTCGGATGTTTGAGTAACAGAGCTTCACATGTGGCAGAGTCGGCGGGAACACGTGCTGGGTGAGGGTGTTGGATTTGTCTCATGCGTTTAATCTTCAGGGGGGTGACTCTGAATAATTATAATCGTGCAGAGCTGTCGTTTTCCCCCCTCATACATGGCAGCAAGTGGGAGGTGTGCGAGCGGCCATTACCTGGAGCCAGAGGGACTTTGATGCGTGCGTCTGAGTAAACACCTTGAAATAACTGCCAAATTCGTTTCCCATCGGAGGGAGGAAGAAATTAACTTCTTTTTTTAAACCTGCAGGTGATCCATGCAGGGAGAGAGAGAGAATATAACTATTGCTAGCTCTCATAAGGTAACAAGCTGGCAAACTATCATCCAACCAATTAGTTATGCTACCAGTTCTGTAATGCTAGCTTGTTTTATTTATTTTTTTTGTTTGTTTGTTTGTTTGTTCCCTAGCTCTGTATGTAATCACAGATTTTGTAGTATATATGTTAATCAAATCAAACTTATCAGAGGTGGAAAGTCCAGGGGGTCAGAGAGTAGAAGTCCGGCCATGTGTTTCTTCTAACCATGAATACCCAGCTGGTTTCACTTACTAGTTCTACCTCATGGCTGCCAATTAGAAAACTCAGGTGATTGTATGAAAATGCTGTGGAGGAATTTTACTTTCTGAACCTGCATTTTCCACAATAATTAACATAATAACAGTTTAAAAAAGTAGTCAAAGACACTTTTGAAGGTTAGAGACATTGGATAATATGACTATTGGAGAGCTGACCATTATGTTCGAACTGGAGACAGAATTCTATAGACGCTTTCAACGGTGACAACATAAACAAACGTTACTGCGCATGTGCGTTGTTCTGGCCCTAACTTAACTTCCGGCAGACTTCCGCAAACAATCAATAACAACAGAGTCCCTTTAGACTATTTCTGATAGCAAGCAAAATAAATAACAAGTAAATTATGTTAGCTAGCTAGTTAAAACTATGACAAGCCAGTATTATTTGGGGTTACCAGTCGAAGAAAAGGACCGTTACTTGGCCAAACTCAAATGCGATAACGTTACACTACCAGAAAAACAAGCGACAGAAACAGATAACTGTTGACAGTATTGCACCTTGCGGAGCATCATACATTCCTTGCATAATCCATAACTGTTCTGGGTTACATGCACATTCCTGTGTAAAAAGTGCACTCTTTCTATGATATTGCTTAAAAACGATGATTACATGAGACACAAAATGGGGCTAGTGCTGGGCAGCATGTGTAGCCAATGCAATTACTATAGGTATTTTTTTGTATAGCATGCATGGAAAAACATTGTGTCTCTTAATAGTTTGGGTCATCTTGCTAGGTTACCACAACAAAAAATTATCAGGCAATGTAACGCTGTCAAGTCATTGGAAACAGGTATCATAACGTTCGTTCAAAACGTAGCTATAGCGTATCAACTACTAGCATTGACCTAACGTTTCTGTGTATAATTTATACAATGTTAGCTACTTTTAGCTAGCTAGCTACAATAAATTTAGTTAGCTAATTGTTCATAACTATTGAAGGCTTGTTACTGGTCAGCTAGCTATTAGCTATCGCTTATCATGAGTTTGTTACCTGAAACAAAGTCAGTGCTACAGTGAGAGCACCTATTCGACCACCTTCATTCGACAGTCCGGAAAACGTAAACTGATTTGCAACTATATATGAAATAGGTGAAATATCGGTAACAACCTGTACCTAGTTAAATAGGAAAAAATGTCCTTGTTATCCTCCCGTGGTTATTTTTTCAACACTTTCACGATTTTTTTTCTGTGCCGGCAAATAAGTCAGAGGTGGTCCAGCGCTAGCTTTTGGTTGCTAAGGGGACGTGTATCCACAACCCTATATAAATGAATGGAACTTAACATAAATTTGCTAGCATACTGTATAAGTGTCCTGTCTTGCGTATTTGAGGTTAATATGAGAAAGGGTGGTCCCTATCAGCACGTCTAGGAATCGTACATATTCACTGTTGTAACTCAAGTCGCAGGATGCAAAATAGCCGTTGGGAAAGCAGTTTGAAAGTATGAAGCAACGTCTGCGCCATTGGCTTTAATGGGTCACGATGAGATAATTACGAGCGTGTTGCTAGTCTTAAAGTTGATATAGTAAATAAGCCTGTATTAGTATTACTAAATGTGTATGTATGATGTTGGTTTATTTATTTATACAGTTTATTATGTGTATTTTTACAGGACTTTTTAATAGGTAACGATGTGCAGTTATTTTTCAAAAATACAAAGTAACAATGGGCAAGCACCAGCTATAATAATCGCAGGGATTCAAGCAATTCGTTTCACAATTTCCTAGTGGGGTTACAAAGTTGAATAATGTATTTTTACAAATTTTCGAAATGGCATTTGTTCCAAGTTGCACCCCACAGCACAACAACCTGAGCCCAACGTCAGTCTGCTCATCAGTTTAACTTTCACTCCGTTTGTAATCGGTGCCATATTAGCCAGTAAACACAAACCCAATAATAAACAAACACAGACCGGAAGTTAACTTAGGGACAAGCGCCTTACCTTGGTAACGCGCGTGCATCCGATGAAAGCGTCTATACCGCACCCCTTAAAATCACTTTTATGAATGGACTCTTTCTGTTCTGGAGCGGTCCATAAAAAAAATAATTACATTTGGCATACTGCATTACAATAATCACCATGGTGACTGAAAAATGATTCACCTCGCACGTTGTCCTTGAAAGGTTGTAGTTAAAATTAAGACTTTGTTAGGGGCAGCAAGATCAAGTGATGAAAAAGAAAACCAGGGAGAAAGAAAAGGGCTGCTTGGTGACTCATCTGAAGGCACTGTTCTTCTCATTCTAGCGCCTGGATGGCCCCCACAGTCAGGAAGAGAATTATGACCATGCACCGACTGTGGTTGGCAGACCTGCAGGGCAATGCGTGATTGCAGTTGTGTCCCCCACGGTTAGGGAAGGTTAATTTCCGCTGGGGTCCATATCTCATTGCTCTCTGCTGACCCCTGCTGGTCGATCTGGCACTGTGGTCTGCTTGCTAAAGCCGCACACGATGTGTGGTCCTCTGACTCACGTCTGTGGAAGCCTGACTTGTAGGCTTTGAAGGGAACATAATCAAATAGCAACACATTACAGGGGGAAAACTAAAACTAAAAAATGTCATTTTTAACAAAATGAAGATATTGAAATATCTGCACCTGAACTTGTAGTTAATGCTGTCAACAGCTACTTTAACTCTTGTGTTCAGGAAGTAGCCAAATAATGAAATTACCTCTAACTGCTATCAGTTTTTTGCCACACAAATTCTATGTCGTCAATAGAAAATCAAAACTTTCCCCATACTGTACTGTCTAGCAATGCAGTCCCTAAAAACCACAGAGACATCAGATCCCAGTATAAGATCATACTGCAATGTTTGCAAAATTCTGTCTTCCATCATTGTATAGCAGTGAAGCATTTGCACTCAATTTTCAACATTATTGCCTACCTTATTGGCTTATTGCATCTTATCGGCTATGAAATTATATTACAAAATTCAAATAATTGTCTCACAAAAGCAATCTGCGATCAATTACCAGTCCACTCTTCAGAGTGACAGCAAAGTCCCACCAGATCCATAACAAGTCAAAACAAACCTGCCCCAACTGTTACTATGGTAGGAAATCATTTCTAATCAGTATTATCCTGCCCGGAATTTATCCCTGAGAAAATTATCATCCACTGCCACCTTTAATCATCATCTGAAATACACCTCCCCTCCAACCAATCAGGCAGTCATTTACTCCATCACCGACAACCCCTAAACTTTCTTTTGTCTTTCTCCTTCTCCTACACCCTTTCCTTTATTTTTTCATCTTAAGTTGTCTTCTTATTGTTCTCATTCTAACGTTCTTCTTCTCCCTTTATCGCACGTTTCTTTTTTTCTGACTCATTTCTCTTCGCTGCAGGACACAAACCCGCCGAAAGCTGAAATGTCTGAGGCCGGCCCAGGACTGCGTTTTGGTGCTTTTTGAAAGCACCGCTTTCATTTGCGTCTAGAAAAAGAAAAATGACATATTTAAAAATAGAACAAAAGTCAAGAGCGCTGCGAACAACAGACACCGGCGCACTTTCGTTCGCCGTAATGAGTTTGACACGACCCGCTCAAACGGCGATTACAAACGGTCGCACCGTTTCCCGACGGCGTCTCCAGACCACCTCCGTGGGCACGGGCGGGAGCCGCAAATGCCTGAATTAGCATGATAAAGGGGGGGTGGGGGGGGGGGGTGTGGGGGTCCGGGGAGAGAGCGTGCGGCGGAGGGGGGCGCCCCGCCGTTTCATGTGAATGTCACTTCTGTTTGCCGCGCGGCGGGGACCCCACGCTCCCGCCCATCTCGAGCGCGCTACATGTGTAAACCCCTCCTCCCGGAGAACGGCGGGGGGGCTTCTCCTAAGGGGCGTGACCTTTTTCACGGTCCCCCCCCCCCCCCGACGGGCGGCGGGGAGCGCGGTGGTCGAGGCCGACGCCCTTCACGGGGCATCGAGCGCCAGGGAGGCCGAGCTGAAAAAGCCAGGTCCAGGGATGCCATTGGCTCCGGCCCAGGGGGGTGGAGTGGGGTGGGGTGGGGGCTAGTGGCCAGGGGTTCGTGAGAGATGAAGAGGGCTTGCAGGATGAGGGCTGGCCAAGCTGGTGAACCTGACAGCACACACGGATGCCTGGGGGGAAATAAATGAATAAAAGAACTGCCAGTCTTACCTGGGAGCAGAGCTCCACACCAACTCCTCTGTCATAAGCAAGTGTTGGGGCGAGGGAGGGGCTGGGGAAGGGGGGGGCGGGGTCTGTGGGAACAGAAATGCATCAGCCTCACCCGTGCACCCCAGCGAATCAGCTTCCTTTTGCAGTCGCCTTCCCAAGACACCCTGGTATCCTGTTCCATGTAACACAACACATCCTCCTCGCTCGCTTAGAGAAGATGACCTTCAGAGCCATTTTCACAGGGAGTTGGACCTAGCAGAGAGGTCTCATCTTTCCAAAATAAGGTTCCTCTTTCATGTCGCCCCACACATTCACTCCCAAACGAAAATGGGGGGGTCAACGAAAATTTGGATATTAGATGACGCTCTCGGCAAACGAAATTACATGCAAACTAACAAGAGCGGAGACGGAACGAGAAAAAAAGCTCTTCATTTGGTAACGCGCACTATCGAACAAACCCGCAGCCGCGGGAGGTCAGTGGATTACAGACGAACCCTGGATGCTCCGCGCCAGAGTAATTCAGAGAGCACTTCCCTGATTGTGAGGCCACTCGGGAAGGAGGGTAAGGCAGGGCAGGGTCTAATGCACCACAGACGTCAGAGTTGCATTATGAAATCAATAGCGTGCGCGGTTATGAGTTCGGAAGAAGTTAATGCTCAGCCCCTCTTTCATCCTGCAAGAAAAATAATGCAATATTTTGCTCTCTGGCAGCCTGTTCAAAGAGCCTCAAAGTGCAAATGGATCCCATGCGCTACTAATGGCCGTCTGAAAACGAAACTAAATCAATTAGGAGTTATAGTCTGTTAGTTTTCTGCAGCGCAGTCTCATATAACGTTTTGGATCTTTCACAGTCTTTTCTTACTGCTTATTAGAATTTTAAAATGCAACATTTCCTTTATATTTCTATTTATCTATTTTTTTTTCTTCAGGCAAAGCTTTGAGATTGAGAGAGACGGATCCATTGTTCTGTATCTGTCCATGGCTGCTAGACTTGTCACTTAAATTAAGGTAACATTATGCAGTTGAACACAAAAATGCCATGATAAGATAAAATGTGTTTGTGTGTGTGTGTGTGTGTGTGTGTCATAGTGAGAGAGACAGTGTCATATACTCTCTTAAAACACATATTCAATGACCAGCATAGACCTAATAAGAATAGATAAAAGATTGTATACTTCTCTGATTGATCTGCACATGCACTGTATACAATATGGCAGGTACTGTCAAAAAGAAAAATAAGATATAATGTCTCCTCTGTCCAGATTACACCATATTAACTGCATTTGGGTGAACATGATGGATTTCACAGGAAGAAATGCTATTCTTATCCATTTTCCTCAGTGTCAGCTGAGACAACTCAAATGTTTGTGTTTGTGCTCGTATTGACAGAAATGTGCTTTCCCATCTGAAGGGTCATTTGGGATGCCTGTTATAAGTTCCTCTGCATTATTAATGAGCACTCTGTTAGAGTTGCAGTCGCTGACCGCTCATCTGTTGCTTATCCTTTTCTGAATAATGGTCATTGCAGAAGCTAGAGCATTGCTTTTCCAGGATCCTCTATGTTAAATTATCATTGTCCAATTAGCGCACTTTGGTTTATATTTGCAAAAGATAAAAGAAGGAAAAAACGGATAAAATGAGCTGTAGCATCTGTTTTGCATTCACTTTTTCCATCATGATGGTGGATTTATATTGAGTAAACAGTATGAATATGAATGAAGAAGGGGGGGGGGGGGTAATTCTTAAACAACCACCTGTCATTTGCAGAGGTTAAGACACCTGAGCTTCTTATTGGTTCACTGTTTCTATGTTAATATGTTTTGTAATTTGTTTTTAAAGTATTGCTTTCCATCACTTGGGTTCCTACATTTGTGTAGAAAAATGTTCAATTTGCCTCGACAGAAAATTAAATGAGCACATTAAAGCATGTTTGGCCTTCGTCAAGCCAGAGTGAGTGGGCAAACAACACAGAGGGGACTAAAACTCTCCCTGCCAGGACTGGCAGACACATTCCCGATGAATTACCGGGCTGTCCCATTACTGGAGGGAGCTGAGAGTAAGCAATGGGGGGGGGGGGGGGGCTGGGGAGGGGAGGGGGGGGGGGGCAGAGCACCGTGGGAAATGACTCACTTTAGAGCTTGTCAACGCCATTTTCATTCCCCATCGCGTCTCTGCTCCGTCTCTCGCCGCCAAAAATACCCCGAGTGCGGGCCAGATAAGGAGAGCAGCAGCGAGAGCTACTGGAGAGGGAGCTGCAGGTAATCCCATAACCCCCTCCGCATGACGGGCAAGCACGCCGGCCCTGGGACCTCATTCGTACCCTCCCTACATTACATTACAGGCATTGAGCAGACGCTCTTATCCAGAGCGACTTACACAACTTTTTTTTTTTAGCATTTACACTGCATCCATTTATACAGCTGGATATATATGCTGAAGCAATGCAGGTTAAGTACCTTGCTCATGGGTACAACGACACTTGTCTGACCGGGGAATCGAACCTGTGGCCTTTAGGTTATAAGACCAACTAGTTATGCAGATACTGCATTCTAAGTTGAGAGCCCCGCAGCAAACAGCTTACCGGTGCGTCGAGGACGGGGCGCAAACGGCTCCAGAGACCGGCCGGGGCTGCGGCGGCTAGCCGCGGCGCGTCTTCGGGGCAGGCGCGGGACTGGACGCAGGCCGCACAACCGTGGTGGCTAGCCGAGCGAAAGGTACCTGACAAACTGCCAGGGTCAGACCACCGGATTTGGAGTCACGAATGAATACGATGAACTTGGATCAGACCTCATTCATGCTGCTCGGGCAGTGACGCCGCATTCATCAGAGTGCCGGCCAGTGGCATCGCGGCGCAGAGCGAATCTAAACCGTCCGACCGTCCAACAACACTTTTTTCAACTTTTTTCCCACATTTTTGCACGATGAAGTGCATTAGTAACTTAGAGGCAACATTAAACGCATCCTTCTGAATCATGAAGGTGATATGACTTAATGTTTTATGTTTTAATAAATTCTATACATTTTATTTATTTGTTTATTTGTATTTACATTGCATTTTCATGAGATTGTCATCTCGGGCAAGGTTTGTCCCCGATGGGAGTTTCTTATAAGCAAGCAAGCAAATAAAATAAAAAATAATTTTGTAAGAACAGCAATGATGCTGCACTAGCTAAAAATTAAAAAGAGGAACAAATAAAGAAAGTGAAGGTTTGATGGCCTACTGAGCAGGAACTTGTTTTCCCTTTTAATGCTCGTTCACTGTTTAAATGTGCTTTGTCCAAAAAAACTCCCTGCGGTTGCCATGCCAACAGGTTATGTGGAGTACTGAGGCCAGGATGTAGAAGAAATCCCCACAGACAAAGAGCTATCCCTTCCTGCCAGCCTTTGCTGTTTTATTATAGTTGGTTACCACGCCAACACCACCTGAATCACCAATCACATCTCTACAAATTGTGGGTGCAAAATTCCCCTGGACCCTCATTAATGGTCTCATTATGGACAGTAAATGCAATCTGTGTAGTACTGTTAGATTCCCTCCTCCATTTTCCTGTGGGATGGGCCAATATGACAGCTTGGATGGGAACAATTAATTGTTTTACTTTTGCTTCAGAGAGCATTCTAAATACACACACACACACACACAGTATCGGGGCTCGGATGGCAGGAGCTTCAGTCACAGAGACTGCTCTACTAGTTTGTGTTTCAGTGACATCTGAATTTAGATCTATGGGAAAGACATCTATGATTAGGATCGGAAATTGTGGTCGAAAGCACGCATGATGACCATGATGCTCGTGCATTAGTGCGTAATATAAGGAAAAACAGAAGAGCAACTCTTTCTCAGGTGACTGAGAATGTCAATACAGGAGGTGATCCGACTGTGTCAGCAAGAACAGTCCGTCGACAACACAGAGAGGGATATTATCGTAGGGTTGCAGTGCATAAACCCCTCATTACAAAGACGAATGCACATTTGAGTTCAGCGTCCTCTTCCTTGGAACTGTTCCACTCCACTTATTCTGATTATTGCCCTGACTGGGCTCAGTGGTATTTTCAACTGTTTATGTATTTTTAATATCCATTACCTGATTTGTATTGGTCAATACAAATAGTACAATACAATAGTCTTCTGGCTCGAAAGCTCTTTGATTTTCCCCATGGCGACGGATGACAAAGGGATTTTACATGTGCGTAATCTCATATTCATACCCCAGTGAAACAAGAAATGGAGAAAGGCAGCAATACAGTTTCTGGAGCCTGACATCAATTTAAAAAACTAGATTTACATTCTCAAAAGAAACTCTTGAATTTACGTGCGATTCGCTCTAATTTGCAAAAAGGACAAAATGACCGTGATTGTGTGACATGTCACGTTGGCCCGTCAGAGAAAAACTATGGGTCATGGAAAAAGCTCTGTTTTGAAAGACAGTTTCCTTTCTAGTTCTTAAAAGCCCTTTCACAGCCTACATGATTAAAAACATGTTGGCAACAGAAATACGGCTTTGTTATTATTGGAACCGGTGTGACAGGTAGGGAGTTGGTTCATAAAACATCTTACGCTCCACGTTCCTCGTACAGTAGGCTACTTTGGGGTATCAATTGGATCTTTCAGTACTTCTTGTTGATTTGAGTCTTTCAGTAGGTTCAATTCATTTTGTTCATTTGAGTTTTGAATATATAGGCTATTTTATTAAAACGGAAAAATTTTTAGCGGTATGGACAATTTCTAATAAATGCATGGCTTTATTGATAGAAAATCTGTTGGGAAATGCATACTGAAAACATACACTTTCGTTCAGGTTTTATTTAGGCTACATTGCATCATGCAATTGAAGAACTGAGCTGGGCTAAGCTGTAAGCCAACAGCTTCAAGTTTCACTCAGGCAAGTGTTTGTCCTTGCAATTCGAAGACACTGGGGTGAGGAAGAGTGGCAGGGCTGCAGCAACTGTGTAACTCATTGCAGATCCGGTTCCTTCACGTATTAGTTATTCAGCGTAGCCAGTTGCCAGTTTAGTTTCAGTTCAGAAACAGTTACTTGATTTCGATCACACTGACGGGAGGGGCTCAGAGAGTACATGTCGCTCAAGCCCGTGGGTGAAAATTGTTAAACAGGAGTAACGCAGCTCAAGTTTGAGCAAATAGGAATAGACGAGCAGTGTTGGGCTGAATGGCCTGTTCTCGTTACATTACATTGCATTACATTTACTTGGCAGACGCTTTTATCCAAAGCGACGTACAAAAAGTGCATTTCATGGTCATAGACAACTGCTAAACACAGGTTCAGTAAGGTACAATACTTATTTTGTACAGCTATTTCTAGCCAAGAACACAGTTCAGATTTTATAAGTCTTATAAACTGTTTTTGCTTTAAATTGATCCTTTTTGGTAGTGTTGCCTGAAGGTATCACACTTACACAAACTCCAGCAAAAATGTTGTCTTTTTTACATTTATCCATTTGTGAACTTACTTTTGATAAAAGTAAGTTCTCCCATCAAATTTTTTTTCCCATTGCGATTCAGTGCATAAAGGTAACATAATGCCAAGTATCCCAAAAAAATTAAAAATATCTGTTTTTATTGTGATTATGTGGTTAATTTTTTTTTAAATGCATGAGTCACAATGCATATGATAGAGAGTTAATTTGTTTCACAGATTTACAATACTAAAATATGTGTTTATTGAGGGGCTTACACATGTAATAACACAGTTCATTTTTTCCCTCAGGAAAGAGCAAAAGCAGATGTGATTGAAAACGAGGAGCTCATAGCACAGGTTTGGTTTTTTATGGCGCATGTATTGATATGGCAAAATATATTATACCTTTTATGATAAAATATTGATATTTTGAGCGAAATACCAGGGTAGACTCACTCTAAGGCATTAACTTGACTTAGTTTATGTCAGCTGTATTTGGAGAGCCTGAGCATAATTTATTGGTGTCACGTTAAAGGCAGAATGTGGTGGCCCAATTAATCTTGAGGTACATAGCCATTGAAACTACTTTTCCTTATTTCTGTGTGAAATTCATCCCTGATGAATGTAACCCATGTCGCATACAGCTCCATATTTTTATTTTTTTCCATCTCTTAATCTTGTAAACTCAATGTTTACATTCTTAGTTATATTTAATGAATATTCTGTAGTATTAATTGTGTTATTTATGTTGTACTCCAGGGAGACACTAACTTTCCCTCAGATGATGAAGATTGTGTATTAAGTTTTTTTTTTTTTTTTTTTACACATTTCTTTATGCAACTGCACCTAACAGTCATAAACAACAATATTTAATTTCATTATTCAAATCATTTTGTGACTTGTATCATCTTACTGTACCTACTCACTCTGTCATCCTCAGAGTAAAGTATAAAACTAAACAAAAGGATTTTATGTTTTAGGAGCCTTTCCATCTGAATTTTGGGGATGAGCACATATATCCAGGGACTGGTGCCACAATAGCTCAGATAATCCTGCTGATGCTTACCTTCATCTTTACCTACCTTCTTCTTTTTCTTTCCTGCCACTCTGTAACATCATGACCAGCTTTGAACCACATTATATGAATGCTGTTCTGTTAAGCGTTCTGCATCAATTTCTTACCTCGTGATTAGACAGCTCATATTATACTCAACCTTGGTACATTGGAACAAAACTAAATATTCATAAGAGACGGATCCTCGCACTGAAACCACAAAAAGAAGTAGCTCGTCCTGCTTCACTAGACAGGATGAAATTTTTTGAGCGCTTCAGAATTCAAAAGTTTGGTTCTGTACTTTATATTTGGTGACACATCTTACGAGTGCATTGCCTTCAAAGTACGTTGATCACTGGGTACTTATATGGATTATACAAGGTAAATGGTCCTTTTACCCATCATACCGTGACAAGGCTTACAAAAGGCTGATCTAGCTTTACACAAACTCTTAACGCAGGTAGAATTATCGTACGGTAAGGAACATGTCAGCTTTAACACGCAAGTTACCCATTTAGTTGAGTAGGTGAATTCATGGGTTCCATTGTGGTGCACATCTGCTTTTACTTTTGAAAGTAATAATCGCAATCTAATGCTTTATTTTCATGACACCCATTGTGTCCCCAGACAGATCTTCTGTATTTTTCTACTATGACCTGACATCCCTAGATGCATGAATATTTATATCACAGAGACAAATTCTCTAGTGTCTGAGTATTGCAGTGGACTTCTTGGCAAAAGATCAGACTAGAAACATATACTTTTAGGTGATGTTCATGCAGTATATTTGGTGCTCCAAACGTTCTACCACTGTTGTCCAGACAACGTGCAGCAATTGAAATAAGTTTTAATGCTCTGACTCGTGACAACCCAGTGCAATTTTTAAAAAGGCTTTTGTGCAAAGACTCTGCACTACTGAAACACAAACAAATGCATAAATGAATCAGTTCAGTGGCAATGCTCTGTGATGGAGCCTTTAAGCAACTTATTAATTTGACACTGTTGAAAGTCCAGTGTCCATGTACTGTATTTGCAAAGAGATACCTGAAATCCCCTAAAAGTTAAACAGAGCAGACTGTTCAGACAGACAGTTTGGCATCTGATTTGTTACAGAGGTGAATGAAAGCAAGGAAGGTATTGCTGTTACAGCTTCATCCCCATGGAAAAAGTGTGTTTTAGTAACTGTCAAGGAGAGACAGCATGCCATCCCCATAGTGAACACAGTTGAAACTAATTAAACTTGGAAAGGGAGTATTACAGTGAAGTTGCTGCAAAAACTATTCTGTTTTTACAGAAATGTCAGGGAAGAGGGATGGGTAGTGTCTGCCAGAACAGAGAAGATGTCAGTGTGCAACTAGAAATTATTACACGTTCTAAAGGAAATGTGTGTATTTTATAGTTATTGTGAGTTTTTAATGTCCATAACTATATTATTACATTCATTGATTTGCATTTGTTTTATTGGGGCTGTGTTATGCAGAATATGAGGATTTATATTTATTTGTATGATGTACTGTATGGCGTTGTTTTATTGGGGCCTACTTTTTACTATATAAAGGTGAATATAATAAAAACATTATCATTTATGTATTTACATATATCTACATTATGAATATAAATATTTTTATATTCCATACTTTGTGAGCTTTTATAAAAGTTTTTTTTTTTTTTTGTATTATAACCCTGGATTATGCCACAAAGGTATACACAGATGGGTGACAAATTAAAGAGAAAACCTGAATAAATGTGTGGCGAAGCATAACGAATGCAGATGCTTCCGTACAGGTGTACTGCATGATACAATTAAGCAATTGACATCCTATCATGCACTGTGGGATGTATAAAAATGCTGAGCAGGCCCAGCTGACCTCGATTTTGGATCAAGACGGCAAGAGGAAAAGATCTAAGTGACTGTGAAAGAGGCTTCATTATTGGAATGGCAGGAACTTCAGACTGCTCAACTTTCTAGTGTTTGAATAGGAACAGTGCCTAAAGTGACATCTGCATTTAGACTTACTGGAAAGACATCAGTAAATAGGGTCAGAAATTGTGGTTGAAAGCACACATTCGATGACCATGATGCTCGTGCATTTGTGCGATACGTACGGAAAAACAGAAGAGCAACTCTTCTTCAGGTGACTGAAAATGTCAATGCAGGACATGTTCAGACTGTATTAGCAAGAACAGTCTGTCAACAATTACATAGAACGGGATATCATAGTAGGGTTGCAGTGCATAAACCCCTCATTACAAACGTTAATGAAGTTGTAGGTTTCTTGCAGTGAAGGAATACCATTGTGTAGGAGGAGCATCATCTGCTTAGAGGCTGATGTTGTGATTTGAGGTTTAAATATCAGTTATGAGTTGATTTTGTCGATTAGCATTGCTAAGCATTCAATAAACAGTGTAAAGAGTGAATTGAATAAACAATTCCCACTGAATAAACAATTCTCCGAACCCACATTTTTGTAATGTTAAGAACAAAATGACCAGTTCACTTTATCAAAACCTTTCTCTGCATCAAGAGGCAGAATGACTACATTAATTTTTAGTTTGATTATTTTTATGTTTAAAAAGCTTGTTGGATGATTCTCTGCCTTTAATAAAACCAGACTGATTAATCGTTGCACAATTGGTTAAAGACTGGTGGCAAGTAATTTACTGATTATATTCACATCTGCGTTAATTTGTAATAAGTATTTTTTATGTGTATATTTATTTTGGTATGGGTGGGGGTAAATTTGAATTGTACAAGAAAGATTTTTAGTTAAAATGGTTGTAGGACAAAACACTCATTCAAGGGGCAATAAACAAGAATAGAAGTGAGAGAACTGAAGGCAGAGGTGTGTGGGTGTGTGTGTGAATAGCCCCGTGTGTGTGTGTGTGCGTGTGCGTGTGAATAGCCCCTTTGTGATCAGAGAGATGGTAACCACAGCAATGGCACAGAATACTGAAGGTGAAGGCCAGAAAACCCACAGACAGCCAAGAGAAGGAGAAAAAATGAAGGAGGAGGAGATTGCAGTCATATTTGCCCTAACAATGACAACTGTTACCGAATAGAAAATATGCATTAAAAAAATACATACGCAAAGAAAATATACATTTTCAAAAAAAATGTCTTAAAAATAGAGTGGCACAGTAGGGTTTTTTTTCCTAATAATAAAAAAAAATAAGTTAATGATGTTTCATTTCTTTTACCGCAGCAAGGTTGACTGCTTTTGTTCACAACAAATATAGCCTAATATGGAATCTACCACAGGCTTTAAGACAGCAAGATTTGTATTTAGATTTAGGTTTTATCAGTGGTTTAATTGATTCCCAGCAAGCTGTTTTGTTACCATATAGATCATTTGATTACATACAGTACATTTATCATATTGCAGTAGCTGCATGGTTTTTGTAAAGTTTTAATCTTTATGCAGATGATTTTACACATGGTTTTGTTCAATTCTATAAATCCCAAAAAACCTGCTTCTTGAGGGTGTTCATTTATATAGAAACACTATATATGTCAGTATTCTAATAATTACCAGTCCAAATTAACTGAATTAATTAATTGAATTCTTGGTTCCTTTGCTTTAATGCTATTTAAAAATGAGACAAGAATTTGGTGAAAAAAGTACATATATTATTGTGCAGTGTCCTTTACATTTTATCATGCAGCAAGAACAAATGCTTTTGACAGAATGAAGCAACTTTCACTCTGTCATGTGTGACATTCAGGAAGCATAAGTATTATAACTGCTAACCATTTTAACAAGGCATACGTTATGTCATATTACATCTGATTAAAAACTGAACTCCTTATCCTGTGTTCACACATCAAGCGATTCCATCAATGTTAACGTATTAACAGCAGCTATCACAGCTAATAACATTAGTTCAATGCATTTTAGTTTAAATCAGACGAATTAGCATAATGTTAACTAGCTAGCTAACATTGTTTCTTTAGGATGTGATATGTTACATTGCAAGCTATGCAGTTTCATGTCACATCACATCTGGAAAAAGATTCAACAACCATACAAATTACCGTTTCTGACAGCCTCTTAGCTACAGCTAATGAAAGTTACAAGTACTTACTGAGGAAAAAATGGCTAAGTAACTATAAATATAGTGACTTGATTCAGGATCTCTGAGTTTTGGGTTGGCCTTTTTGCAGGGGAGGACATAAAAATTGATATTAGGGTTCTTGGCTTTGTTATTTGTACAGCCCACCGTACATCATCACACTTTAGAACTTAAGCAATGACTGTGGTGACATCATCACTCTTTAGAACTTCAGCAACAACTGTGGTGGGTTCTGCTTCTAAGTATTTGTCAAGCTTGAAAAGAATAGCACTTTTTTTGTTGTTTTGTTTAGCTGGATACAATGTTGTTGTGTTGTCTGTATGCAACTTTTATTTTTTCAAACTCAGTGAGACTTCCTGGTTAAATACAATTGACAAAACAAATAAATAAAAAGCAATTATGAAGAAAGATGCAGGCAAATAGATTCTATGTAATAAAGCTCCTGCCTCCAGTCCAGGCACTGACATTTTCAGTCTAGAACTTTTCCTATTTCTTGGATTTTTCAGTCGTAAAACTTTTAAGGTTTGATTTAAGCAAAGTAATCCGGTTAGATTAAATTGAATATATATATGAAATCTGGCTACGTGTCCTTGAATGAATCAAGGGGATTGGAATGAATTGCAAAAAATAACAAAACTCAAACCACGTTCAGTTGACAATAAAATAGCCAGAAAGTACAATGGATCTGCTGTCAGATACAACAGTCATGTCCTCTCGGGCTTTTGGAGCAGGATGGCCATGACTGGACGAACAGTAAGATGAAGGTACACTGCAGAAGGAACACTACACTAGACTAGGGTGAGAGAACACTAAACTTAATACAATTTGAATTGATGAGCAGAAAATTCATTACTTTCAACCAAGACTGTTAGGGTTTCCTCTTATAGGCACCCACTGAATCTTCTGAAAGCCACTTATATTACAAGGTTACATTCAGAAGAGATCCACCCTCAGTGCTTTTAGTTAAAATGAGGCTAAAAGGTTCCAATGGCTGGGGAAATTCCCTTCATCAACTGAAGGTGTTGTGTGTTGATTGTAGTTTGGTATACCAAATTCAATTCATGACCACCGGTGTTCACGTTAATTAGAGTTAATTGTCTAATTATTGTAGTCAAATATACACCGTTTTTTTGTTTTTCGTCTGTTGTTTTTTTTCTTCTTCTTCCTGGAGAAAACTAAGTAAAACCATATTGATGGCAATGGGCAATCCATCATAATAACTGCCCAACTGCTAAAGTGAATTGCATTATCTAATCAATTTCAGCATTTCACAGACAAAGGCAATATGCTGAAACATTTGAAATATCTTGGCTGAAAATGGTGAGTACAGATGTTTTCTGAATGTTGATATTGAACTTTTTTTTTAAATCCAAACGGCTGTAATGAAGGCCTAACTGATTTCCATTGAAAAAAGAAGGCCAGATGTCTTTGATGGTTTGTGCATGTAAAATTCAGTTTTGTTTCTCTTTAGGTTTTACCACCCTAAATGATTCATTGAGAAACGTTTGAAAACCAATGAAACAGATACTATTTTGTAAAAAAAAATAAATGCATGAAGACATAAGGAGTACCAACATAATAATAAATAATTACCTCGCCTGACATACGTACAGATGAAGAAAAACTTGAACACGCACATTTCCCATGATGTCCACACGCATGCGAAACTGACAGCCTGAACTAATGTAAAAAAAAACAAAAAAACAAACAATTCTATCCATTTAATGTCATCCATTTAACCGGCCTCAGTTTAGAATATATGCCTTGTCCCCTTATCTCAGGACTTAAACAGAACAGACCTGACATTCCTAATCTCTTTTCCGAAAGCAGGCATCTGACATTCATGCACAAACTCACCTACCGCACGTTAGGTTTTCAATGTGTACCGTGGCCCCGCGCATTAACATTTAAACACACTGTGAGAAAACTAAACACGAAGAGATGCACTCATAAAACTTTTATCAACCTGAATGGAGAACAACCTGCTGTCTTATAATAGAGACTGAAAATAAAACTGAAAGCACGAAATAAAAACTGTGTACGTTCCCCAATAGTCCGGGGAAAACATTTAGATTTTATCAGCATTGACATGGAAACTGGCCTTAAAATACATTCACATATATATATATATATATATACAGTGAGACATATAAATGTTTGGGCTCAAACAATTCACATGTGGTTGAAGTGCAGAGTTTCCAGGGAATGGTGCAATAAACAGAAAATATCCAGTGAGTGGCAGTTCTGTGGCTGAGAACACTGAGAACAACACTGTGGCTGTTAATGAGAGGTTAGAGGAGAATAGGCAGACTTGTCCAAGCTAATAGAAAGGTCACAAATGCTCAAATAACAGCTGTTTACAACAGCGGTGTGCATTAGGTCATCTCTGAATGCACAACACATTGAACCTTAGTAGTGGATTAGCTACAGCAGCAGAAGACCATGCAGGGTTCCACTCCTGTCTGCTAAGAACAGGAAAATAAGGCTGCAGTGGGCACGTGATCTCCAAACCAGGATGACTGAAGATTGGAAAAACGTCCCCAGGTCTGGTGAATCTGGATTTCTGCTGCTTAATTCAGATGGTAGAGTCAGACTTTGGTGTAAACAGCATGAATCCATTGATTCATCCTGCCTTCTGCTAATGGTGCAAACTGGTGAGATGGTAATGGTAGTGTAATGGTGTGGGGAATGTTTCCTTAGCACACATTAGGCCCCTTAATGCCAACTGAGCATCTGAATGTTACAGCAGACCTAAGCATTGTTGCTGGCCATGTGCATCCCTTTATGTGCATAATCTACCTTTTTTCAAATGTATATTATCCAGCAGGATAACAAACCATGCTATATAGCTTACATCATCTCAAACTGGCTCCACAAACATGAGTGACTTCCGTTCACAATTGCCCGCAGAGTTCCCAGATCTCAATATTAGCTGACTGGCTTAATTGCCTCAGCTTGCACTTACGTTAATATGTAGACTATAGCTTGCTAACTGTCTACAGGCAGTTGCTGGTGTATCAAGTTTTGTACCATTTGCTAAAAGCAAGGGTCTCATCTTCCCTCCTGTCAGCTCACTATCTACCTGGCTAATTGCCTTGAGCCTACACTAGCTGTTGTGACTTTGAATTTGTTTTTATATGCTATTGTTGCTGACTTGGTAAAAGTCCCCCTCCAGCATGAAAATTTTGATTCATTTCGGCCCCTGCTTCTGCCCCCTGCTCCTTCAATGGGCCACGACTCATTGGTGTCTAACAGAATTGATACTGACAGCCTGACAGCTATGTTGATGCTGAGGGAAACTGCAGCTCAGTTAACCATTTGCATGACAGTGAGGAGGATGAGCCTTTTCTTAGACGTTCACCCCCGATATGCTCTCCTACACTTAGGTCTACTGATGGTGACAGTAATGGTGATCAACCCTTGAAATGGAAGATCTTCTGTGTCTGAGAATTTCACAGCGTGCAAAGGAGATCCCTCAAAAACAACCTGCATGCACAACCGCCTGCGCCTTTACCAATGTGTTAAACTTCCTCAGACAGTGATTGGCGGCTCAGACTCAGACACTCCCTCAGCTAGTCCAAACTGTCCCTCAGCAAGCCGTACTATATACATGCAACTGTATGTGGCTCTGTGAACAAGGGCTGCTCGTCACCCATTTCATCAGCTATCCATGCTAAGACTCCCTTTCTAGACAATCATCCAAGGGATAAAAATCTCACAGAGCAGAGTATATGTAAAGAACTCGAGCCTTCCTCAGTGGTGGAAATTGAAGGGTTCAGCTGCCGTACGAAAACCATAACAAACCCACTTCAGCAGATCAGTAATGTCAGAGCTATATGAGCAAAATAAGAGCTGAATGGGTGTGTGATGTCACCACGGGGGCGGGGCATAATAAACTGCACTAAAGATCTCTGAACCAGTAAAAACAGCGCAGATGTCTAAATCTGCATGACTGCTCACTGGTGTGAGCACAAGCCACCGCCTTCCCCCTCTGGGTCTTATCGGTGCTCTTCTGCCTTGCTAAATGCGGGCGCTTTTGATATAGTACACACGCCACATAACATCTTGGATTGCTTCTGAAGTAAAATGCTGGCAAGGGAGACAGCGCTGAAGAAAGAGCTCCCGGTGGCTTTTGTGGACTCTGACAATGCGACAAATATGACTAATGCTGTGCTGGAAAAGTGATACGGGCATACAAAATGGTGGTGACAGTCACTAGTGCTTCACAGAGTGGCGAATGGCCTGCTTGCTAAAGCCTGCAGCGAATCAGGCTTCATTTATAGAACAAGCAGGGCAGGGCACAGATTGCATGACTTACAGTTACAGCTCAATCTCCCTATGGCAGACCCTTATCACTGACATCAAAACGCGGTGGAACTGCAGCAGCTATGCGCTGTGCTCGGCTGCTGGAAATAATGTCCAACTAATGAGTCGACAGTCGACGGACTTGGGAGGTGGCAAAGCAGCCACAGAGACCTATCCAGATGAGTGGAGGGTGGACATAATAGCTGTCCTTGATCCTTTTGAGGAGGCTGCGATGACACTGTCAAAACATAGCTCCTCCATCTCTGAGGTCATTCCTTTGGTGCATGGTCTGTCCTCTGTTGTTTTCAGTCAATGCTTCAAGATGGAGGTCATGGTGCTGATGCTAATGATTGAGCCTTGAAGCTAAGAGACCGACAACGAGCCTGAGTGAACAGCTGCAGAGGTGCTTCACACCCACTTTTCGAGCGCAAGGCCTTGCCACTCTTCTTGACCCACATTGCAAAGCTAGCCATTTCCCTGAACGAACAGAGATTTCAGCTGTCTCTAAGAAACAGGAAATGATAATGATGCAGATTGAGAGAGAGGTCTGGGAGCTGAAAATGCTAAATGAGAAGGAGAGGATTACCCCCCTTGGAAAGTCGAGTGGCTAACCTGGAACAGTACACCCGCATGAACAGCCTAATTATCAGCAGGCTGGAGACCAAACATTGGTTATATATGGCAGTGAGTGAAGGTGGCAAACCCTCCGAGACTGAACCACTCTCCCAAGAGCAACAGGTAATCACTTTCTTTCACAGCAAGGGCAAAAGTATAGACTACTGCGGTCATATGTCAATCAAAGTCATTGTGAAGGCTATGCCCCTTCTTGGAGGAAAACATTTAGTTGCTCCCAGTGGGGGAAAAAAACACTGAAAGAGGAAGAAGACGACAAAAAAAAACTACCAAAATGGCCAAATGTTGTTCTGTGGTGAACTTCCACAGCTGATGTATTGAGAAACCCCTATTTGCATTTTGCACATTTGCTGCATCCAAATAAAGATCCCAAAAGAAGAACTAAAGGCTATTAGTAGAGAGGACGGCAAGCAGGCTATGGAATCCTGCATCTTCACAAACGTACATTTGTGGACAGCACTTACCAACAGTAAACTGTCTTCTAAGAAGCAACCAGAGGCATTTGCAGTATGTAGCAAATAAATGTATAGGATGTTTGAGGAAAAGAAAATAAATCTGTTGGTGTTTATTTCATTAGCTAGAGAGATGAGGGAGAAGAGAATGCCGCCAATCCAATTTAATCTAATTTAACATTTCACTACCCTGCTCGATGCTGGGTAGTGAAATTATATAATTGGTGGACATTTTAGTTTCATATATTACAAAGCACACCTTTTGTTGTTTTTAAAGATGCATATATTGTTTTTAATTCCCCATAGTTCATTTTGCCTTTTGAGCGAGTCAAACAGATCCAATTTTGTTAGTTTTTCATGAATTGATAAAATAATATCATGGCTCACTTTCATTGTATCTTCAGTTCCATTGGTTTCTTTCTTTTGACGACTCTCCGCAAAGTAATTAGTGGAGTTCAGTAACTTTTTTCAACCAAGTACAGGTCGTTTAAATAAAGATCTATAAAATTTCTATTCCGGCTATTGTTTCTTGAACAGCCAGTGTTGAATTTAGTTGGGACATGATCAATTACAACAAAAATAAGAGTGGTTTCTTCACAAGTGTTGTTTTAACACTGTCTCCCCAAATAATTTATGAGTTCATCCAATGCTATCCAGTGTTATGAATCTGGTTTACACTCGATCAAATAATAATAGGCTAATACTAATACTAATAATAATCATAATAATAATAATACATTTTAAAAAAGAGCAAATACTGTCACCATGTTCCAGCCATAGAGATGCATATTTAATTAGACAGGCAAGTACGCCTTCAGCTAACCTAAGTTTGCAAAGTCTCGGAAGTAAGCCTTGTACAGCGCATGCTGAGGGCAAAACATTGGAGCTCCCATTAAAGTGAATGGGGATATATTAGACTTTTGATGGCAAAATAAAACTTCCCTGATGGTATTTTGAAGCTCGATCAACGGTTGTTACATTTCATATGAAAAGCAAAAAGGCAAGTAATATATGATTAAATATGTACTTTTTAAAAAACATTTTCCCAAGACGTCTGGACCAGAACGCCTATTGCTTTGTCACTGTCACGAACGGCCACACATAATAAAATGTATGATCACAAAAAAATTGACTTATTAAGTTTTCTTTGGTTGTTAAAACACCTTGGGTTTCCACACTGAATTCAATGGGCTTTTGCCCTCAAGCATGTGCAGTAGAGGCTGTTTCCCGTTACTTCTTAGGCTTCTCCGCCTGGCCCCTCCCACCCTCTCCATATATGCTGTATGGGTCCGGCAGCGAGTTAGTCCTCAATCTGGCATGCTCTCCTGCTCCCAACAGGAAGATTTGTTTATACCAAATTATCTTTTTATTTGTTCAATTCAGCAAACACAAGTCATTGTACATTTAAATAAACAGAAATATTTCATGTTTAATTTTGTTTCCTGCAGAGATTGTGTTAAATTATTTTCACTTGGAAACTCAGCAAAGTAGGCCTATGCAATTTGACCGGGGCTGCTAAAAAATGTGATAAAATGTAAGCTTTGTCTAGAAACATGACAGTTTAATGGAAGTGCATTAGTGGGCCTACTTCCCACTCGCTTTTATATTTTTAAAATCTCACCTCAAATGATCAAATCAAATTCTTCTCATTGAGATTAAATTTATATCCACCATCCAAATGTTAAAGGGATCAAACTGAGCCCTGTTATACTGTTGCTTATGAAAACCTCAAGAGGTGGGAAACCCAGAATAATATTAATTCTCTGAGTGTTACTTCTGTACTGATTTCCCATGATTTGGGTCTATAGTAAAGGGAAATGAGGAGGGAAATGGAAATAAATATAAAAAGAAAAGAAAGGGATAGAGGTAACTTTATCAGCCAACTTATGACCTCAGTGAGGGTTACGTTTTGACAATTTTGCCTATTGAACTGTTCAATTTGAAGGTCAGTTTGAACTTTCGCTGCATGTTTTGTGACCATGTCGTGGAGGTGGGAACATTGGGCTATACTTGTTTTGTGCTGTGGTAACATATTGAAAGGATATGAAGTGTGTAGCTGACCACAGTACTTCAGAGTTACAAACACAATCAACCTGTCGGTTGCAATAGGAACGTTCAGTGCAGCAAAATGTTTATAAAAGGGTGAGCTGCATTTGTCTTATATTAGAGCTGCTCTCTCAGCTGAGAAAAGAGACTGCCATTATCAGAACTCTGATGTTATCGATTGTATATGTCAAATGTTATCATTTCAGTTTTTTTTTTTTCATAATCACAGAAATAACTACTTATCACCTGACAAAAAGCTACATTTCAAACAAAAACACTACAGCAGATAAATGTGTACATGTTTTGTCCAATTTATGTAGTAGACGTGGCTCAGGGCTTATGTATGTTTGCATTTTCATGATTTATTGATTTGGCATAAAAAAACATGCCGCACATTACTGAATGATCAATATGTCCTCAAATCACCCCAGCGTATTATCCACATTACAGAGGTAGTCTTTTTCCTCCAAAGACATTTCTCTCTGTGGAAACTGCCAGATTGGTTGTGATTTATTTATTTATTTTTCCTGATTCGAGCAAGATCTCCACATTGTAGATTTGTAAAGCATACTGAAAATTGCAGCGTGTATGCCTTTTATCGGCGTGTGAAATAACAAAATGGAAAAATTCACTTGACACTCAGTGCTTCAGAACGTATCATTTTATTTTAAAATGGCTTTTCAGAGCCCGTGCAGCGCCATTCTGGCTCCGGAGATGTAATTGCTTTCCTATCGGGTCATCAGGAGTAGCTTCCTGTGCGTTGCTTAGTTAAGCTGAATGTTCCGGCGCTAGGCTAGGAAAAAAGCCTGCACTCAGGGCTCATGCAAGAGCACAAAAACACTGTGAACACGTGAACGTCTGAAAACGAAACAGGACTGAACAGGGCATCTGGTTGCAGAGGTTGTTGTGAGGGTGATTCTGTGCCACATTTATAATGTAGCCAATTACCAGACCTGGGTCATAGTATTTGTTTTCGTGATTGGCAAAGACTATCTCTTCAGACTTACCTAGACTACCACCAGCTGTATATTTCGCGTTAAAAAATAAAACTTCATGTCACTTGTACATGTGAACCATTCAGCACTTCTTCGTAATTTGTATTTGTCAACGTGCATCTTCTGCTAGTTTGTTCACGTAGAGGTTAGATCAAATAGTGTTCACTGTGGAACGTGTTCTGTAGAATAGCACAAAAAAGTATTGTACCTTACTGAACTGTTTAGCAGTTGCTATGTGCAATGACTTTTGTATGTTGGATAAAAGTCACAACATGATTAATGTAGTAAGTATTTGTTTATTTCAATACTTTCTATGGTTACTGATCTTGTCTGTGTATTGGAACCAATGAAAAATTGCCCAAAGTGAAACCAGCCTTCTGGTCCATTGCAGCTCATTACCAGAAGATCTTTAGCACAGAAGTATTTAAATCAAAAAAATATATTTTCCCGTTGCATTATATTTAACTTGCCCAATACTGTATGTTGCAAACAATAAAACAGCTATCGAGCCAATCTAATTCATCCTCAGAACATATTAAACTTTGCCCACAATTAGACCTTCAATCTCTCAAATGTTTCATAGGTCTATAGAAATAAATCTTATTCTCCATTTCTTGAATGTATTGTCTAAGCCAGATGTAACTGCTAAAGCTGAAGTTCAACAGAAAGGAGATCTCACAACCCTTCCCTGTTATCAGCACTTTCCCATATCATCTGCTAACAAGCTCTTAAGCGCTATATCTACCAATTAGATAGCTCCTTTACTTCACTGAAATCTCAGAAACCATACATATTAGTCTGACTACCTTTGAATTATGAGTACATTCAACATGTAATTCTTTATTATCTGTTGGTTTTTATTACCTGTCTTTCAAGATAAAATAGTAGCCTATTATCTTTTTAGCCAAGTAAAATTTATGAGTGGTCCGAACAAACCAGATGGCTCAAACTGTATGAAACTGAAATTTATCTCACAATATTTCATTTTGAATAAAAAATGAAATAAATAAAAAAATCAATATATAATTTCAATGGTGCAAATAAACAATATCAAAAGTGAAAGATGTACCCCCCGTGTCTGGAGACAGAGCACATTGCATAAATTTATCTTTGGCACAGGGTTTATGGAGTTGGCAGTTAACAATAGAAAAGCATATATATTTAAAGCATGAACACTATGTGTCCCATTACCAGGCTCTGGAGAATTTCCCCCATTACATTTTTATCTTGTCACGAGGGGGAAATTGTGTCACCTTTTCAAAATTCCACTTGATAAGGTGTGCCTAATTTAATTCATTTCAAATACTTAATGACTCAATTGTACAGAACAAAGATGATCTGTGCTACAGATACAGATATCTGATACCTCTAGGTTTTTTTCCCCTCATTATATTAATCCCTTCAATACAGTTACACCATTTTCTTGACAAAATAGATAATTTCATGATATAGTTACCTTAATACATGAATGATTACTTATCACATCGAGAGACTTGTTATGTCTTATGCAGTCCATATGTTTATGGTGAGTTGTGCCACACAACATAAAATATTTTGTACACAGATAGTTAAAATTGAGTGGAAAAAATGGCCAAAAAATACTGTTTGGCCTGAGGAACATGATGCTTATACCTCCAGCTGTTTGAGGGTATTTGTAACACACTCTTGGGTCCTACCACAACATTTCAATTTCGTTGAGGTCTGGCTTTGACTTGGCCATTCCAGGACCCCGGCTCTTTTCTTTATCAGGAATTCAATCGTAGAGTCACTGGTGTGCTTAGGATTGTTGTGCTGTTGCATGATCCACTTTCGGGCAAGCTTAAGCTGTCGGACAGATGGTCTCGCATATTCATGGTGGGCTCAATGATTGTGAGGTGGCCAGGTCCTGTGGCTTCAAAACAGCTCAAAATCATGCTTGATGGTTGGCATGCGAGTCTTGTAGCGGTTTTCACTAAATTGGCTTTGTGTATTACGGCCAAAAAAACTGTTTACACGGTAAACGACAAGGTTTGGGGAAGCGGGGGTTTCCTCAGATTCTTCCCCATTTCATTTTAAACTGAGACACTACCCAAACTATAGCCAATATTTACTTTTAACTACAAAGTAGCAGCCAAAGGGCAGACTTCAAAAGCTCTCGTAAACCTGCCCCAAATAAGCAGTTGAACACAATTGACTAATCAGTAACCCCAGTGAAGCCATTTGTCCCAAACATTATGATGCCCTGGTACACAGGGACTGTGTCTAAGAAATGCTGTAATTTCTACATGGTGAAACCAAAAAAGTATCAAAATACCCATCAATAAAATCTGCACTTTAACCACATGTGAATAGTTTGATAACAAATTGTGATTGTGGATTGTGGAGTGCAGAGTCAAATCAAGAGAAAAAAATGTCTTTCTCCCAAACATCATGGAGCCAACTGTATATAGGATGGGATGTTCATACTATCGTCTCTATGCTGTTTTCTGTCTTTTTGCTGGAGGGATTGCACAGCAGAGTTTCAAAATACATTCTGGTCCTTCTCGGTTGCCCATTATACATGAAAACAAAAAAGACAATAATAATAAACTGCCTCTAATAGAAAACTAGCTGAAGTGATTTTAACAGACTCCACATTCACTGGCAACGCACTCTCAATCTTTAATTTAGTACGGCAATAGAATTTTGCTCCTGGCTAAGTGCTTTATTTGAAAGCGAAATGCTGTTCACCTCAAAGATGTGGAGAGCCATCCAGAAACCAATAACATGTGTAATATGACCCTCCTAATGCAATGGCTGGAATATACTTATGCTTTCTGCTGGTATCACAATGGCATTCCACTGACAATCAAATGGGGCGGGGGCAGGTGGAATGAAACAAATAAACTTGGTGGTATTTTCAAAAGTTTACAACTGGTGATTCAGTGACTTTTGGAATGTAACAGAAGCCAGGACACCACATAAAGAGCTGGATAGATTTAGATATTTGCTGGGCGGTTGTTAGTACAGGATGCGCCATCAGCAGCAGGTGGAATGTGTTTACAGTTATGGTCGTTAAAGCATAACCGACTCTCACTGTAAAAGCCCTGCTGGAGCTGCCAATGCAATGGTCTGAAACAAAACTGCTAATACGCTCGCCACGAGCCTAACAGTATCAAGGTTTCGGTCACGGTCTGAAACATTTCTTTATGGATGAATAAGTGCTCAAGGAGAAAGGGAGTGAGTGAATGTTAATGACTCAGTGGGCTGAAGGTATTCAGTGTGCTCTGAACACCTTGACTTTAAAGCCTGAAAGCATTCTTCATTAAAAAAAAAAAAAATCATACATTTATTTTAATGAGTATTTAATACGGCGTGATTTCTGACCAAGCCATATTTTGTTTGTGTGAATGAAATGCAATTATCTGTCACACATAAAGTGAAATAGAACTACAAGGCAAATGTTAATTGAGGACACGGTGACGCTAATATGTGAATTTGAGGTTAATTAAATTAATGACTGAATTTGTTAAATGGTTCAAATCAACAGTTTTCCACAATCTATTTTAAACATTTGACTTGTAAACAATCTACTAAAATATACTTTTTATTATTTCGCACACTATACATTGACTGTGATGGATGTATTGCTGTGCTGTAGGGCATGTATTTACTTGTATAAAACCTTTTACTTCATCGCTGTTCTGAATATTTATTAAATTTACACGGTCTCTACCTTTGGGGTTTTATCTTATTCTTTTCATAAGCTAACCAATATGCTTACGTTCAATAATTATTTTTCCTCTTCAACATTACATATAACAACAGTGCCAATACCGTGGAAGCCAGAAAAGTCCCAAAGGAAGCAACGGCAAATCATGCTTAAAAGAACCATTAGTATCATGTGCAGGCCTCCCACTGGGCAGATTAAGCATCAGTAAAATGATCAATCATCTGAGTCACCAAAAAAAAAAAAAAACACAATATAGCTGCAAGCAGCGATGTTGGGAGCCTAGCACCAAGTATAAGCCGTAGCACATTGGAGGTACTTTGTCATATCCACAAATCCAAATACCATCCATTGCTATTTTGAAGTGGTGCTGTAGCGCCAGCTGGGGTGGTAGTGCCACAAAATTTCAAACACGTGTCCCTCATCAGTTTGTACATTTCAAAAATTTGAACAGAGGTTGATTTAAAGGAGGTGTGGTCAAAGATCTTTGCCATGATTTTATGTGAACTTGGACTGAGGGGTTGTGCTTCTCAGGACAGGTACATGGAAGCTGTCTGAGGGTTCTTGTCAAATTTCATATAATTTGGTATTATGGAGCCGGTGAAATTTGTATATTCAAAAATGGCTCCTTGCAGGACATATTGCACTATAACACTGCAGGTCTGTGCGTCCATATTAGCCTATAGATTTATATCATACTCTGAAGTATCATTGCAATCAACCTAAATGTGTGATTTTGGGTTTATGCTAGGCCCAGTCAACTAAAGTAAGTGGAGCGTACGTTGTAGACTTCAGGTTGCCACTGTATCAGAAAGCAAAGTCCTGAAACCCAACTTGCTACATCTAATAATGTTCATATTGATCACTTTACACAGCAGTATAGGCACATACGTACTTATACAAGTAGGTACTGAGGCTAATTGAATTGTGAGGGGGGGTCTCAGATTTAGTTTTGTCAAAACCAGAAAACAGCCTGGAAGCATATTCATGAACGGGGTGGGGAGTTGTCAGAACCGATGGCGGACGATGGGGGGCTCTGGACGGGGTGATGAATCTGATTGCTCTCGGAATAGATCGCAGACCAGGGGGTGGTTTTATTAGAAACTTACCATCATTTTTTTCAATTACTCAGAATGGACATTGCATTGTCCATTCAGGACAACAAACCGGACCTGTACAAATAATTTGAAAACCAGTCATCTGGCAACTCCACCTCAGATCCTTTCACTGTCTCAATCATCCAAGTCGAGGCAGCATTACATTTACCTCTACAAAGCGGGTGCGTGACCTGCCCGCTACAAATAAGCTGCATAATCCATGAGCTGCAGAGAGATTCCTGCATCTGAGTTTGTCTTCTTGTTTCTGAGAAGCACCGGATCTGCATGTATTTTGGCGTGCGCATTGATTTCCTTCCTGACTGCAAAATACCCAACTGTCTCTGAGATTCATTTTGTCAATGAAACTACACATCAGCTCCATCTCCGAAATCTCCCCACGCAAACTAGACATCTGAACAGGTTTGGGAATGCCGTAGTCAACCCCCACCCAAAAGCACAAAATTTTTAAGCATACAGTACGTTCAAATCTCATAATAGACCTAAAACTCAAATATGAAACATTCCAGCAAAATTGATGGGTAGAAAACAGCATAAAGGCCACTGTGTATAGTACCTCGCCAACTCCAGTGGCTAGGTAATGTGCGGAAAGGTCTACTGCAGGTTTCAACCCCACGCCTGTTCCATACAACAAGGGATATGATTATCCTGCTGAGCTGAAGACCAATCTTCCCCAGCGAAAAGCACTAATCATCCTCTTATTGCTTCTCGGGGGGTGATGTCACATCTTGTAGTGGATGCTCACCTGCTAACTGACATCTCTGAGCTTCGCCGCGGCAACGCGGACTACTCAGAGGTAGACCGCCGCCTTTCCGTCGACCGTCGAAGCAGAGCTGCTCTGTGCCTGAGCTTTTTTCAGACCATTTGTTCCTGTGGCCAGGTTAATAGTCTGTCTGCTCTCCACCAGCCAGGAGGTGGAGTGACTCGCAGAGCAACCTGTGGACACTGTCATTTTTAATGAAAAACTGTAAAATGCATTGTGGACAATCAAATATGTGGCAATAAAGCATCACATCTGTTAACATATGCTGCCTGCTACTGTACTCTTGCCTGTTGGTTACTTATGATATGTTAGGATTAGATGTGTAATGAGATATCGTGGCAGAAATTTTGGATCAAAAAAACATGACGATACACATTGTGCAGCAGAAAAATGGATTGCGATATGAACTAAATGAACTCTTTAGCCCAGTTTTCACAGGACAAGTTTTACCCTAGGATGCCCTGTAATGTCCTTTTTACTCATTATGTGGGCTATTGCAGCGAACCTTCGGGATAAAAGAATCCCTGCTTTTCGCCCGTCGTTTGGCGACAGCCAGTATCTCCACACCGTAAACAGGAGCCCCACTCAAATGCATCTGGATACCACTTGATACCTGACTTCTTCTGATTGTTCAGAAGCTTCTAATTCCACCACTGACTGTTTCGGATGCAACAAAATTATTCACATTTGGTAAAGTTGCACATAGACTCTGAGCACTTGTGACTTGCGTACGGCAGCTGGTACACGACTGAACCAATACTGGTCGCTTAAACCGGGAGGCAAATGGCCGAGCGACGGTTAACCAAGGTTTTTCTCTGTACAATCCCATAGATAGCAGGAATGTGATTCCCCCCCACCCCCCCCCCCCCCCCTGCTTTCCAGCTGTCCTCTGAAGAGGCGAAAATATAATTTTCATTTATTCTAAGCGTGTCCCTCTGGCAAAAGCATACCTCACAGTTCCAGATACTTCAGTCCAAATTAATTGAGCGTGTTTTTCATCTTTCTCGAAGATCCCAGCTGCTGCCTGAAAATGACCACCTTTGGATTTTCTTGAAGAAAAAAAACATGCCCTTGTCTAGACTATGCTAGAAATAGAAAATCCATCTCTAGTCATTGGAGGCTTTTGTTTAATTTAAATTAAGTTTTGCAGCCACTGGTCAACTCTTAGAGAATACTACTCCAACCAAACTGGGACATTTGCACTTTATTGTAATGAGAATATTCTTGCTTAGACATTTTAGTTTTGTTATATTACAACCTAGTTTTTTTTTTTTAATTTTTTTTTTAAACATTGCATCTGCTTTCAAAACCTAATTAGTTTTATTTCATTTGACAGATTTTATCATCTGCATTTGCAGTGAAATCTACATTTTTGTTTACAAAATAAAGAAATGGCTAAACTTGAAAAGATAGTTTTGCACATGACTCAGGAATAAAGAAAGAATCTTCAACGGTCATATTTTTTTCCATTCAAAACATTGTTAAAAATATTGTGAGTGTATCAAATCGTGAACTCTATTCCGTGTATCATATCGAATCATGAGATGAGTGTATTCTTAGGTATATCCAGAGTTAGGATATGTCATTGCATCAGTAGGCTATGCACAACATTTTTCAATGATGAATGCAGGTTCCTACTGTTAAGCAAAACACAGACTATAGACAAATGCTTAGATTAAATGGCTAGAATAACAATAATCCCATCTGAAAGCACAACATTGACAGAAAAACACATCCAGCGAACTCTATGGGGGTTTCCGATGAGGATGTTGGGCTGTGCAGAAACTTCCGCGTCCGTGGCTGATGGAAAGTCAGCCTTCCCCCAACTCTGTGTGAGGAAAGGAACAGCATAACTAGTCTGGTGTTTTATGACCCCAGTCTTCCCCTTTACTCTTCCTAGCCTGTGGGTATGGCAGGATAGCTGTATACATGTTTTACGGTCGCAGTCCACCCCCCCTCAAGCAGGCTAGCCCTGATCCTCATTCAACCTCAAAACCGCTAAACCGTCAGACCATTATGCGCCCGTTCATGCTCCCTCCCATCGAAGATGACTGGGGGAACACATTCCGTCCCGTTGATTTATAGCTCATCTGGCAGCGACCGTTAATCAGCCTCACGCCGATTAGGCTCTAAGTGGTCGAGCAGCGCAGACGACTACACAAGCGCGCCTTGCACTTTGAATTAGTCATGAGACATCACACTGCCTCTCTAGAGCTGCTGCAGCGAGATGCATTTCCACTCCCTGCGACACCGAGAGTACCTTTAAAATTCCAACCCAACTCGTGAGGACAAGTATCCTCCAGCTTCAATCACATTTTTTAGAAGGTAGTTAGACCTTATAATCTTATTTCCACACCTGGGTCAAATACATGGATTCAAATATTTTTCTACGCCTTACTGATCTTGTCTGGTGTATTTGAACCAATTAAATACTCTCAAAAAGTGTAAACCTCGCCTTCTGGTCATATTGGCAGGACCAATTACACCAGGAAAGATCAATAGAGCACAGAAAGGTATTTGAATCCAAAACACATATTTGACCCGGAACTGCTTATTTCCTGTTTGGGGTGACATTTTATTTTGCTTGCTGTTTGCACTCTACCCTCATTAAGATCAGCATCAGAATTAAGCTGGCAATAAATCAGTATCTTAACTGTGTTACTGTCCTTGTAGTCCTTCATGGTGTTTAACAGAATCTGAGGATGGGCATTCTGGTGCTTGTAGTCCTTCATAATGTGGAAAAGAACTGGCGATTTAAAAAAACAAAAAACAGAATTTTTTTTTTTATTCTCTCTGGAATCCCTTGGTGAAAAATGTACAGTTTGGCATTGCATAACAGTGTTTTTCACATGGTGCTTAGTCCTATAAATACACACAGGCAGTGTCTGTACATTATGGGGAGCTTTGGAGGATTTGAGATAGCATTTCTGCCAGCTTTAACTCCTTAGAACCACTTAAATTATACCCAATGTCTCCCTCAATAAATGGAAAAGTTCTGACAACAAGCTTTTGTATTTGATATGGGACATTTATATTTACTATTGTGCTTCCTGGAAATACACATTCCTGTCTTTGAAATTACATGCTGGGTAAAAATGGAAAAGCAAAAGCTTTCAGTGTAAACCATATAATAACAAGCATTCAACACTACCATCTTCATATTTTCACACAAGAGTATATTTTGGTCTGTGTGCACATTTTACTCAGGGATGATTGAAAAAGAAACAAATACATGTTTTCACAGCATATTGGCAAACTGTTTGCTTGCTTCAGCAGTATGTTTGGAGTCATTATCCTGCAAGGTGAGTTTTCAGGCATTTGATTGGATCTGAGCAGATAAGATGTTTGCGTTCACTTCAGAATTCATCCTGCTGCTGCCATCAGCAGTCACATCATCAGTGAAGACAAGTGAGCCAGTTACAGTGGCAGCCATACATGCTCAAGCTATAACATTACCTCCACCATGTTTCACTTTCTTTCTCCACACTTTCCTCTCTTCATCACTTCAATACAGGTTATTACTCATCTCATCTGTCCATAAGATTTTATTCCTTCCTCTACAGTTTTTTATTGTACTTTTTTTTTTTAGCAAACACAAAACTAATGCTGTCAAATTAAAGCTGACAGTCCGCACTTTACCCTCATTTTCATTATTTTATTTTAAATCAGAGTACAGAGCCAAAACAACAAATATTGTGTCACTGTCCCAATACTCTTGCATTTAACCAGAAGATCTTAATGAACACCACCAGGCTGCATGCTGAGATTTACTTTTTTTTAAAACAATTTCTCAGACTGAAGAAATTAGCTCCTCACACTTGAGTAGCTTTGTGTCATTAGTCTCCCGTAAAGGGTAAGAAACAGATATTATTAATTAAAAACACCAGCCAAATGGAAGAAGCTGTCCTATTTTATAATTCACATTGTTCAAAAACATAATTTTATTGAAATAAAGGCGAGAAATGAGCCCTAAAATATTAAATCCATTTCTCTTCTTGCCTCGCCTCCCTTTCTCAGCCTACATTAGGCTATATCGCTACAACTTGATGTGCATAAGCAAGTTATTGTGACAACACCAATGGAAAACAAGTTAAATCGACATATGGTGCTAGACTATTTTGCTCGCCTGAAGCGAATTAAAGTAAATTCTAAGGTAGGAGCTAAGCTAGTGCTGTCCATCTGCAGCCATTAATAGAGCTAACACTGTTAGCATTGTAGGATAATTGTGGGATATGTAGTGTTTAGATTCTGGCCTTAGAGAGGGAAACAGCAAGTAAGAATGTGGCCTGGTCTCCCCGTCATAAGCATCAAAGCTAATGTGATTGGGGCAATTTAAAATCCACTGATACTATAATGTAGGCAGACCATCTATGGGTCTCACCTGCTCAGAAGAGACAGACCAGATGACACAGGACACCATATCGTGGGTCGGAGACCCTGCATTTCTAACATTTCCCATTGCTTTAAGTTTGAGTACAATCTTTAGGTAGGCCAGTCCTAGTCATAAATTTGTCTGACCCCCCTTCCCTTCTCTCCTGAACCTTAACTCAGCATCACCCAATCAGAGCAAACATCCTCAAACCATGCTGGGTAAGGTATTTAAGATGGCCACAGGAAAAAGTGTTTGTGTTGCGTTTGGTTTCAAAGCCTTGAAGAAGAGTTTTCCTCTTTTTATTTTGATGGTGGCTCCTTGGTTGTGTGCTTGTAGCTGGTTTCCTTTCATCCCGTGGCGTTTATACTGGAAGTGGGTGATACTTTGGCATGGTCTGGCTTATCCGTCTCTCTCTCTCTCTTTTCTGGTATTTATAGATTATTTGTTTGATGTTTTGTATGTTGTCTTCTGTAGTGTAATTTAGAAATAATGTGCCTGCATGCAATAAAGAATGTATGTTTTAAATTCATTACTATACTTGACTGCTTCTTATTCAATTCAATTATTTAATCTTAAAACCTGGTACAGATATGTTTTGACTTGTTGGTTGATTCCACTAGTGCACTGTAGACTGACCTATCAATGAACTTGGTGATTTAATTGATAATTCTCATTTAAAATAATAATTATTAAATTAAATCACTGTAGCAGTCGGTCCGCCAGTGAGGCAGATTGTTCTGCGCTGGCTGGTGGAGAGAGCACATGCACCTGGGCTGCGTTAGCTAATCAGCCCAGGTGCTTAAAGGTGTGCTGCTCTCCACAGTTTGGGGCCGAGACTGGGAGCTCACACCGAGAGCGCAGTTATGATTTTCGCTTTGTTTTTGTTTGAGCACTAAAGACCAAGAAAGGAATCCTCAGCTGAAAATTTGGAGGAGCTGGACCTGGCCGGGAAGGCGGGTCAGCTACAGAGCAGGCGAACTGAAAAGTTGCTGCTCTGTTTTACTTTCTTTTGTCTTTGTTATTTTAGCTTGTTATTTTAGTTTATTGTTTTTGCCCGGAACTTGTGAGGGGGAAGGGTGAAGTGGTCCATTTATTTTATTTAATGTTTGTAGGTGTGCGCGCTCTCTCTCTCCATGCGACAGAAACGGTGTTCCCCAGTACTGCCGCATCTCTCCTCCCAGAGGTGTCACGCTTGGCGTGTGACAATCACATAAAATGTATTTTACATGTAGGTTAAGTGAGGGGTTCTAGCACGCAATATTGCTTGCGTTTAGTATTCGGAGTGCTGGACATTTTAACAAGGGCATTGACTGTTGGAACTGCTGGATTCAGAAAATTAAACATTTCTAATTAATCATTGCTTGTCCCACAGCATGCATGTCTAAAATCCCCGAACTGGACGCACAGGGATGCGGACGATTGGTATCAGGCTTCTCGTATGAATCAGGGCAAGATTGCTATGAACTGCTCTGGTTTTTGGCTTTGGGAAGAATCCTCTGACTCTGATCCCTGCTCCTTCGGCTCGAACCTGTACGGCTGTATCGCGTCATCTGGATCAGTGATTATGTGTTCCACAGACTCCTCAGAGTCATCTGAGTCACTGATGATGCTCTTCGATTCAGAGTCATCTGTCCACTTCTCTCATCTTCTCAACCTAAAGTTATAATAGCATGGCTATTTGTGTACCCCCTATGCCATTGCACATCACAGAAGCCATTTTCTGCCATGACTTCAGGTGTTTCCGTCAGGAGTGATTAATTTCAGATTTGAACCCCAATCTAACAAATATTTAATCTTACACCTTAATATCTTTGGGGGATGTGGCACTTACCCTTCCCACCCCCCCAATCAACATCAAGCTGAAGCCAGGTAGATTTCTATGATTTCCACGCCTGTATGGCTTACTCGGGTGGCTCTGCTGTCAATCCATAGGATATAACGATCTGAGAATAAGCGGAACACCATCTGTGCACCATTAGCCAAAGGGAAGACGAGGTCATGAATTCATTCACGTCGTATCATTTTGAATTAGATGCGTACAGTTAAATATTACGGAAAATGAAAAATCCCAGGAATATTCTGATCTCAAAAATCCCTCCAGAACATCATCCGAGGACTAATTCAAAATAGTCGGCTCTTGTAAGGGGAAATGACTTTAGCGATTCCCCACTAATCCAAAAAGATAGCATGACCTCAATAAAGTTTGATTTAGCATAATACCCTGAATGACAAAGTTACAGCAGAGTTCATTTCAGATCACAACACTGAAGCACTTTAACAGAGGAGAAGATGCCTTGCCAGCAAAAATGTGCACCCACCTTAAATTGCTGATCCTAGATCAGATATTAGCCTGTCTCCAGTCTAGAGTCAAACTGTTTACCGCAGGCACAAGTTGTGTGTTCCCCAAGTCATCACTGTAAAATATATATATATTTTTTAAAGAAATACTTGGTTTATTTGACATCTCAAAATTGATTATTTAGTCTGCTTGGTGAAGAAGAAAAAGAAGAACAAGAAGAAGAAGAATAAAAACTATACATAACAGAAAGAAATGCCAAATATACATGGTGTTTCATGAAATCATGTATTTCTTCTCTAAATGTTACTGACCGGTTGATTCAAACATGAGGGAAGCATAAAGTAAATCTGTAATGTCTGCTTAAACGAAGGCCTTAGTGGAAATGTAGTAGTGTAGAGGTTGCAAGGAGGGCTTTATCCATTCTTGGACTGTACTTCCAAATTCCGCTTTTTTTTTTTTTTTTTTTGCCATTTTCTCCCCAATTTACTCGTTATACCAATTCCCCATGTGTATCACAGTCCTGGTCGATGTGCTATCCTCTTTCGGTCTGGGGAGGGTGTAGACTACCACATGCCAGCCTCTGATGCATGTGGAGTCGCCAGCCGCTTCTTTTCACCTGACAGCAAGGAGTTTCCCTGGGAGGCGTACGTGCGGGTACGTCTCAGATCCTCTGTGAACAGGCGCCACCAACCAGTAGGAGTCGCTGCCATCAGGACTCTCCTCGATTCACCAGCAACGCAAATGTGTTCGTAGGTGCAGGAGTACGCTGTATGACCAGTCTAAGCGGAAGTACCGCTGCCGGGGATTGAACCCGGTGGTAGGTGAGTGCTTATACCTCTACACTACCCAGATGGCCCCAAATTCCACCCTTAATTAGTCAAACAGTGCAATCATTTGTATGATCTGACATTTTAGCTGCAGTTAGTATAAGCTCATAAATAACAACTGAAGACCATTCCAAGAGTGGAATGAAATTACCAGGAAAGAAATTGCCTGGCCCTGTGTTTGTGTCCCTGTCCACACTACACAAAAAAATAAATGCCATGCAATTGAAGAATAGCCCTTGTTCCTTATTTTTAGTAAAGTTAAGCGAGAGCTGTTATTGTCACTTAAACTCTTCTTATGAGATTATGCTAATTTGGATTATATTTTGGGTCTTGGCATCACATCATTTTTTGGGTTATCACACTTTAATAATTATGAATATGTAATCCTTTTGTGGAAAAAAAAACAGAGAACAGGTTCCTCTTAGGTCCTCCAAACTTGATTGCATTCCGATGTGAGAAGTAAGAATTGTTGGAGTGGTTCTATACTAATTTGTCATCATAATTCCATTCCCCCTTTCCACAACATTCTGTGATTTACATGCAAGACCACCTTTTTTGTATTTTAAATACCCATCCTAATTTTAAATGTATTCTGACTATGTATAAGTGTGAGGAGTTTGCAAATGATTTTCAACACAAGTTAGTAACAGGTCTAATTTTACACAAATGGGGACAGGTGAAGTAGATACTCCTAGTTCACCAAAGAAAGTTACCATGACCTCTTTTAGACTGGTAGACACTGAGTCCTTTAGTGATATTGCCTCAAAAGTGAAACCCTCTACTTGTTTTCTTAATTCTATTCCCACTAGCATTTTAAAGATGGGTTCCATTGTCTTTTCAGAGACAGACATCCTAAGCATTATTAACTGCTCTTAACTGTCAACTGGATACTTCCCTACTGCTCTTAAGACTGCCGCAGTGACTGATTTGGATTCTTCTGTTTTTAGTAATTTTAGACCTATCTTCCAATCTTCCCTTCTAAAGAAAAATACGAGAGAAGGTAGTTTTTAAGCAATTACATGATTTTTCAAATAACAACTCTATATGGGAGAAGTTTCAGTCAGGCTTCTATGCTACCCATAGCACAGAAAACGCTTTGGTCAAAGGAGTGAATGACCTTCGACTAAGCGTAGATGCTGGTGGTTCTTATTTTATTGGATCTGACGGCTGTATTTGATACCATAAACCATGCAATAATTCATCATCTAGAAAAATGGCTTGGTCTTTCCGGCACTGGGTTTGTGTTTAGCTGCTTAGATTATTGTAATGCCCTTTTCACTTTGCTGCCAAAACTTCAAGTGGTAAAAAATGCTTCTGCCGGGATTTTGACTAAAACAAGAGAGATGGCCACATTGCACTGCTTCCCCATTTTCTTTAGAATTCAGATCCGCTAAGGCCTCCTTACTCAGTACACCCAAAGTAAAACACAAAAAAGGGGGAAAGCGCCTTTTTAATTCTATGCTCCAAGCTAGTGGAACAACCTACAATTAAAAATCCGACAGGCAAGCTCTGTGAACAGTTTTAAAAAAACAACTTTTTTTTATTTTTTACCTTGGCTTTTAATTGGAACAACTTTGACAACAGACTATTTCTTCATGTAATTATTTTTTTCTTAATGTTCTTTTTAAATGTTTTTTTTTTCCATAGCTGTTGTCATAAAATGTTGCTTTATTTTACACGTGATTTGTTACTTATTATTATCTGTGGTTATTTTATTTTTATTTATTTTATATATATATATATATAAATAATAATAATAATAATAATTATTATTATTATTAATTGTCTACTGTGTTCTTAATGTTATTTTTACATGTATTTTCCATTTTGTCTTCTTTATATGCTTCTACCTTCACTTTGTGCTGCAAACCATGCTTGGAAAGGTGCTATACAAATACATTTATAATAACAATAATAATAATAATAATTATAATTATTATTATTATGACCAGGTTATGGTTGGGTCATAACCTAACCACTTTCAACTGCATCAAAATAGCAATTCATCAACATTGCCCATGACCACTACTCATTTTAAGACCAACGCACCCATACGGGCGCAGGGTCATTCGCTATTTTAATGACATGGGCTCAGGACGGGAAAATGACGACTGCGTCTGTCTGACTAGCAAAGACACTTCCGTTCTGAGAGAGAGAGAGCCCAGTAATACACCCAGGCATATCAAATATGTGAAAGTGATATAGTATGTGTGTTAAGTGGTTGTGAATGTGAAACAGGGTGTTGCTGTAAAAGTCAACCTGTCCTGTATAAATGAAGTTTATATATGAAATAAAATTTTGTAATATCTGTTGTAGTTTTTACAGAAAACATATGCCCTTTGCAGGAAAACAACAATGGGTATAAAACAAAGAATGATGACAAAAAAAACAAAGATAAGCTGCATCCTGACGAAAAGGATTCTGTAATAAAAAATATATATATATTTTTGCCTACTCTTTGTTCTTTGCGTTAGCTCCAAACACTATAACATCTTCATCATTCTGCACAATGGCATATAGCTGTGCGTCCACAAGACCGATTCCTTTTTGATGTCATGAAGTAATAGCAGGTGCTCTTTTAAACCTGGGTTATGAATGTTTCAAAGGCTTTTTATAGCTGGCACTTCGAGAGGTGAGGACCTACCGCATTTTAAAAGCCGATACAAAGGGCGTTGCAAGACAGTTAGCTTGCAGTAAAAACGTTATACTTCCTGACCCATAAAAGACGGGTGGGTGCTCACGAGTGGGGTTCAGTAGGATGGCTACCACAGGGGTTGGAGTTTAACGGCTACAAAGCAAGGTCACGTCTGCCTTCTTTGCCTAGTTCTGGCTTTGAAAAATGGCCGCGATGACTTCACTGTGGAAATGTGCATTGTTGACATTGCCTTGAATGGGTGACCTGATCGTTTTACCCAAACGTGGCCAGTTTGGCATTGTTACAAGGTTTGCAGCTTGCTCGGTTGTTCTATAATTCATGTTCATAAAAAATGTGATTAATTTCTTGTCTTGATTTGCCACTTCAGATTGATTTATTTATTTATTTTTTAAAGGTTCAAACAACCAAAGATCCATGGATCTGCACAGCCAGAACTTTCAACCTTTTACCCATACCATTACGCAAAAGTGGCATGAGGAATCAGGAGTGCTATTACCCAAGATGCACCTGATCCATTAAACTGCAGTGTTTAATTTTGGCACTCGTATGTCATACCCCTGGCATAACTTTGTGATGTGCTTTTCAAACACAAATGAAAAGGCAGACAGCACATTATTGATGACTGATGAGAATCATTGTGAATAATGGTTCTCATCATTAAGCCGATGCAACACTCCTCAGAGAGTTGTTCTCTTGTTTCAATTATGTTTTTGCAAAGCGAGAATTCATGGAATAATGGCTACTTTAATAAAACAATTAATTAGACGTTAGACAAAACTAGACGTTAATCATTAGAGATTTTAAGCTAGTTTACTAAGGGTTATCATCTCCACCCGGTTTGACAGAGTGTGGGGGGGGGGGGGATTGTTCGCTGTGTGCACTGTGGATTATGATCAGTGCCTTTCCTTCGCCATAATTTTTCCTCATTCCATCCCTTTGGTACAGGTTAATACTCATCTCATCTATCCACAAGACGTTGTTCTAAGACTGCAGTTTTTTAATGCACTGTTTTAGCAAACTAACCTGGCCGTTCCATGCTTGAAGCTTACCATTGGTGTGTTTTATTGAGTGCTCCCCAATGGTTATGAATTTTGATTAGTCATTCTCAAACATTGGCGCATCATTGCATCTGAGCTGAATTGGTCTTTAAACATAAATATTTGCCGTGATAAATACCCAGCCTTAATTATTGTGAGGCTGCTCAATCTGTACCGTTTGATGATTTCTTGTTTGGGGAGTTGAAATAGTGTGATTCTTGTTGTGAAGATTCTTTCAGTACATCTTCAAGGACTGTACCTGTGTATCCATCTTGCTTGCACCTTGATTTACACATGCTTAGAGGCGGAGAAATGTGATGCAAAAATCAATCCTTAATTCCGTGAATGCAGTGGAATATGTAATCAGCCGCAATAATAACCTCCTATTTATGTGATCCCCCCTTAAATGCATATGCATTCAGGAGAGAAGCGCACCTTGTGATGACTCTCGTAGATGACTTGCATACAGTATTTCCAGCCCCGTGCACCTGTTTGATAGATAAGACGGATGTTTCTGGGACAGAATGCATCATATATACACCTGACACTAGTTGCAAAGTAAATCTTGTAGTAAATCTGGCCCTGTGTATTCAGGTGTAAAGGTAATGCAACAGATGCAGTAGTCTAAGACCCCACCTGCCTTCTTAACCGATTTTCATGTGCATTGTCTAACATTTATCAAGACTGTAATTAAGAAACACTTACAACTGACTTTTCTGATCCTCTTTAAACCTATATTGAGTGCCTCTCTCCTGCCATTGTGATTGATGCAAGATCACAGCCACAGCATCCCTCACTGGTTCCCCTTATGCAACAAGTGCCACAGATTGTGGACGCAAATGATGCTGACCATTGTCCCAGCCATTGATGACCAGTGGGACAATTATCCCTCAAGAACTAACCTGACAAGACCAAGGAAATTTATGTGGATGCCTTCTGGGACGATGCTTCTATGCTGGAGAACGGTGAGGGGAGAAAAGTGCTTAGGGAGCCGGAACGGTTTGTGCTTAATGTGCCATTTTTCTGCATTCAAATGCTTCATAAGAACATATAGTATTTTCCAAAGTGAACTTGTCTTTTTTAGTCCAATGACCTTTGGTATTCACTTATTGTACGTCGCTTTGGATAAAAGCATCTGCCAAATAAATGTAATGTAATGTAATGTAATGATCAAAACACAGGCTCATCACAAGTACTCTTTATGGACTAATGCACACATCAGACTGTGAAGATTGCTAGTGGGTCCACTAAATTTACGCCTACAAACACTGTGGTACACTCCTTGACTTCATCAAACTTGTACTGGGAAAGAACTGTCCTGTCCTTCAACTGTATCCAAGGCTGTGCTGACTGACAGAAACTCGGGCATTGAATTCACAGTCTAGGTAGGCAGCTATGTAATTAAGCATGCTTCTCTCAAAGTGCATATCAAATTAAGATGTAAGTATGTGGCTAAATTTACGTAAAGCCATTCTTGAGTTATTGTTAAACGGAAGCTGCAACCATTGTTAGCCAGCATACCTGGGTAAAATACGTATTTGTTTTGGATTCAAATACTTTTCTCTGCTTTTTGATCTTGCCTGGTATAATTGAGCCGGCCAATATGACCAGAAGGTGGGATTTGCACTTTTTGAGAGCATTTCATTGGTTCCAATAGATCAGACAAGATCAGTAAAGCGTAGAAAAGTATTTGACTCTAAAACAAATGTGAATTGATACTAGGCAAAATATAGCAGCTTGTTGTAGTGTGGAAGAAATTGATTTAATGCTAAGGGACAGAAATGCAATAGAGAATTAAATGTTTGTGGTAAAATTTTATTCCCCCATGTTAGAACATATGTATGGCTTGCCGTGCACAATTCCATTCATCCATCCATTATCTATACCCGCTTATCCAGGGCAGGGTTGTGGGGGGTGCTGGCGCCCATCCCAGCATGCATTGGATGAGAGGCAGGAATACGACCTGGAGAGGCCACTCACCGTTTGCTCACACACTCATACCTATGGGCAATTTAGCGTCTCCAATTAGCCTAACCTGCATGTCTTGGAATGTGGGAGGAAACCGGAGTACCCAGAGGAAACCCACGTGGACACAGGGAGAACATGCAAACTCCACACTGAAAGGCCCAAATTCAAACCCATGACCTTCTCGCTGTGAGGCGACAGTGCTTCCCACTGCACCACCATGTACAAATTAACAATTAAAAACTAATACCAATTGGATCTACAACATGAATCTCAACACGTTGCAGAGATTTGAATTTAAACATTTCCGTGCAACAAATTGTTACATTTTTGTGACATCATCAACTAATATAGTATACCCCCTCTTGTGTTAGGGTCACATTTGAAGTTAATTTATGTAATAAATACCATCTAGTTTTCTTTATTGGAACAAGGCTTCATGGTATCATTAAAAACAGCTATATAAACAAAACCAATGATAACCATTTTAGTCAATTATGAAGGTGGTGTTATGGGTCAAATATGACTCGGCAGAGAATACTGGCTCTTGATAGTATGGCATACAGCATTGAAAAGTTGTTGATAGTTCTGTGGATCTAACTTGACTCAAACAGGATTCATCTTTGAGTCTAGACACCCCACCCCTCCCCTTCCTCCCCGGGAACAATTATTTTCTTGCAGTATGGACTTGTACTTCCAATCCCTCTGGCACCTCCCCCCATGGGAGATACATTTTTCTGGCAGAATATGGACACACACTCACACACCTGCACACACATCCCCCCCCCTCTCTCTTTCTTTCTGTCTTCCTTTCCGGGAACAACATTTTTCTCGCAGTATGGATTTGTGCACCCCTCCTCCCCCACCAGCACTCCTCTCCCCATAGCAACTCAACTTTTCTCGCAGAATATGGACACAAACACACACACACAAGGAAAGAAAGAGACACATCCTCCTGAATGGTAAAGAGATTATTCAAAGAGATAATCCTGCATCTGGTATTGTCTGGTTATAAACATAATTGCTCAGTGTTTCTCACAGATCTTTTCCCAGTCACTATTATAGACCTCGAGACCGGGGCTCGGGGGTTGGTGAGTTTATTATTTTGAGCCTTTAATCAAATTTTGACCCATAACACCACAGATGTCACTACAGTTAATAATGTAAAGTTAAAAACTTTTTTCTTTTTTAAACCACAAGCAATTTATTCCAGAAAAGTGTGTTCTAATATCAGTCTATTATAGTACTATAACATAATTACCCCTTGTCTTTGCTATAGGAAATATGATGAGTGAAATTATACATCTTTTTTATTTTTTTTTTTTTTTTTTTTTTTACTGAAAACAAGTGGTATATTGTAAGGTAAATGGTCTTGGGACCATAAAATAAATTTAATAATGATAGTATAATTATGAAAGCATAAAAAGTTAGTTTTGAGGGGAAAAAACAATACTGGATGACAATCATTGTTTTTTGAGTTTTTTGTGCTGAGGTAAAACATGGGTCAAATTTGACCAGCTAACGCAAAAGGTATGTGGAACTTTCTAACACACTAGGAAGGATACAGTGAAGTTTATGATATTATGATTTTACATTTAAATATCACACTGTACCATTATAACCCTAGTACAAATACTGTATACAGCTGTAAAAGAGTTCACATGAACTTAGATATATACTGTGCTAACTGAAGCCTTACTTGAAGATTATCTGCTGGCTTTAACAGAAATGAACCCATAACCTTGACACATGAAGTTGCTTCCATGTCTAATTAGCATTAAGCAGGGTTTCCATGGGAACCCTTTTGTACAGCAGGAAGATAAAATGTCTTTGAATCTTTGGAGTGCCCAGTGTTTTTGAAATTATTGCAAATGTGTTTTTGTATTTTTATTTTTTTTAATTGGCTGTGTATGTTTATATGTACCATGATTTCCATTAAGTTTGGGATATATTTTTTCTTGATTTGGCTCTGGTTTCACTATGTGGAAATTGCAGCACTTTTTACACATAGAACCTTCATTCATTTCACAGCACCATATTTTATTTGGGACAAATGGCTTCACAGGTGTTTCTGATTAGTCTTGTGTGTTAAATTGCTTACTTAGTGCAGGCATAAGAGAGCATTCAGTATCTATCATCTTGAATCTAGGCTTTTGATTGTCTTTGAGTTTGTTATAGGTGTGTGTCAACATGAGGACATGAGTTGTGCCAATGAAAGTCACGGAAGCCATTATGAGGCTAAGCAATAAGAAAAAAAAGTCAGAGACATAGGCCAAACCTTATGCAAACCAAAATCAAACATTACATTATTATGAAATATAATTAAAAAGAAATAAAGCACTGGTGAGCTCAGTGATCACAAATGGCCTGTTAGGCTAAGGAAGACCTCTACAGATGATGACTGAAGAATTCTCACCATAATGAAGGAAAACCCCCAAACACCTGTCCAGCAGATCAGTAACACTCTTCAGGAGTCAGGCGTAGATGAGTCAGTGACTACTGTCCACAGAAGACTTCATGAGCAAAACTACAGAGGCTATACTACAAGATGCAAACCACTAGTTTGCTGCAAAACCCAAATTGGACAGGTTATATTTTGCTTAGGAGTACCTGGGAAACAGTCTTGTGGGCAGATGAGACTAAGATTGATTTGTATTGATGGCAAGAACAAAGTACCCAAGATCCAAAGCACTCCCTTCATCCGAGAAACAAGGTTGTGGAGGGTGTTATGGTTTAGGCATGTATGGCAGCCACAGGTACTCGCTCACGTCTCCTCATTGATGATGTAACTGTTTATAGCAGCAGCCAAATTAATTATGAAGTTACAAAAGCATTTATCTGTTCAAATGCCTCCAAACTCATTGGATGGGGCTTCATCCTACAGCAAGGCAATGATCCCAAACATACTGCTAAAGCAACAAAGTAGTTTTTCAAAGCCCAAAACTGGAAATGTATTGACTGAAACATGCGTTTCATATGCTTAAGAGAAAATTTAAGGCAACTAGCCCCCAAAACAAGCAGGAGCTAAACATGGCTGCAGTACAGGCCTGGCAGAGCATCACCAGAGAAGATACTCAGCACCCGGTGATGTCTATAGGTCACAGACTTCAAGCACTGTGTGTGTGCCTGCGTGTGTGTGTGTGTGTGAGCCAAAAATGCATGACTATGAGAAAATGGGCGCAGCAGGAGGCTAACAGTGTGAGAACGGTGAAACAGCAGGAGAGGATGATGAGCGGAAGAGTAAGGAAGTAGATGGGGTTATGGTGCATTGTTAAAGATCCCATGGCAACAATCAGGCTTCAGCTCTCTCAGTTCTGCTCATCTAATCTTCCCTGAGTGTAACTGGGTAAATAAGTCCCTGCTCCCCTCCCTCCCCACCTTTGCTGAGGTGTGAAGAACTCTTGGCCCAAATTCACTGGCATGCATCACACAGGTGGGGGCCAAATATTGGGGGTCCCCCCACCTGCAGCTCACTATGAACATATTTGAGGTGAAATCCTTTCATCATGAGGTGATGGTAGCTATATAAATGCAATCTAATATTATTATTATTATTATTAGTAGTAGTAGTAGTAGTAGTAGTATTTGAGGACACACAAGTGTCTCAGTGTTAACTTTAAGGCAGAGTCTGCCATTATTTTACAACCAGGTATTTCAGCATGGGGATCACCTTAGCAACGACAGAATAGGAGTGCATAGAAGTCTCACTCCTTGCCAAAGCTGGGCATCTTCAATATACTCTCTCAATGTGTCACAACTCATTTTTGACTTGGAGATTTTAGAATTGGTAAGAGTAGAGCATAGATGTCTGGAAAGCAGGAAAAATAAATAAATAAATAAATAAATAAAGCATAGCCTGCCATTCGAAGGTCTCACATGGCTTAAAATCAATGAGCTGTCCTGTAAGAATAGAGTGGCATACGTTAAATCCACAAATCCTGCAAACTGTGACTGCAATGCTAAAACAATGAGCAAACGCTGGCAAAGTCACATATTTATGTGATTCATTAGTCATTTGGGCCCCCATTTACTATTAGTCTAAAGAAACACTTTGCCATCCACTAAGCTGGTTTTGCTACATTATGTGTATAATTTAGTTTTTCTTTAACTGAGTGTATTCACACGGATCCCATTAAATTGCAATAAGAGGAGAAAAATATTCAATTGTCAGTGTTTTACTGAAATGACAAAAAGTAGGAAATTGTATAAAGACATCCTGGGCTATGCTCTATGCTCAGAATACTCTGCTAATACATTCCTAATAACTATCTTTGATGGCTATATACTGGGGGGAATGTACTGTAACCTGCGTTGTATTAAGCTTATCTTGCCTGTAATTAGTTGTTATTTTAACACATATTAATTCATCTTGATTGATCTTCCATGGGTTTACTGAAGGATTCAGAGCTTTCTCTCTCTATCTCTCTCTCTTTCTGAGCATCAGAGCAATTGGTTGTGTGAATTCATTTCTCTTTCATCCAGGCTAAATCTCCACCCCCCGCCCCCCTCCCACTTGTTACATGTTACCCCATCCCAGCACTTCTTGGTAATTTGTATTTGTCCTAATACTGTAGCTTATTCTTCTGCCTAGTTGGCTTTGCAGAGGCTAGGTCTGAATAGCGTTCACTGTGTGAACTAAACTGTGTTCTTGGCTAGAAATAGCTGTACAAAATAAGTATTGTACCTTACTGAACCTGTGTTTAGCAGTTGTCTATGACCATGAAATGCACTTTTTGTACATGTAATGTAATGTAAATAGGACTCGCCCTCATGCCAACATTTTGATCTGCAATGGTAAACATGACACACATCTGTATTTCAACACTGTGTGGACGATATGATGCTTTTATATAAATACATAAAAACACTGTGAACACTGCCTGTGCTGAATTAAAGGCTGGTCCATTTAACACGTGTGTAAAGGGGCTGAAAATAGTTTAAATAGCCATACATTATCACAGAGAGATGTGTGTACCAGCCTTACATATCCACCAAATATTTATGCAAAATAATGTCAATTACTATAATAACAAGCGCTATCACTGGTTTAGTAGGACAGAAGCCTTTTATTTGTCTCAAACTATGGGAGGAGATATGCAACAAGACTAAAATATTTATTGGCCATTTCATTATTACCGAGCTCTGAGCTGTTGGGTCCAGATCTTTCATGACATCATCAAGGACCTGGACCCAACAGCCCAGAGCCTGGTAATAAATTGAACTCCACCAGTTTAATCCCCACATAGGAATAGATGAAATGTTTAGATTGACATGTCAATACTACAATGCAATTGATTTCCCTGACTGTTATTGAGGCTTAATACATACCATAGTAATGAATCTGAAGCCATTCAGGGATTTACCTTCACTATCACTTTAAGAACTGAAGCAAATTGAAACATGTCTCCATGCCCCTTGTGTGTATCAGTGCCCTCTGATGTGGTTGTTTTTCCCCGTTCTTCATCAGGGAGATAATTGCTAATGAATGACATCTGCAGCGGGTTCCCAGAAGCATCGAACCTGTGACAATTGCAGGCCTTGGCACGCATTTTGACTGTGGGATTCAGCAGCAGCAGCAACAGCAACAGTAGCAGTGAGGAGACGGTTGCTAAAACAAAGATATTTTTTGGCTAGGAGCTACTGGACAGAATAGGGCAGCCGGCAGTGTATATACTGTGGTGAAGGAAGAGGCCAGGTGTTAGAAGGGAGATATGTGGTTGCACAGAGGGAGCCCTGAAAGCTTTCAGATTGAGAAATTCACCTGAAAGGCTACACACCTGGGGCAAATAATCATCAGGCTCCCGCTACAAATCCTGACACTCCACACCCGTGTGTGAAGTACCTGCGGGGAAGACAACGTGGAGGGAGAATCGGGGAATAGCTTTTCAAACCATTTTCAGGATGCATGCTGAGAACGTCATGCACTGACAAAAAGAAGCTCTTGAGGCTACATAACTAATAACGTTGTTGTTTCAAAAACGAAAAATTATTTATTTTATTATTAAGTCTAAACCAAAGACTTGCCATTTGGAGGCCTTGGAAGAAATCAATCGTCTGAGTGAATATTTCTGAGGAGGACTGTGAAAACAGCTTTGACTCCACAGCCGAGGGCATGTTCAGTGAAGAAACTGATCCCGTTTTACATCAGTAAGCATCTAAATACATTCTCACTCACGTTGTTCAGTATACTTATTAATAAGGAGCAGGCCTGATTTTGAAAAATAAATGTGGCATGTGAAGTTGTGCGATGTGGTTGACATGTCGATGGGGGTAAGTTCAATCAATGGACCCCAATCAACATCTAATACAGTTATTTCATACAGTCTTCCAGATTTGCTGCTGCCAGAAGGAAAGGGAGCTAATATCAGCACACTTCTTCCATGAGTTCATAGTATATGCATAAATAGTATTTTACACCCCTAAAGACCCATAATATCATTTGGTTACCAAGCGTCCTTTTGGATTCTCCAAATGGTCTTGTTGGAAACCCGCCTAGACATAGATCAGAAATATGCAAAATACGAATTTTTGTACTGTCATAATTTGAACCAGGTTTCCGTGTCTGTGGCTCCTCTGTGTTTTTAAACTGACCTGGCACAGCCACACTCATCTGTATCCACTCATAGAAATAATATTTTAGGTGAGAAAAAACGTCCACTTCCACTGTGTTTGAGCTTCTCTTACTTTGTTTCAGCAATATTTAGAGTCATTTTGACTCTTGGAAAACAAACTCCTTTCAGAGGAGAACAGGATTATGCCTGTAGTCAAAAGGGTACAAAAATAGTACCTATTTATTTATTTAGTAACCTTTTTTTTTTTTTTAAAGGGGATACTACAGAAGGAGTTAATGCTATTGTTAATTTGTGATCATCTTTGTGAATCAGAAACATCCTCTGTTGTGCTCCACTTGTATTTGCATTTGTTAAAAATGCATGTCCAAGGCACTGTGACAGTACTTCCCTGGACATGCAGTTGCATGTGTGTTTTGCGCACATCATTTTTCCAGTGGTTGCAACAGTTTAACAGGAGCAAAAGCATCACAAATCCTTTGTGGAGTAATTTTTAAGTCTGGCTTGACTTTCCAACTTTATTGTGGATTGAGTCTTCAAATTGAAGGTGGTCAGGTGGGTGTGCATGTAGTCTGTCTAGTGCCTGGCAAAAGATTAAAGTGAATGTCACATTTTCTGGACAAAAACCATACCCTTTTTAAAGATCATTGGTCAAGCTGTGGATCTAAAAAGGTGAGAAAAGAAGACCAAAGAGCATTCTACAAACGTGATAAAGTGATACAAATGCATCATTTATGAAAAGGATACAAAATAATATCTAAGTGTTTGAATATCCCAGTGAGCACTGTTGGGTCAAAAATGAACTGTTAGCTGCATCACATGACCCAGATACTGCTTGGAAAAGGCCACCACTCAAAATTAAGCTTCAGAACGAGGAGGAAAGACATGGAGAGGGCAACAGTTCCTTTGGAGGAGCTACAGAGTTCAGTGGCTGAAAGTAGAGTAAAGGTGCTCCAGTCTACCATAACAAGATAACTGCCCTGTATGCGAGGGTGTCAAGAGAGAAGCCATTACTCAAAAAGAACCATCTGAAATTTTCCAGAGTTACATTACAGGCATTTAGCAAGACACACTTATCCAGAGCGACTTATAAAACTTTTACATAGCATTTACATTGCATCCATGTATACACCAAGATATATACTGAAGCAATGCAGGTTAAGTGCCTTGCTCAAGGGTACAACAGCAGTGTCCTACTTGGGAATCGGACCTGTGAAGTTTGTGAACCTGTGTAGGTTACAAGACCAGCTCCTTACCCATTATACTACACAGCTGAGAGTGACCCAGCTAAGACGTGGGGAAAAAGGTTTTTGTGGTCAGATTATGTAGAGATAGAGCTTTTTAGACATTTCAAAGTGTAGTTGCCTCCGCTCTGTGAAAACTCTGCTGTGAGAGAACTCTACTCTCCTCCTTGGGAAACTAGCTTCTCCCTGGGAATGGGCCATGAAAGGATAGCAGACTGCATGGGGGATTTTAATGCTGGTTGAGAGTTAGCGGCCCTACAGACTGTGGCAAATGCCTTGTCTCTCGACTGCTCTCTTAGCATACATACATTTTTGACAAGATTCAAGTCTGGAGATGGCCATTAATGAACAGCCATTTTGTAGCCAGTTAACAATTTTTTATTTGATTCTAAGGCATGCTTTGGATAATTGGCTTGCAGAAAATGGCCATTTGCAGCCAAATTCCGATTCCTGATAGAATTTGGTATTTGTGGAGTTCATAGTTCCATTGACCTTGAAAGAGCTCCAGGAAGAGTAGATTCACAGGGAGGGTGTGCAAAGTACTGAAAACAGTACCGTGTCGGTCAACACCGACCGTATCTTTTTGGAAAATGATATGATTGTTTAGAAAAAAGTATTTTCATTAGAAATAAATAATTCTAACAATAGTTTTTAGCATGGAATATAGCTTATTATGTGTATTTATTTTATAAAGCTTTTTTGCTCATATTTATTAAGGATGCCACACATTTAGGAGGTGAATGTATTCACACACACACACACACACACACACACACAGACACACAATTGCAAATATTGACATATGCAGGTTTACTGTAAAGTTGTACAGCAAAATATGCTAAATCTGCCCTTTCAACCACCCAGCTGTGAAAGAGAATAATTTGGTTCATATAATACCCTACCAATACTAATACTACCCTGTCACCAAGAAATAAATAAAATACATTTTTAAAACTTATTCAAAGAAAGCAGGAAGGACTTAATGTCAAGCTGCACACTTGCACACAGACACACAGACACAAAATGGCCGTGCGCAGGACAGGACTTTCAGTCTGCGGTAGCTAGGTGCAGGCAGAGTTTCCCCATCAGTCAGGATAAGCCCTGACCCAATCAGGCTGGAAGAGCACAGTGTTATTTATGTGCATTTCCGTCAGTGCACGGTCCACTTTAATCCCCTACCCCTGAGCGGAAACAATAACAGGGGAAAACAGTGAGCCGGATCCACACTTAAAACAGCAGTGCCACTGAAAAAAATATGGGCAAAAAGGTACGATTCACTGTCCCATTAGTACCCCCCATCCTTTCCATGAGCAATGGCATTCGCACCGTGTAATCTTTTGGTGGTGTAATATACAACCGAAGCTGCTAGTATTGTTATGCTATTGCCATAGACTATTTATGGGTAGGAGTGGAATCTTATTACAAGATAAGATTTAGTTCTGGATTAAATATAAATTTATTCAAATTTCAGAGACCTCTATGTAATAGTTATGCATAAAGAAATAAAGAAAACAAATACTAAGGCATTAAACCCTGTTGAGATTTCAAATTAGTTTTTTTTGTTTGTTTTAAATCCTGAAAGGAGTAAATTTCTTATACTGCCCACGACAAGAGGATTTGGTAAAATCCATTTGGAGCGCAAGAAACAAGGCATTTACATTTTAAACAACAAGTGGGCTATCAATGAGTGTGTACTTGAGTGGAATATCCTACAGAACAAACAAGCTGCACAGGACCTCAGGCTCTCCTGATTTGAATACTTATTACATTGTTATTTTGTCCAATTTCAGCGGCAAAAGGGGGCATTTCTTATTCACACGACCTTCTCTGGGTGTTCTCTGGTCTACCCCACTTACAATTTCCCTGGAGCTTCCAGAAGGTGGCCTGTCTTGCGATGTTTTCCTATTACTTTCTTAATATGTGTCTAAACCCACTTCCATTTCCATGATCCAGGTGGCCTTCTCCTCCTGAATTGTTGTTTTAAAGGTCATCATTCCTGGCCAATGAATCTTCAAAACAGTACAGAGGCATCTGTTGACAAAAGCCTGCATCCTTTCCAAGATCTTTTTGGTTATGACATATGGCATACTTAACACTAAAAAGAAATGTTCCTGTTCAAACCTTTTTTTAAGTGTGCATCTTTATCTTGTGGCTTAATGCACAATTTAAGTATTCTTCGTACACAGTTAGGCAAGGTAATTTGTGTCATTTCTGAAGTGAACTGCGTTTCAAAGTTATGGACGAATGTTAACTTGTCATGCAACCTTCCCATGATGTGCGACAGTCCTGTTCGCTTTTAAACATTTGGAGGATCCAGTGCTCCCTATGTGGAAGCGGGTAGCACAGGGGTAGCATGATAACCTTTTATTATTGAGATGGGACGTTGGGGGGAAATGCTGGTAACCCCACAAGGTATTTACTCATGGGAAGTTGGGTTCCAGACAGGATACACCTTTCCCATACCTTACTGTGCAAGACGGACTGGGTATTCAACATTGGAAGGGAAAAAATATACAAAGGTCACAAAAAATATAAAATATAAAAAGGTCACACGTGCACACACACACACACACACAGACAAATGATATAAAGCTTCAGAATTAAGCCTTTGCACTGAAATAAAAGGCTTTTGTGAGACTGTGAAGGAGGGGCGTGGTTACGTGCCGTCTGTAGGAGAAGAGCAGGGGAGAGCGGGTAAGCCTGCAGAGATTCAGCATTAACCTTTATCTGTCCTGCCTGCAGTGACACTATAGCTCAGAGAAGGAAATGCACACCGCTGCTGGCAAGAGAGAGAGAGAGAGAGAGAGAGACAGATGGGTGGCTCAGGGAGTTCACGTGCTGTTTATTTGTATGTTGCCAACCTGGCCTCGTTGTGTGCATATTTAATAAAACTGTGTCTGTCTTACAACCTGAAGTAAACATTGCCAGTCAGCTGCCTCAAATAACTCTTTCACAGAAACATGTCCTTGTCCAAGAATAACCTTGGAGACAAGGATAACCTTGGAAAAGGGTCCTTTCAGACAGAGCACAACAGATTGTATTTACCTTCTATTCCATCAGGGGTCCCACTGACATTTTCACCATGTTGAAAGGCCAGACCCCGGGCCAGTTGCACCAGCTGTGCATAAGTAGGAACTAAACCTAGTTGTAATGTAAATCTATGAAGTTACAACATGCGCACTACTAAAATAAAACATGTTGCACCACACAACATAGTTGAAATGTAACCGTACGTATCAACTAAATGCTCACACAAGCCATTGGCCAGGAATACCGGTGAAATTAATAATGTTTCAATCACAGACCGATTCAAATATATGAAAGAATTTCTTAAACCCCATCCCTGCCAACTTTATGGGTATAACTGGGTAGGAAATATGATTGTAAACCCCTTAGTTTGGTAGAAAGAGTCACTATTTTCTCCATTATAGTGGTGTACTGGATGTCATATTGTTTGCTGCAACTTTGGCAATAGATGCAAGCGATTACATCCATTCCAGTTTAACGATTGGATAAATAAACGTTGACATCATTTTGTGCAACTGTACATTAATTTACAAAAAGCTTATGCCATACTAACAAAGTTTTGTGTTAAAGACGCATGGTGCAACCCGATTTAGTAGCTGTCTAGTTTTAAACTAACTGGTAGCTACTAAGCCTGTAATGTCAGCTTTACTTCCTTTAACTTAAGGGATAACTTATGAAAAGTTGGTGCAACCTTACCCTGGAGTCAGCAGCACCTTGCAGGACATGCACTCAGATGCACTCACATCACTTGTGTCCCGTTGTTGCAGTTCAGTGCTTCAGAACCTGCAACATGCTGGCAGTCATCTGAAGAGCATGCCCACGAGTCAACAAAGCACTTCATTATTGAGATCTGGGGGTAGATTTGGCCAATGAGGATGGAGAAACTAAGCTAGACCAGCAAATGTTTATCATCAGTACAACATGCTAGTGGGCAGGGTCATTGTGTCCACTGTCAGTTGGATTAAAAAAAGTCATAAAAGTCACAAAATATCCCTTCAGACCAGTAAGTCAATCATTAAGTAGTTGCATTGTACTCTGCATAGGACACTGTCTAAATCAGGATACACAAGCTGAGCAGCCAGGTAAGAATTAAACTGGTTAGTAAATCATCAAGGGGCCGGCGGTGACTTTGAAAAGCTACAGAGTTTGGTGGCTGGAAGGGGGGGGGGGGGCGTGTGCCTGATAAAAACAATTAGGGCAGTTCTGCAAAACTGGCCTGCGTGACAGTGGTAAGAATAAACCATGAAAAAGAAGAGGCAAAACTAGATCTTTTTGTTTTAAATGCAAAACTTTATTGCCTGGCGAGCAGTAAAAACAGCTTATAATCTAGTGAATCAGACCCCAGCCAACGTATAAGTCATGGGGTAAGCAAACAGTACCTTTCATCAAATACTGAAATTAAGTCTAAATAAAACCCTCATGAAGGCTTTTGACCATTATGTTCAGCAAAGTAATAGTATTATTATTTATCTCTCTGGATAATTGCCATCTTAATGAAGGTCTTGCTAAATGAGGTGCTGGAGTAAGATGTTGTTGGATCAGGTCGGTAAACCGCCTGCATGTCAGTTGAGAGCCACCAACCTAACCTGAATGAAAGCATCATTAGTGCTGTGAATCAGTCCTTCATTATGCAATGTTGCTCAATGTAAATGCTTAATGGTATGCTAAATGCCTGAGAGTCATTTTCAGTGAGAGCTGGAGTAACGAAAGATTCCTGCAGGAACTCCTCGCTTCATTAGTAATGTGCACCACTTCAAATATGTCTGCCTCGATAATCGCATAAAACAACTCTGAGAAGTTTATCATCCATTTGTACTCTGAGTAGCCTGTCATGGCTGAGTTCCATTGTTCTCCATTTGTCACTGTGATCAAGGCTAACTGTCCTGCACTCAAGGTTTGCATAGTAATCCTACAAAAAAATGTTTTCTTCTTCTTATGACTACTTAAAAAAGAAATAAATAAAAGCTTGCTAATAAAAATGGAACCCTGAACTCTTAGTCATACACTCATGCAATCTACTGAAACTTTTCATACTGAGTTAGAATAATTCAGTTTTTGTTTCTTTTTTTGCCTACGCTGGCCATTGCTACTTTATGTATGTTTAAAAGCTGGCTCTAGTTTACAGTATTCTCTCAAAGCAGAATGTCGATATGTAAATATGCAAACAGCTGCTGCATATCTATTAAATCTATTGATGCCGTGTTTTGTTTGGATTATATAACACATGCTAAAGATAAATAAAGGGATGAAAACACTGTATGTCCATGGGTTCAAAATAAAATACTGATATGAGAAACACGCGTACAGACAAGCACACACAGGGTTTGGCAGTTGCCTTGACAACGGGCTTGTCATTCATGTCAAGAGGGAGTATCCAGAAATAGATTGGAAATAGATGGAAAATCTTTAATACCGCAAGAGGTTCTTTCAGGTCACCACCACTGTTTTTTACACACTCAAAACCCGATATGATATGTGATTGCGTGAGCAGATTAATTATGGTAATTTGCATTCATTTACACCTCACTATCACAAGGCTAGGCAGTTTAGCAAATCCTGACCCTGGCCGAACAGAATTAGCAGGACATTAAGACACACACGGCCAGGAAATAGTCGCAGCGCAAAACACTTGCGATATTGCGCCTCCGTTGTGGTCACAGATACCGACACATTAACAAGATTTATCGCATTCTGTTTACGCAATAAAACAAACTCAACGCCCTTATTTGCAAATTTGAGGTAGGAGAAGCCAACAAAAAGGGTCAGAAACAGTATGGGTTGCTTACAACGTCCAGATTACGAAGCACTAAAAAATCGTATCGGAACAACCAGGCACAAGCAGCGAAGGAACCACAAGAAAAAGAAAACTGAAATTCACAGATGTGGAAGTAAAAGTACAGCTTCACATTACCATGCTATAGTACAGGAAAACAACTCCGACACAGAGTATAAAAATTTGGAGCGACATCACATACCAAATTAATTAATTAGGTATAATAAAATGAACAGTAGAAGATGTAAAGAAAAGATGGCATGATATCAGGCAGCGTACAAAAAGAAAAATTCTGCAAGGGCAAAAGACACAGGTGGCGGTCCAAATAACAGAAAGAATATTTACACTGATAAAACAACAGGTGGAAAAAACTTACAAAGTAATAGCAGGTCTTTGGGGTGGAAGGAATAGACACGGATGAACGTGTGATGGGAGAAGGCCACAGAGCGTATGAAGGTAAAACTGTATTCACTATTCATTACGAAACCCACTGAATGCATACGCAGGGCATTTGCATAAATTGTTTCGATTCAGAACTGTGTTTTTGTACTAACTGCTCATTTATGTTTTCAATAGAAGTCTTACGTCCATTCAATTAAACAAATATAATTTCTTAATATATCTGAAAATAAATTACAAGAGATTTGTAGAAATGTGTGTAATATATTTTAAATCCCTTCTTTCCAGAGTGTTATGCATCAGAGGATGCATTTGTTCGTCTCCACCCCAAGCAGCCCACTAGGGAAACTGATTTGACTGGAGGATGTGTGTACAGCCCGGCCCCTTTCTCCGGCATCCTGTGTGGGAGCTATAGGCTACATCAGCGCAGACAAATTTCTGCCTGCTTACCGAGTTCAAAATGTTCTCACACAGAGAGGGGAGTCGCAATTAATGCCTGATTGAGTAAATTACACTAAATATTATTGGCCTGATTTACATAATCTCCAACCTGTTTTAGCCTGTTCAATCCAGATATGCATAAGTGTGAACACATTTAACTATGTATCAAAATGAAAGTCAAAGTGATGTAATCCCGCAAAATACATCCTAATAGCGATTTTGATTTTGACCCCTTGTGACTGTTTAGTAAATTTGACATACATACTGCAACCTTGTGTCAACTGCTTTTGCGTCTGAGAAGCAGTCACAGTCCTTTATTAAACCTGGCCTATAATGCCCATTTGTTCATTTACCATGGTGTGGCGTGGCTCAGTTTGTGGGAGAGGTTCAGGGCAATCGAAGAACCACGCCCACTGGTTGGTAACGCACCTGGAGTGCATTACCAATTAGTCCGGGTATTTAAAGTGTGCTCTTTTTCCAGTTGGTGGCTGTGACCAGGGAAATGAGAGAGGAAAAAGCAAAAGAGAGAGCAGCACCAACGAGGAGCTGGAAAGCTGCTGTAGTCTGGTTGTTTTGTTTTGTCTTTGTTATTTTCGTTTGTTGTGTTTCTTTGTTTTTACCTGGATCCCGTGAGGGTGAAGGGCGAAGACGTTTTCGTTTCGTTTCCGTTTTAAAGAATTGCTCTCTCTCTACCAAGCTTTTAAATAAAGTTCCAAAATTCCTATATCTCCCTGTGTCCAACTCTTCTGTCAACAAAAGGGGTGTGTCGCGGTGTGTGACACATGAAAATTATTTTTTGGATGTTTATAAACTACAATTCCCAGAAATGTTTTTGTTGCACATTTATAGGCATTGTCTTTGACATACACACTGTGAAGCATATCTATAATGCAGCTAAAACATATCAAGGGTCATTATGCTCCATACAGTCCAGCTCTTATAATAGATCTGAATCTGATTTGAATATAAATGATCAGTTTGTCAATATAAAAGTGTGCTTTCTCCTAAAAGGCAAGCTAGACTTTTTCTTCACATCTCAAAAGTAATCGATGCTTCAGTGCAGTCATAATATGTAATATTAATATTTCAAATGTCCAGAGCGAAAGTTTCTTTTGTGAGCAGTGGATTTCAGGCAGGCTAGTCATGCCTACCTCAAAGTTTCTCACTGTCAGTATTCCCCCTGGGGGGTGGGGAGGCGACAATCCAGCAATCTTCCCAGCCCTTCTCAATGTCAAACATTCTCAGGACTAAGCTCGGGATTTCAAATTAACTGAATCAAGGGGGTTTTTAGTTAAAACCCCTTCAGACCTGAATCATGCTCCAGCGATGTGGAAAATACAACTATGCTATTTCCCCACCCACAATGCAACCGGAAATGAACTAAGTAATAATAATAGTAATTGCAAAAGTATTTTCCCCCTTCCTGATTTCCTCTATTATTGCATATTTGTCACACAGAATGGTTTCAGATATTGAGAAAAAATGTAATAATAGCCAAAGGGAAACTGAGTGAACACAAAACACATTTTTTAAAATTGTTTTCAAACACTCATATCACCCATGTGAAAAGGTAACTGCCCCCTTAGTTACTCAACCAATTTACCAAATTTTTATTTATAATTAATTTCAGCTGATTGAACACAGGCTTCTCTGCTGCCAGCCATGCTGAATCTAAACCTCATTGAGATTGAACCTTACCGTTAAAGTGAAGGAGTCACCACAACGTTTCCACAAGCACACTATGCCTTAATCTAATGAAAATGGGTTTCATATGGGTTATATGGGTGTTTGATAATGTTTTTCATTACATAAAATAATAATGTTTAAAAATGTGGTTTGTGTTTAGTCAGGTTCCCTTTGTCTAATATTACAATATGTCCAAAGATCTAAAACCATTTGGTGAGCCAGGTAAGCATTGATAGAGAAAATCAGGAAGGGGGAAAATTCTTTTTCACGTCACTGTAGGTGAATACTCATTGTATTCACCTACAGTGGCTCCATATCTGACAGCTAATAAACAGTCATTGCAGTTTGCCTGCTGAAACAATTATTTGACTATAAAATTTTGTCATTTTCAAGTTCACCATTCTGGAAAATGATCCAATTTCAACTAGAATTAAAGCCGCAAGCGGCGTTGGGAGGGGTCCAAGCAGTGGCAGCATCGCGCCCCCTATGGAGCGATTTTAAAATGGCTTTGTCCTCACGATCATATGCCTTCACCCAACATATCTACTGAATATCACGATGATCGTATGATATATTGATGACTTATGGCCAATTTTGAGATAAGAGACGCTGTCGGATGACTTAGTTACGTCGCCATGGATGTGTCCTGGCCGCTTCCTGTCAAGGCCTTGACTATGTCGTAACATTTAGATGGCATGTCGTAACACTTAGATGGCCGAGCGTGTATGTACAGCTGCAGCGCTTCCCTGCCGCAACTAAAAAAAGTGCCACACTAGTGTTGTCACGATACCAAAATTTTGACTTTGATACCGATACCAGGTTTAGTATCACGATACTCGATACTGATAAAATACTCGGTACCTAACGATACTGAAATTACCTTAATAGATCAGGAACGTAATGTCCACAAGGGCTGACCTCATTTTCAAATTCATGGTTTATGAACAACCTGGTTCATTAACAACCGTTGACACCTGTGAACTCTCCACTGAAAGTGTCCGGTAGATTCATTGAACAATCACTCTTCATAGACAGACAGCTGGGTACAGGTGACCCTGCCCTCTCAACCTGGACCCTGTGAAGACATCATGGAGACAGAGCTTCCAGTTAATCTCATCCTCTTACTGCAGCTCCAACACACAGCACATGTAGACAGAGCTTCTAGTTGAACTCAGTTGAACTCAACTCAAAAGTTGAAGCCTCTGCAACATATGAAAATGCATAGGCCTATAGTGTTACAACACTGAACAATGGAGAAATATGTTAAATATATTTCTGAAATTGAACAGTTGTAAACTAAATAATCTTTAAAACAGGTCTTTCACCTTTAAATAGATTTAAAAACAGCATATTGTAATAACAATACAGCATCTATCCATAATAAAATATTTCCAAATTGGAACACCTATTGCTACTGAAGTGAACTGAGTCAAAGCTTGCGCTGTATCAGGGAAGAGAATGCACAAGCGCAGGTTACCTCACTTGGCAACCTTAGTTGCTACTGCCATCTAGCGAAGATTCTGACAAACTACACTTTGCATCCTCGAAATCATTAATGCAGGAGACACATTTCCCTGGCTTTTACATTTGACGCAGAACTACCGAACGTCGGAAAATTCAAATACGAAACCGTTGTTTTTTTTTTTTTAAGTACCGAGAAAGTGCTGAAGTTTTGGTATACCGTGCAACACTACCTCAGATACATATTCCAATCCATTGCTCAGCTTAGCAGAGAATGCACATTTCAGAGCGCCACAGAGACAGATAGAATAATAACACATGAATGCACATTTCAAATAATAAATACGACATTGAGAAAAAACGGAAGAAAGACTGAATATCAACTCGCGAATTGCGTGCTGCTCGCAAAGAAGCCTACCGTTGAATTTATTTATTTAGACATTGGCAGATGAGATGAGTTTTAGTAACGCTGACCTATAAAACGCTATTCGAAAAGCAAAATCAGACATGTTATACATCGTTAGAAAGTTTATAATCTCACCTACTGAATAAATGAACTGTCAATCAAGCCAAATTGGACTAAGAAGAACGACAACGCCGTACGCAACAGGTGTGGTATTACGCAGAGCTATTTTAGAAGAAATCCGACATTTCACAAACGGATTATCCAAGACAATATATGGCCACTCATTCACAAAAGGGACATCTCTACGCGTAAAACCAATGGTAAGATTGTATATTTATTCAATGTGTAGTCCCAGATATTGACTGTAGAATGACGTGGTAATTTTTTAAAAAAGGTTAGTCTCGCTTATTTCGTCATTCAGTTAGCAGCGTTTTCACTGCTGTATTGGCATATTTTAGGGCTAATGTCGGGTTCATCTTGTTGCTACGGAATATTGCATTACATTACAGGCATTTGGCAGACGCTCTTATCCAGAGCGATGTACAACAAAATGTATAACCATAACCAGGAACAAGTGTGTCGAAAACCCTAGAGGGCAGTAGCCTACCGTTCTAAGTGCAGGGAACAACCGCATTGTTCAATTTAAACCCTGTAGGTTACACTGATTAACACTAACACAGACAAGAACAGCAACAACGCAGTCCATGCACAAATACAAGCAATAGTTAAGACGAGTTAAGTCACCTACGAAACAACTACATAGTTACAACCCTAAGTTTACAGTCAATTTAGAGATTAAATTGAGAATACGATTTCTCGCAGCATAATGACGGATTTAAAGACTAAACGAACTCACCCGATATTGTCTTCAAACGGACCGTATTATTTATCTAGACATTGGCAGACTACAGCAGAAATTGCGTCTTTTGTTTATATTCAATATTAGTAATTGCAGCGAGAAACTGCAGCTCTAGGTCGTTATGTTATGGTAGCAACGGAACGAAGCGGACTATATATGTATTAGGCTACCGTTATTATTTCATTATACCAGTGTGTTTTCGCGCGTTTGCACAGAAACTCAGAATCCATAAATAAAATGGTTTAGCTGTTTCTCAGCATAATGACGGATTTAAAGAGTAAACGAACTCACCTGTTATTGTCTTCAAATGGATCCATGTCAAAGAAAAGTAATGATTCATCCTCTCAAAGCTTTACCGTAGCGTATTATTTATGTAGACATTGGCAGAGTACAGTATAAATTGCGTCTTTTGTGAATATTCAATGTTAGAAATTGCAGCGAGAAACTGCAGCTGTAGACACAAGATAGTCTGTTATGTTATGGTAGCAACGGAACGAAGCGGACTATGTATGTATTACCGTCATTGTTTTATTATACCAGCGTGTTTTCGCGCGTTTGCACAGAAACTCAAAAACTACCAATAAAATGGTTTAGCTTTTTCTCACCAAAATGACAGATTTAAAGACTTAACGAACTCACCCGATACTGTCTTCAAATGGATCCATGCCAAAGAAAAGTAATTATTCGTCCTCTCAGAAAGGTTTTACTGAAAAACTTTGGGTAGCCTATCCTAGCATGCACGCTAGGTGGCAGTGTCAGACCGTGCTTTCACTGCTAAAAACTAGACCCTACGGTGTCGGATTACTTGCGTCGCTATGGTTGTCGCTTGCCGTAAAGAAGTTTACTCGATGTCGTAACCGTTTAGATTTGGAGCCACAGCTCTTCCGCACCCCACCTAATAGAAACGGCCAAATGGCGGGCAAACCATATGGCGGACATAGGTGGTCCCAAAAGCGAAGTTGTAGAGCACATTCAGATGCATCGGTCGATTAAGTTTTGTGTTGATCGGACTTACGGTGTGGCAGTTATGGCCTTTAAAAGTATGACCCTTTGTTATAGCGCCACCATCTGGCCGACATTGGTGATTTTTAGTGCTTGAGTAGTGGGGGGCCATAGGAACCCACCTGCCAAATTTGGTTGCTCTAGGACTTATGGTTGCTGAGCCTCAGACATTTTAGCGGAGAAAGCTGCCACTCCCCAACGATACAGTTAAAATGGCGGGAAAACAATATGGCGGACACAGGTAGTCCCAATGGCAAAAGTATAGAGCACGTTCAGAGGCATATATCCATAAAGTTTTGTGTTGATCTAACTTATGGTGTGGGAGTTATGGCCTGTTACGCAAAACCCTTTGTTATAGCGCCACCATCTGGCCGACGTACGTGGTTTTTAGTGCCTGAGTAGTGGGGGCACATAGGAACGCACCTGCCAAATATGGTTGCTCCAGGACTTATGGTTGCTGAGCCTCAGACACTTTTAGCGGAGAAAAATAAGAATAATAATAATAATAATAATCCTAACAGATACAATAGGGTTCCACCAGCTTCGCTGCTTGGACCCCTAATAACCTGGTATTACTGTGATGATCTTCTTCTTCTATTGGGATCCAACACAATTATTGTTTATAATTTTTATGTACGTTTTAGTGGGTTAGAATTAGAGATTGGAAAGAAGCTCTGATTGCCATTCTTATGCACACCTTGTTCAGTCTAGCCTACCTCGTGAGCCTTATTTTCTGATCTCCGCTGAACTGACTGCATGGGCAGCAGTAATGGCTGCCGGTAGTGTGAGGCAGTGGCTGCAGGTACGGGCTGTCAGTCCGTGAAGCTGTATCCCAAAACCCAAGCAGCCGTAGAAAGCATTATAAGTGTTTGATAGGAGTTACCTGGATGCCTCTACCCCCTACGGGAGTGTTGCTTTTGACAAGGCAATCGTCACGTTGCCGTCAACAGATTGGCACCATTAAAATGTATTCCTTTGATGTCCCTACCTATAGTGCACAGAGCTGAGATCTCTTTGAGCCGATGTAAGCCTAAAAAAAGCATTCCCCAACACAACACAGGAACATGCTCTCGGTTGTTAGTGCAGTTCGGGTCCAGTGCTTCTTTTAACTCAGGCTCTTGGCAGGGAACCTTGAGCAGTCGCCGTGTCTGAGGGCTAGGCAACGGATTGATCGCGGGGGTTGCTGGAGCATGATGGGATGCTGCCCTCCCTGCCAACTTAATCCCTGCCCGCCCCGTGTGATGCTGTGGCCAGCTGTCCACTCCCCCCCCCCTTCACCCCCACCCCCCACACTGCTGACCACGGTCGGCACCGTTCAGATCAGATACCCACACCGCAGAGCCTATCCACACACCGGAACTGCGTTTTAACGGAATGAGCCACCCAGTAGCCCTGCTATGCATTTCCTTATGATATTTCTTCCCAATTTCAAATGCTTACGTCACAGTGCTCCGGTGTTGATTTCGGAGGGAGCAGACAAACGCGTTCTCCTCCGAAGCATGCGACATCGGCCACCGTTTCTGACCATTCCGCAGTTCGCAAGTCAGTCTCTCGAAGATGCGAGTCCGGGAAAGACGCCTCGTTCACAGCCAAACATATGAACGTCCAAATGCCCAACCAACTGGCGGCCCCTGCTGCGCAGCACTGAGGCACTGCCATTGCGGATGACACAAACCCTCACGTGCCTGTGTGACAGAAGATCCAGGTCTGCATTGCCCTGCAGGTCTTCCAGCCACAGACGGCACTCAGATGACCTAGATTTGATACCAGACTGTGGGGCCCATCTATGTACAAGCACAGTGCCTTAACAGGATAAGATACCCAGCAACCCTCTCTGATCTGTGTCTATTATTCACTTGATAACATTTTTAAACAACCCTCTCTAATCTGTGTCTTTTATTCACTTGGTAACATTTTTAAACAATGACTAACGTTTAATTTTAAACAATGAGTAATTATTACTACATTTTTCCTTAGTAAACAATGAGCAATAATTGTTTCATAAAATAAAGAGAAAGCAAATACACAGTCAAAAGTCGATTCACTCTGTGAAGAAAAGTACTGAATATCAACAACACATTGTCAAGTGAAGTTACAATTTGAGTCAGTAAAGAGGCAGGCTCTCTGCATTGCATCAGTTGGTCAGCCACAAAGATGTTCCCACAATGGTGCCTGCTGTCACCCACCCGGATAAAATAAATAAAAAATAAAACGGAGATACTGCTGCATCTCAGTGTTGTTTTCCGTTACCGGCCCCTCCCTGGGAAAGAGATCGCAACCTGCTGTCCAATCGGTTGGCCCTCCTAAGGAGTGCCCGTCGGTTTCCTCCACAACAAAGGATCTGCTGGAGCCGTTGCTTCAGGGAGCTTAATTGGCCGATTGATTGGCACCAGCGTGTTGCAGCCTGCAGCTCTGTGTGCTGTATGGTTGGCCAATCAGCCAATTACCTGCCAGCAGTGTGCAGCACTCCTCGCTTTTGTAAATAACTTTCCAAGCCCCAAAACATAAAGCGGGCAGATTTTTTGAGCAGTGAGCCAATGTGTTTTCCCAGGAGGGTTGTCTTGCCTTACGTTCCTTTTATTTATTTTAGTTTAAATTACATTGGCAAATGAATTAAAATGAGCATTCAATAACTCTGAGAAAAGCTGAATATTGAAATCTAGCCCATTTATTTATTTATTGCATGAAAAGAAACATTAGAATGCACTTGACATTCTTGTTGGACATAATTTTCCAGCCATGGTGAACATGTGAGGAAATACATTACTTACCGGGGTTGGACAAAATAATGGAAACCGCGAGCAACTTATGGATTTTAATAGCTAATGAATCTACCAAGCAGCTTCAGTCCTTTTTGAAATGCCATCAAACAAGTTCTGAATTGGATGTATGTAGTGGGATACTGAACCATTTGTCAAGAAGGAAGTAAGGGGAAATGTAATGCACATTCTGTGCTCCAGAGCTTCCCATAAATGTTTATATTTTGTGATATTTAGATTGGGTTATTGTGGAGGCAGTTCATGTCATCCGGGTCTTGAATGCATTTAGCAGTGTGTACAGTGAGTTACCACCTTTGAATTTGGGACATAATGAGCACAGCCACCAGTTTGTCTCCAACATGTGACCTCCAGGGATTTTAATTTCTATGGTTATTCTCAAGGGGTCCCCATAGGTACTCCAAGAGCACAGTCAAGTGGCTACTTGTACAACTGATTTTTTAATTGAGACATTTATAAAAATAAAAAAAATAAAAAAATAAAAACAATTCGTTGATCTAATATGGGGTCAGGACAAAAATGTGATGGAAGTTTAAATGCTACAAAAGCATGTTTCCTGGTCAAGAAGTGGCTGCTGGCTTTTGTTGTTACTCAGAACAAGTCACATATATATTTGTAGTAAATTAGCCATTTTGTCACCGGTAAGTAGGCTACTTTCATCAGCAGTAAAAGGCTGTGTCTGAAACAGTAATTTGAATGTTTGTTTCTTTAGGTTGTGATGTGACTGCCTAGCTAGCAATATTACACAGCACATCAAATCCTAAAGAAACTTGGTAACATTATGATAAATTAGCTGCTTTTAATTAAGCTGCTTTTAACTAATGTTATTATGTTATCATAATAATGTTAGATTATTTAAGCAGTTCAGTTAATGTTAGTTAAAAGCAGCTATCATAAGAATGTCAGTTAAAGGCAGCTAAGCTATAACATTATCTTTTCATACTAGCACTCCACGGGAACACAGATGGTACCGCACCGTCCTTCAGTGTCCTTTTCCCGGTTGTCCCCATCAGTTCAGAACAGAGGTCCCGTTCACAATCATCGGGTGTAAAATGACAACAACACACTCGAATGCGAGAGTATTTTTCTGCTGAACAATTCTCGTATTTCTTCTTTCATATTGCGGGCAGCCAGTTGTTATATTTGTCAATTATTTCATTGATATTTGTTCTTTGAGGGCAGACGATGCTGTTCAACGTCTCCCTCTGCTTTAATCAGTCTGCGGCCTGGAACAGTGCACCACATCTTTTTGCACTTCTCAACAGCGCAAAACTTCTACTGCCGTTCGACAAGCTGAATAGCACAAAACGTCCTAAACAGCGCTGTTGATATTGCAAAAAAATATTTGAATATGTATGCCCACACCACCCCTTTCCACCACAGGGAGTTCCCAACAAATCAAGTTGTAGAGCAGTGCGTTGTGGGTGTTGAAGTAAAAGCAGATGGCTGGAGAATTTTTATTTCAGTGATTTGGAATTTCTCTATCAAAACAGCTGATATAGAAAGGGGTGAGGGGTGACATTCATGATGGGCTTATAGAATAATGGGGAAAATATATTTTTAGGGGAAAGTTCCCCTTTGAGGAAAAAAATAAAATAAACCTCTGTGGTTGCCTCAGGTGAGTCTGTGTGATTGAGTATCACTGCAGTAAAAAGAAAACTGTATCCGTATAAAGCTGGTGTGTACTATCGTATCTGAAAAGAGCTGGTGTGGCTGCAGGTTTTTGTTTTAGCTGAGCACTAAGACACCTGATTCTACTTAAAGTCTTGATTGAAGACCCTAATTAGTTAATTAGTTGAATCATGAATTAATTTTTGTACAAGTTAAATGTTTCATAACTGCTCTCATTTTTAATTTGGATGTTTACCCAGGTTTCGGCAGTTCCTGAATGAGGTCAGGCATGGAAGCACCTGGCAGGATGTCCAGCTCTGTGGGACTGAAGCTGAACATGACGCCATAAACACACTGAAGCTCCACCTCACCAACCACTTTTGTGGGTTTGTGTCACAATGCTTTGGTAGTCCTGAGACCGGTGTACAGAAGGCAACCTCCATGCTCTTTGATCTGCCCAACTGGACAGAACACGCCATTGAACTGACGACTCTTGGCATTGCTGAGCTCTATACATTCATGAAGCATTTCCAAGCCATTCTTGAGCCATGTGGATCTGTTGAGGCAGCTAGGCCAGAGGAGCTGGACCTGAAAGTGCTTGTCGACCGTCACTACAGGCACCTTGATTCCCAGGTGCTGTGGCAGAGGCTGCTTCAGGGTGCCACTGGCAGGCATGACCAGTTCCAGCACATGAAGGTCATAGTCAAGATTAGCCCCGTCTTCTTCATGAGCTCCTGTTGATGCAAGCGAGGATTCTCCAGCATGAAGAGAATAAAGTGAGATTGGAGTTCCTGCCTGTCTAGCCAAAAGCCGATCTTTCAAATTCACATTCACGGCCCTCCTGCAAAGCAGTACAACGCACAGAATGCAGTTACGAAGTGGTGGAGGAGTGGCTGTGGAACAAGACGACCCCAGTACAAAGACTGATTGATGGACACACAAACATGCAGTATTACTCATTTAGGACAGGAGTCCCAATTCGTCAAGATTGAGAGCAGCGAGATTGATTTTTACCTGTCCTGCTTTATGCGCCTAATGCAAGAAAAATGAGTGAAGTCAGTGATTGTTATACTCATTGTTATTGATTTCATGGTTATCCTCACACACGCAGGATTTAGGATACAAGTCCGATTTCAGCAGGGATATTGATTTCGCTGTCAGTCATCTTCTTCTGCTTTTTCGCTAATTGCAAATGGGATAATCATTTGAGAAGTGGCTTGACAAAGTGGCTACTGTGACCTCTAGCTAACAGAGGACTGAATACCATGCGAGAAAAGAATGGGAGACAAACCGGTGGCCCTCGCTATTGTATTTATGACTTAAAACTTACAAGTGCATTGAACATCTCACAAGGGGAAGAGTACGAACAGTCAACTTTCCAGCATGGAAAAAGTAACATGAAATAAGATAATAACATCATTCTTGTGACAACTGTGCTTCTGAAGATAAACTGTTTACAGCTTCTAGAGTTCTGGTGCTAAATTGTATTGAATCTGCTAAAATGTGTTTGTCTATTAATTTTCAAGGCTGAAAAAGCAAAAATAAATACGTAAATAAATAAATAACATGTTCAGACTGTTGTGTAAAGGAATGTATACAATGAAAAAGCACTCCATTGAACTACAGCAGGAAAATTGCCTTTCACTCTGCACTTAACATACCGGAATTCATGCCACTTATATAATTGACCGTTTAGCTGATTGGTTGATGGCAGTAGGAAAGCCCTTTGGTTGTAACCCGTCATTACTGACGCAGTGAAACGCTGAGCCAGCCGTGCTCGGCGGTCAGTACCCAGAATGCCTGCGCTCTGTTCCGCACGCGGTACGCGGCTGGTCCGCCGGTGCAGGGAGGCGGCCTCCGGGCCGTAATAACCCCGCGTCTGAGAGAAAACGCAAACGGCGAAATTAAGAGGCAGGCAGAACTTATCAGCGCCTCATCAAAAACATCCGCCGTTCGATTTATCCGCGCCGTTCCGCAGAGATGGATCGGTTTTCCGGCTAACCGGATTAGGGTTCTGGGGGGTGGGGGGTGGCGGGGGGATCAGCTTGTTTGGAATGCTGATCGGACGCGAGCCGACGTGTCGGTCGGGGCGCCGCGATCCTACTGCTAGCGGGAACAGAACCGGCACTCGAAGGCGCCGTTTGTGTCGCCATTGCGCTGTCCCCCTCTGTTCTGGGCTCTCCAAACCCGTTCACTACTTTACAGGTGAGGCCAAGGAAATGAAATGGCTATGTTTTTTCTGTTCATTTTTTGCTGTACAGAGGACCCCCCCCGTGTCGCAGTCGAGCTGTAATCTGGTTGTGAATATTTTCTCACTGCTCCGTTTGTACCAAACAGCTGTGTCTTTTAAAAAAAATATACTTTTAATATTTTTTTAAGTGCCTGCAACCAAGATGCAGTCTCCTTCCCACAATGCTCCTGGGATGCAGCTGTATCAAAAGTTCACGATATGAAGGGTAAAATCCACCATCAAAGTCTGTTTACATTTATTCTCAAGACCTGAAGGATAGAAAGAGCATAAGGGCACGGAAGACTGCTTCCCCTTTTTTCTCCGACGCAGAAGTTGTCTCCAGAGCTCTTCTGTCTCTCTTTAAAGACTGCTGTGGAAATGTCTGAGAAACTAAAAACAACAACAAAAAAACATTAAATCATCCGAAAGTCAACCTAATAAGAAGGCTCTGACAAATTGGTGCTGGAGTTTGTTGAGACGGGTTTCCGGAGAAAGTATCAAACCGCGGTGAGGGGAAATGAACTAAAATAGATAGCCGAACATCACCATCGCCATCGCTTGGCGGAGAAACAATAAGACGAATAAACGGTTCTGACTTATTGAGTCAAACGGAGCAAACCGTGACATATTAGAGCGAGCGGTGGGTGGGGTGGGGGGGGGGGCAGGGGAGTTTCTTCCCCTGCTGCCAGTCCCAGAGGCTCCTGAGGCGCGGAGCGTTTCCTTTGAAGTCTGAGAACGCCGCGCCGATATGAGGACGCTCAATCTTCCTCGCCTCCCTCCCCGTCCTTTTTGATTTGGTTACGGTTCTGCCCCGGCACCGAGCACGTGGGCAGAGGTGAAAGTAATGTTCCGTTGCCCTGATCGAATTCCCGAAAAGCGCCGTTTCCGCAAGCTGTCGATGAAAGCAATACATCACCGTAATTGGTAGATATTAAAGTGTGTTTTAAAGGTAATCGGGGGGGCCTTCCCTCAACTGCTGGACCTAGTAGTGCAAAGGAAGCAGGGAAGCAAGACAGAGCAGGACGCATACCTTGTTTCCCGCCATTTAGGAATAGCTGAAAGGTGAATTGAAGATGGCGGATGGTTGACATGCAGCCAAAAAAACTGCTTAGGCTACAATGTTTTGAGGTAAAATCACTACGGTTCCAGGGGAGATACAACAGTGAACATTCTTAATATGTGCTCTTGCCATACATGATCGAAAAACATGAAGGCACTGAAAAGAAGGAGATCCATGATTACGCACACATGTGGATTTATTGCACTTTGAAATGTAATCAATAAAAGCAGAATGGTTGAGACTTGAGTCTACATTGCCGTGAAATCATAAACTTTACAGTATGCTTTAGTTGCATGCTCACTAAGACAAATCACAGCCAATCCTCCTGCTCTTTGTTGACATGATGACTCATTGTATAAGCAAAATGACAATCCATGTGCGGACGATTCAAAATGGATACCCTAAAATAACAGCCTTTGTGTCGAGGCTGAGAGAATGGGTAGGTATTAGGGCTGTGCCGTAGAGTGCTGCTGTGTGTGAGGCTCATCGGATTTCCCCCCCCCTTCGCCCGTGGGGCCCTCCCGCCCACACCAAAGGAGAAATCTAATTACCGGGCCATGGCGGTGACCCCCCGCCATCTCGACACCCCCCGCCCCCCCCGAGCCAAATTTACCACGGAGTACTCGGAGTATCCCAGCCCCTGACAGGAGGAGCCGACGCGCGTAAAGAGCGTACCGCAGTCGCTCCCCAGGGAAGCCGGAAAAAGCCCGCTATTTTGTCGACGGCAACGGCACTCACAAAAAAAAAAAACGCGGCACGGGCACCGCCATCTACGCGCATTAGCCGAGAGACTCGAAAATACCGGGGGGGAGATCGAACGGTTTTACGAGCGCGTGATTAATACCTTTTTTGTTGTCGGGGAGCGGGCATTTTTATTCCTACCTCGGTTTCGGTTCCCATTCAGACCGCCTCTCTTTTGTCAAAGCACAAAGACAAACACGCGGCGACACTGGGCCGGATTGGCAGGGGTCCTCGGGGACCCCTAAAAGAGAAGCCTTTTTATTGAAAATTGTCCTGGGGACAGTTATAGCTGCCATTGCTTTTATGTTCCCAGGTCAGAGAAATATTGTGAGTTAATTAGGATAATGATGACTGGTACCTCACGCGGACCCATTTAACCCCAGCTCACCAGCGGTGGCCATATTTAATTGAATGTAAAGCTGAATTATGGCTGTCGGGTTACGCCTGGGGATTTATTTTTTCCATTTTTCTGCTGGGCTTGGGTAACGCTCGGACGGGAGACCTCTTGGGAAAACTAAGCCGCTGCAGGAAGTGGCTTTTTTTTGATGGGACAGCAGGGGGCGCTCTTTCCTCTGGGCAAAATAAAATACAGTGTCCTGGCCGTAGTAAGGGCCCTGCGCTTTCCTTTAGATTAGGCCCTTACTCTTACGATGCAGTTCATAAGTATTTGGACAGTGACACAGTTCTTGTTGTTCTGGCTCTGTACTCCTGCACATTGAATTTTAAATTAAACCATCCATATCAGACCTTGAAGGAATTGTAGCCCTTTGTTTGCATAGTCACCCATTTTGTGGGACCAAAAGTAATTGTACGATTGGCTGCTCAGCTGGTTCTTGGCCAGCTGTGTGTTGTTGCACCATTCGTTCATACACGAGAAAGCTAACAAAATGTCTAGAGATGATTCCAGGAGTAGCTTTTTATTTGGATTCCATTGTTGTCTCTAAACATGAGGACCAAATAACTGTCAATGCCAGTAAAGCAGGCCATCCTGAGGCTGAAAAATCTGAATAAACTGATCAGTCATCATCGAAACATTGAGTGTTAAGGATCATGTCATGGCTGAAAAGTTGACTTACATAGAGCATTATATAAGCTGTTATATAAAATATAGTAACTTGATAAATATAGTTAACTAAGTGCTGAATATTTACATTCAGTAGACAATGTATGTAATTGTACGCTGTTTCACCCCATATAATGTATCTGTGGGAATGTAATTAAGAGGGTATGGACACCAGCTGCAGTAATTAAGCATATTAAGGGATTAAAGAACCTCTATTTCTGTTTAACTGGCTCCCATGGTCAGTCCTGGAATGGACTCCCTAACGTACACTTAGCTATAATTGGAAGTTTTCCATATTGCGAGTGAATGAATCCCATAGGCCAACAGCTTTTGTCCCTGAAAACTGTATAAACTCACGTATTGGACCGAATATTTTTGAAGACTGTAGTTGTACCTCTTCCCGACCGTTTTTTTAAATTAAAACATCAAAAGGGGCTCCTGACTCTGTTGTTTGTATCTTTATCTTCAACACCATCATTTTTATTAAGACATTCCTACAGGTGTGTCAAATCAACTGTCTGGTACATTGATAAGAAGCAATACACTGGTGGGCCCAGAAATAGCAAATGGTGTTATAGTGGATGTAAAGAAAATGGAATTTGGTCCTCCAGTACACCACTGTACTGGAGGACCAAAGAATACTTTCAGTTCTGAAGAAAAACCCCTTTTCAACTGTCAAAAAGGACCAAACAAATGCCTCAAAATTCATCGAACGGCACTTCACCTTGCAGCAGGAAAATCACCCCAAACATACTGCTAGAGCAACCAATCCTTTTTTCAGGGCCAAAAAGTGGAATGTTTTTGATTGATCATGTCAGTCACCCACCCTGAATTCAATTCAAATTACCTTTCACTTGCTGAAGACAAGACTGAAGGCAAAAAGCCCCTAAAACAAACAGGCAGACTTCTGGCAGTTATCGAATGAAAAGTATTTGTAACCAAGTACTAAATATGACAACTTTATTTAAGATTGTTAATTTGCATTATTACTTTTGGTTTCCTAAAATGGAGGAACTATGTAAACAAAGGCTGTAATTACTACATGCTTCAGCCAGTATGTATGTAAATACCTTCAAATTAAACCTGACAGTCTGCAGCATGTTGACCATGTATAAATTGTTTCATTTACAATCCAGTCTGCTGGAGCACAGAGGCAAATCAACAACAAATGTGGCACTGTCCAAATACTTGTTGACTGTGTAGGTCCAGACTGTCAAATCTCATTTACAGTCCTATGACTGATTTTTTGACACGTGTCTCGGAAACTTTAAAATTTGTTGAGTAGTTTTCCAGTCATTGAGAATACATGGGACAGAAAATGGTTAACAAATTAGGGGTGTGAATACTGGAGTCCAGGTAAAATTTTAATTAGCACTCTATAACTGATCATCCAATCACAGCGAAGCGAACTTCAAGCAGTTTTTTAATTTCTTCTTTAATATGCAATCAATTTATACATTCTCTCTGGTTTTTGGGCAGTGAGGCTACTGATCAGACCATTGGTTAAAAGGGTTTGCCCTTTGCAGATTAACAGATTATTATTTATGATGCCGCACAATTGTTGTGCCCAGGTATAAAATGGTAATGATGAAAAGAAAATTATGCCCACATATCACAGTAGCTCAATGTGAAAGATCACAGCTGAGAGCTTTGTCAAATATTAGTTCATGCTCTTTAAAGCCACTTTGTTATACAGGTTATTTAGCTAAAATCCCATACATTTATATTTAGATTAACTTTATGCATGTGACAATGTATATGTAGTTTTAAAAGTGTATCTTAAGGGATTTGAAAGGTTTTATAAACCATTCTGTATCTTGAACCAGTCAAGTCACAGAGCACAATAAGGGCTTTACAGTTTAAAGACTTTAAAGACTGAAGCATTTATTTGTATTCTTGTGGTAGATTTCAGTACTGCCAATTATATTTGATCTCATTGCTCATTGCCAAAGTGTCAGTTCTAATCCCTGCTTTTCCAGGAAATAAAAACTAAAATGGATTATATTTGTGTACATATTGAAAAAAGTAACTTTTTACACAAATCAATATTGTAGCAAATCAGGTTAAGATCAGATTGATTGTATTGATTTAGTCTCCTGTAAAAAAAGAAAAGTAAACTTGTTTTAATGTTCCATAAGGCAAGTTTCACTGTAATTGGATTATCTTTTTCTTAAGATGTGTGGAGGGTGTTGTAGCCATTTTTCCACTGTCAATTTTAATCTGAGTGTTTCTTAATCACATTATTTGCTCATCTTGTTGTTTTGTGTCAAGATTAATGTGTAAATGAGATCATCTGGGATGTTTTTCTCCTTTTAGGCTTAATATTCCTTTCCTAATATTCTTCTTCCCTACCCAAGTGTCAACACTTTCCTGTTTTGTAAATCTGTCATGCATAATCGCTGATAGACATGGAAATATGAAAGATGTATTTCAGAATATGTTTTTGGCTGATTTTGAGTCACTCCTAATAATGGCTTTCTGTCTTAAAATAGCTTGTGGAACATCTGATTCTCTGAGTTTTAACTATGTGAGATATGATGGCTCTACTTTTACATAGAAATATTGTTTTAATAGTTTCATGACATCTTGTAAATGTGGTTCATATGTATTTATTGTTATTTTAAGTGCTTCAGTTATTAGTTTTTCCTTCTGTTTTTTCATTGTCTCTCGGTCGTCATAACTCTCTTTGTCCGGCTATATTTGAATGAAGATTATAAACTAGAGCATCTCTTGCTGCTGTAATTACAAAGTAATCTTGGTGTAGACCCAAAGGCAGTCATAGTTACACTGCAGAAGTTCACTGTGGTAATTCATTGCTCTCACCTCAACATTCATTCGAAAGACGAATAACACCCCAAGCAAGCAAGGAACTTCCTCCATGTTAGGAGCCAGTGAGTGCGATGGAGAGGAAGAACAGGCCTCAGGGTTGGCAATGCATCGGTAAATTAGAGTAGGTCCGCTCTGCAGGTAGCGGAAGTGTGGAAAATTGAACATTTCTCAGTGCTGCCGGCAGTGTGCAGGGTGGGGCGGCAGTGTAGTATAATGGGTAAGGAGCTGGTCTTGCAACCTAAAGGTCAACGGTTTGATTCCCAGGTAGGACACTGCTGTTGTACCCTTGAGCAAGGTACTTAACCTGCATTGCTTCAGTATATATCCATATCCAGCTGTTTAAATGGATGCAATGTAAATGCTATGTAAAAAGTTGTGTAAGTTGCTCTGGATAAGAGCGTCTGCTAAATGCCTGCAATGTACTGTAATGCCTGCCATCAAATGGAGTCCTCAGGAAATGGAGTCCTCAGGAAGGCCAATCAGAGATGCCAGGGTGAACCCTTCCCTGCATGACGACAGGTCACAGACAAGGCAAATGACTGCTGATGAGGGTGCAAGAAGGACTAGGTCAGGGGAATTACCCTGAGGAGGAATACCGAAGCAGCATGTTCACTGTTCACTGTGAATACTCTCCCAGTACCTGGCTGTCGGTTTCAACATTTTCCCTCCTGCTCAACAGGGAGGTGCTTTCTGCTCATGTGGAGCAACCTCAGAGGGAAGAGTCGTCATGAACAAATTGGAAGGGGGGAAAAAATTAGCAAAGCTCATCAAAGTCATTTCCCTTCTTTTGTAAGCCATATCGTTATCTGATTGCAATTAACATTTTTGGCTTCAGTTTGCATCTGAAGTGCATAGCGGGCAATCAATATTAAACTGAATAGTGGGTAAGTGAGAGAGCAAATGATAAGGGTGTCTGCGGTTACAGAACCTACATCATTATAAGTGCACAGTCTTCCAAACCTGCCAGACAGCCTTTATATAATTTCCCCTGATGATCTTCAGGCCAGTCTTTTATTGGCTGGTTTATTAAAATTCCATTGAAAACATGAAAGATGATGTTTTTATTTGTATAGTGCTTTTTACCGAAAACTGTAACAAAGATACTTGACAGAGTTGCAAAAAAATAAAAATAAAAGAACTGCAAAAACCAGGCCGAAACCCTCAAATAGCATGCACATGTGGTAAAAGAAACTCCCAGTTGGGAAAAATAACCTCAAACGGTGGCGAGAAAAAAATTCCCCAATGGGAATATGCAGGACACTTGGCTATAGAGGGGGAGCCCATCCTCCACTGGCCAACTCGGTGTAAAGTAGCGGTAGAATGGATGTAACAGAAAAGTAATAAAGGGATCTATCACAGCAAATGTAATGGATTGAGTGGGTTACATGTGAGACAATAAACTAACAGGAATAGTAGAAGTCCAGATTGTATAGTTCAGAATAGTGCAGTTTAGAGGGGCAGGGTGATAGAACTGGAGCTCCAGGCTGCCTCAAGGTATGGGAATGAAGCAGGGGAGGAATAGGGCTGCAAGAATACAACCAAGGTAGTTCACAGCAAACATATCACCAACTGAAACTACTGTAGAAAACTGGTGGATTTTAGTCTCATTTTAGAGCCAAACAAAATTCACTCTTTCATTGACTCTGTCTTCCCAAAATGAAGCGGAAGCTTATTGTCAGTTGCCATCTACTGACTAAACATTTCAGGGCTGAAGGTGTGTTCTGACACTTTTGACTTTGTGTGACATAAGCGATACAAAATCATCACTAATTGAACATCTGCTCAGATCCAACCAAATGACTGGATTTGGTTTTGATGCGTCAAAACTCATTGGATGTCGCTTCATCTTACAGTAGGACAATGACTCCAAATATACTGCTTAAGCAACCAAGGAGTTTTTTCTGGCCAAAAAGTGGAATGTTCTTGACTGGCCAAGTCAGTCACATGTCCTGAATCCAACTGAACATGCATTTCACTTGCTGAAAACAAGACTGTAGGCAAACTGCCTTGGAAACAAACAGGAACTGAAAATGGCAGCAGCACAGGCCTGGCAGAGCATCACCACGGATGATACCCAGTGTCTGGTGATGTCTGTGGGTTGCAGACCTAAGGCAGTCATCAAATGCAAAGGATTTGCAACCTACATTTGACAACTTTATTTCAGAGTGTGTAAATTTGTGCAATTATTTTTGATCCCCTAAAATGGAGGGACTGTATATAAAAAGGGTTGTCGTCCCTACATGGATCCCCTGATATGGATATAAATATCCTCAAATTTAAACTGACAGTCTGCATTTTAACCTCATAGCCATTGTTTCATTTCAAATTCAATCCAAAATTGTATCCGAATACTGTCTGAATACCTACGCACAGCAGGGTATGTAAGCACACAATTGCACACAGGGTTCTAACTACCCATGGGGTTATTTGTACATGTCTTTTGTCTGCTGGAATTTTTCATTTTAAATCAATCTCTGCTGCTCTCTATGGTGTCAACATAATGTTTTTACATTGGTCATAGTGTGCATGCAAATGATACAAATGACAAGGAGTGAATTATGTATTCATTAAAGCACTTTTTTCATCACCTCTATTTAACTGTGCTCGCCAAATAAAAAGGTGTTCGCCTGACTATCACAACGCTACACACAGAGATGGACAATTGTTCCAGTTAGAGATTGGAATTATTTCTAAAGAATTCTGAGGTGCCTTGGATTTTTTTAAAGACCTTCAGCTGCAGCACAAAGCATCCACCTTTTCTGTGGAGGACATTCCGAGCCCGAGAGACGTCACATCATGCTACAGTTGCCGTGGTTACTCTGCAAGGTCCATGTAAGGCGCTGGCTGCTGGCTTGTAGCTGGCCGTGACACGTAGTGTGACATCACAATAATGCCAGCGCTGCTTAAGTTCCATTCGGTCAAGAAAGATTGTGCAGTTAACACACACATTTATTCGATGTGGTGTGTTCACACTGGGTCAGTTACTATTTTTACAGCATCACAGACAATGCATGCATTCTCATTTCCATGTTTTTCCAGAGAGGTTTGGTTTACGCATAAATGTAAATAATATTTTGCGAAAATATCTATGAAACCCTGTCTGTCTTAAGAGATGTTTCAATACTTACATGGGAATCATTGGATGATACATATTGAATGCGATAGCCTGTACAGCAACACTTGGACATAAAAGTAAATTGAAACGGCAAAGAGAAATGGCAAAACGATGCCCTCTTGTGAACACAGTCCTTTCTAGTCCACTCAAAGTGAGTAGAGCTGTCGGGGATGTGTTTTACCTGACCTGATCCATGGGTTAATCCATTTCCAGTTCCTTGGCCCTCTACTGCTGCCATGTGCTGTTCTGACATATCCGTGCTACGCCACTTAGCTATACCAGAATGCAAAGGGACTTCTTCGCACACAGTGGTGAATGGCTCAGGAATTGCCAACCATACAATAGCCTGGGTGACTGTAACAAAGAAGGTGTGTTTGTCCAACAAAAGGTTGATAACCAGCATGGAGGCATTAGGATATAATGCACAAACAGAGACAATACCAGTATGCTGGTTTATTGATGCAGCACACAAGCAACACGCAGTGCTTCAGAAAAGTAGATGTGTACTTGCATAAAAGGGCCACATGTTGTAGATTTCCTTGTCTGTTCCCTGGGCTGACCACCCCCCCCCCCCCATTCCAACTCACACTGTAGTATCCATAAAAACCTGTTTATTCTCGCTTATTTCCCCATCTACATCCCCCATGCTACTTATAATTCTTGTCATAATCATTAAGACCATGCCCATAAAGACTACAAGTCATGATTTGCCCTTTGACCTGTCCACCACGGCTGTCCACAGGTACATTGTAAGGTAACTGTACCCCTCCCCAATTAGCAGTTCCCCACCCAGACCAGAAGAGATAAATTCCTGAACCGTACAGACATTTTTGTGGTGTGCGTCAATACCGTTCAACCACACACCTTGAAACCACACACCGTGAAAACACACCCTCAAATATAATAACAACTCGTGCTCATGTTGTTGTGTTGTGTATGTCATTAAAATATAAACTGGATGTTCGGTCTCTGTGCATTCTTACCGATACCCTACTGCGACAGCAAGTGCATTTCAACCTAAATGGGCACAGCAGGTAACCCTACAGTCTTTTACAGAACTGATGGAGAGGAGTGCAAGAGTGTGGATTCTCCTTTGGATCAGCTGGCGAAACAATACACAATGAATGAGAGCGTGTATCATCTATGACAAAGACACACTGGGTCAACTGCAGCCTGCTTACGTGGAGTTTTGAAATCTCTGCACAAGAACTGCATTACAGCTGGAATGGCCATCAAAATCTGTGAAATAAGGATTAGCTGCGTTATCGTACCATTTACCCATGTTAACTATGCTAAAGGCCTTATAATTCACATCACTGTATGTGTGAATAGGTATTGCCATAGCACTGCATTTCCATGGGGTTATATGATATTTTCATTCCCTTTTACATTGTTCTCAGTGCAAATAGCACACGTGGTTTTGCAATCAGCTGATTCCCTATATCAATCCTATCATGTACAAAATTAATTCTGGAAGTGAAAGGGGTTCTTTATTATCAGATATGCACAAGCTCTTTGAATTACTTGACAAAAATGTTCCTTTCTGAAATGGGTGTGTGCTACACCATTGCGTTCCTGTTTCTGCACTTGTTTTCTTGTTTGCTGGATATCTCCGTTTGCCCGCAGGTGAAGCTGCAGAGGGAGCATAATATGCTAATAAAGAACACCTGGGTAGCTGCATTCCAAGATACACAAACCGCCTGTGGCCACCCACAGGGGATCACTCACGTTGCTTTTACAGCACAGGTTGGGCAGATTGCCAGCATACGTAGTTAAAATAGCCAGTGATTCTGTTGAAGATCTCATGTTATTTTTGTTTTCTTTATTTAGCTTCTGTGTGTTGCTGCAGAGGTCAGGCAGTGCTAATTTTATTTTCAGCATAGGAATCCCACAGAAGACTCACCTTTTTTGGGGGGATGGTTTCTGGTTTGAGATCAGTGTAGTAGGCCCTTCTCTGGTCTTCCACTGTCCTGTCTAGATCTACACAAGATCTTGGGATGTCATTTTGGAATTATATTAGATGACAGCTTAAGCATGTATACCCAAATGTGTTCCCTGAGCCCAACTTGCAGCATTCCTCCATGCATTGGGCTTGTTGTTTTTGAAGTGTCATCACAATTGAATCAGCAACAAAATCTTGTGCCATTGTTTGAATGTGCCATCTGCATCAAAGCAGAACTGCCTATAGGATTTAGGATAAATGTTGACTCTTGTAAAACTACTGGCAACCCCAAGGCTCTGGTATAATGAGGCTGCTCTCCCTGAGATGGGCAGGCCATATTCCAGGGTGCATCATGGGGGGTCCATATTCCAGGGTGCATCATGGGGGGTCCATATTCCAGGGTGCATCATGGGGGGGTCCATATTCCAGGGTGTATCATGGGGGGTCCATATTCCAGGGTGCATCATGGGGGGTCCATATTTCAGGGTGCTGAATGAATATCCATTTTACATTGATACCTACTAAAATATTACATTTCAGTGCACTTGTTAAAAATAAAATGCTTATACAACAGAATTCAAAACTAATGTTTAAAACTAATTGACAAGAAATTAACGCAATTATCAATAAAATGAATGTACGATCAGAATTTTGTACTATGTAATACCTAGATCAAATTATAATCTTAAAGTGAAGTACAATTGAAGTATAATTAAAGTACAATTTGTAGAAGACTAATGTAAAATTCTGAGGAGAAATGATTCAACTAGATGAGTCAAATTCGGGCTGAACACTGAAAACATGCACACCAGCTGAACAACAGCCAATCTATCTAAAAATGAATATTCTATGAACCATCAGTATAATCAGTATTTTATAATATATATTGTATACTGTCATTTTAAAATGCATTGTTACAGTGCTAATTGATTAACTGGTCATATGACATGTTGCATTAACTCATGATTATGTGTTTTTCAAGCAGAAAAAAAAAAAATGCGTGGTGCATTCTGAATATTCTTTAATGTTCAGTTAGGTTTCAAGTTGAGAGGCATCTGCATTGCTTCGCAAAGCCAGCATAACACTAATATTCAGCAGGGAAAATACAAAATTTACACAACATAGGCTATTGTCTTTATAAAAGACAAGCTGATATAATTTTACATAAAAAACAAAACAAGCACATAGATCAGATGAAAGCTGGAGAGCCAGGTGGAACGATTATTATCATTACTGTAATTATAATAATTTTGTCGACTAGACATATCCATATTGTCATAAAATAAACAAAGACAATTTAAATATTCATAGACACACCACAAGTGGCCTTAAACCAATAAAACCATACAGACAGTGCATTACCACACAAATAGTGGCTTATTTCGTTTAAAAATACTTCATACTAATGAATCACCTTGCAAGTTTTTTTATTCATTTTATTTTTTTTCAGTAAAGTGAAGTAGGCACCTATTACACTATCAATCAAATGTCTATGGCCTAATTGATATCTGTGCCTACATATACTTTCTGAATATACTGTTTCTCTTGAGTATTGAAGTTCATATATGGTATCTCCACAGTTCCCAAATGCAGTTTGTTTTTTGGCTGTTACCCCAAAGTCTTAATTCCCTGACTCCTGTTGAATCAAGTTACCAAATGGTCTTGAACCATCTTTAATGATGCCAATTAATTTGCGTATTTAAGGTCTCTTTTCACACTGTCATATTATGATCAGTGATAACCTTAGACTACATCCACACCTGTAGCTTCACAATGTATTGACCATAGCCACAAGATAGTATTTTTTCTGCATTTAGTGATGTCCAGCAAGAAGCCAGACCATACATACTCTCTACTCCTTCACCATCATCTGGACACTAGTTCCATCAGTAGTTCAGTAGTTGGCATGTGTCTGAACCCTGATGTTGAATAATGAGTATTCCGTGTTTGTGCATCACATAGACATTTGTCGTGTTTTTGGCTAGCAATTATGGAGATGTAACTATTTTAAAAACTGAAAGTAAAAATTAATTTAAAAAAAAAACATAATTCTCCCTTGATGCTCTTTGATCCATTTTATGATCTAGATGCTGGCTTATAGTGTTCAGTGGTAGCTGAGAAACACCAAGTGCACAATCCGTTCCTATCAAGACACTGGTGTTTCACCGTAACAACCCTCTTAGTTATTTTACTCCAAAAATAAATTAATAAATAATATTGGAATACATTTCCACCCCCTTCAATCTGTATAGCAATGGTGCACCCAGATTCCTTGTTAAAATGGACAACAGATACGTACATTCATGTTCACTCAGAAAAAATCAATAATTAAACATTTTTTAAAGACATAACATTCTATGCTGCGGTTATTAATGATAATTTCAACAGCAAATATAGCCCTCAAATGTACTGTAGACTCAAATTATTTCGTTGATGAACAAAGTGACTATGTGCGATGAATAAGCTGTTTTGCGTCACCGTGGAAACCTGCTGGTCTATGGATCTCTAGGTCTATGTGTTCGTCTGGGCCAGGAGTAGGCTTTTGATTATGAACA